>NC_142159.1:2877500-3197321 GCF_024610735.1 Ursus americanus
TGTGGTGTGAGGTACAAGCGGGGGTCAACAATGCCGCCGGCTTCTTGTCCTGAGCCCCTGGAAGGAGGGTGTTGTCATACACTGAGATGACAAAGCCGTGCGGGACAGGTCTGAGGAAGAGCAGAGACTTCTGTTTCAGATGTGTCAAGGCGAGATGGCTGTGGGATGTCCAAACCAACGGTCAGCGGGCAGTTCAAGTGATAAATGGGGAGGCAGGGGAGAGCCCTGCTTCCAGAATACTCAACGTCCCTTTACCGGTCACACCCCAGTGGGCCTTGGGGCTTCAGGAGGGCAGGGATCATTTCCTATACATCGCGGTTTCTCGGTGCCCACTACGGGGCCTGGCCCACAGGCAATGGTGAATGAATGAACGAATGAATGAATGCTCGAAGAATAAGAGGGTGTCCACTTGCTGGTCTGACCCACGATGACCGTGTACGACCAGAGCGGAGCTGAAGTGAGGTGTACGTAACTGCAGGCGCATTTCGGAGGGGTCCATCCAGAGACGGTGACGCGACCCCTTGGAGGACTAGCCCAGGCACTGGGGTGAAACTTGCCTGGGGGGGTGTCAGGGAGGGCGATAGCGGTTCCGGTTGGGTTTCAGGGTGCTTGTGCTGACATCGCCGCCTCTGCAGAGACTCATCAGCCCCAGGGAGGGGAGGAGACCTCTGCGGGCGCTGGCGTCTGGGCAGACAGTGTCCCCCTTCCCCAGAGGTCTCCTGGGGCCTCCCTGCTCTCTTTCAGTTGGTTTGGTCCAGCCCAGTGGTTTTCAGACATTCTCTTTTTAGGGTCATGGAACCCGGGAACCCTGTAATAAATCTCCCTGGGAGTGGGAAGAGGGGGAAGAGAATCCCCAGGGGTGGGGGACCCCAGCTGGCACAGAGCACAGTAAGAGGTAGGCTGGGTCCCCGGTGTTTGGGTCAGGGACCCGCTGTATTCAGCCACGCAGATTCCCAGGCCCCATCCAGAGACTCCGAGTCCGTGGCTGTTCTTTGCCTAATGCGTAAGCCCTTGGCCTCTGGTTTCCAATCCTGTTCCCTGAGGTCTGGGGTGTGGACACAGCACTTCCCCACTCTGGGCCTCAGTTTGCTCCTCTTATAAAAATCCAGATTCTGTGAGTACCTTGTTTATAGATGAGGACACAGCAAGACAAAGGCCCCAAAGCCTTCTCTATTGTGACTACCAAAAAGCTCCGCTGGGACAAGTAGCTGGGAGGTCACCACCACCCCAAGGACACCATTGTTGTCAGATTCCATTGAGCTCCTCCACCACCTTCCCAGTGTTCAAGCACTTTCCCGCAGCTGTGACTGTCTGCCTCTCTCCTCGCCCTTCCTCCCCCTCCCCCCTCCTCCTGCTTCTCACCTGCCTCCTCTCAGCCCCCCCCCCCCCGCCCTTCACCCCCGCCCCTGACGGAGTGAGGACGTGGCCATTCCACACAGCCTCACCTGTGAGACTAGCAGGTGCTCCGGGGACAATGGACTTCTGGCGAGGCCTCCTCTTCCTGAAGCCTCTCAGAAATTGGGGACAGCTTCTGAAGACGCTGTTTTTGGCCCAGGCACCAACCAGCACAAACAAAGGCATTTTCTCCGGTGGCTGGGAAGGCGACAATTGTTTTCATACGGCGAACGTTCACTGCGGATGCCAGTGTTTCCTCTTGGAAGCCAACGTTTGGTGGAGAAGACAATGCCAAGCTCAGTATTTTCTCTGCATAAAAATCCCTTTAATTTTGTAATCATTTGGCAACCATCTCCTTCCTCTCTCCCCTCGTCCTTCTGTTCTTCTCCCCCCACCTCTCTGTCTCTGGCTGGGTCTCTGTCACACCCAACATCTGGGCTGGAAGGGAAAGGTTTGGTGGGCCACACAAGTGTTTGCAGACCGACGAAGGGTGGGCTTTGTGCAGACACACCGCTGGTGGATGTGGTGCACGTTGTTGTTTCAGATGTTTTATCTGGATAATTGAGGTTGACGCAGACGCGGCCTGCAGCCCCCTCCCTATCTCATTCCAGCTGCTTGTATTAAGCTCTAGTTAAGAGAGGCCAACCACGCAGTGATGAGGGACCCCTCTGCCGCCAGCCAGGGCTGGGGCGACAATAGTTCATCACTCTTGGGCTGATGGCTGAACCAGCTGTGGGTCGACAGGCTCCTCTCGCTTCCCGAGTACCCCCTGAGGAGGCTACCCCCATCTTACTCTCCGTGCCAAAGTCCAAAGGTAGTCCGAGGTCCGGGTTTCCAAATCCCCTAGATCCAGGAGGGAGAGTGCCCTGCCCTGGGCCCCGCCATGCCTCCTTCCTGACAGCACCCCAGCTGGGCCTGGACCACTGTCCCCCACCTCCAGCATGGTGTCTGCCCTTCTGGAACTGCCTTCCCAACGCACTACCTGGAATCAGGCCTCCTCCCCACCTCTTCGGATGCTAACGCCTACCAGAAATACCTCAGTCTGGACCTGACTCAGGTCCCCCTCCCTGGAAACTTGGGTTTCCATAGCACAGCCCAGAGGGAGAAGCGTATCTGGGCAAGGCTTGCAGAATGAATGGACGGATGGATAAATACATCAATGAACCGATGGGTGGATGAGCACGTGAGGCGGCGAATGGGTGAGTGAATGAGTGACCCACACTTAGTGTGAGAGTCCAAGTGACTAAATGAACTCATCCCCGTGTTTGTGCCCGAGGGCACCATGGGCACTGACACTGGAGTTGAGTCCGATAAAAGTGAAATTGTGTGGAACGGGTCTCCATGGAGCTGGTAAAGGGTGATCGTGTTTGTTCCTCCTCACTGATAAAAGCCCCGCCATCCACAGGAAGGGCACCAGCCTCAGACCCTGGGCCCCTTGCTGGCTTCGACTGCTGGCGTTGTCATTTCTTGGCTTGTGAGTTGAGCAGCTCACTTCACTTCTCTGAGCCTCGGTTTCTTCATCTGTAAAATGGGATGAGCGGGAGGTGTGGAGAATTTGAGGATTTGGACATAAGGCATTTGCTGAGTATTCGTTCTTGTCTCCCTAAAGAAGGGGGAGGCTTTCAGGTCCATGGAGAACATAAGCTTTGGGGTGAGATAAGGAGTAGCTGACCATTGCCTGGCAGTGGGTGAAGACCACCTTTTGGCTCCAAGGGAATACCTTCTCTCTTTCTGGAAAGACATCTGTGGGAACACAGCTATACCCAGAGGACAGTGCCAGGCTCCTCTGTCTTTCCCCTCTCTGTCCTAGCTCCTGGTGGATGTTTGAGATCACATGGACCAAACCGGAGTGGGTGGACTTAGGACAAATCCTTCTCGGTGTGAACGATGGAACTTTCCAGAAAGAATCACTACTAAATATTAGCAGAGGCACACCAGAGAGAACGTTTGGTTCCCTGGGGCTGACCAGGCTCATCAGCGAGGCATCCCATCACTGTGAACACCATGATGGAGAGCCTGGACGCCACTGCCCGGGTGCTTCCTGGCTTGTGGTCTGGGCCATGCGATTTCAAGGGTTGGCCTGTTTCCTCCCCTGTATAATAGCAAGAATAGCATGTACCTCAATGCTTGGACTAGAGCCCGGCACACGGCGAGCAGTGTTGCAAGTGTTCCACTTCCCTGAAGAGCTTTTAAGAGCCTCTTCCGCTGACTCTCTTCCTCTCGCCTCCACCACAAGAACAAAATATTCTAGATACTGGTCGTTTCTTTGGCCTGGGACCTGGTACAACAAGACTCATGGAGCCCAACCAAGTCTGGCCAAGTGCAGGCGAGCGGCAGCCCCCAGGCAATGAAAACAAGAAACAGGTGTTTGCTAGGATAAAGCCACAAGATATTGGCATTGTTGTCACTGCAGCAAAGCTGACAGATACAGCTGCTGTTACTGTCTTATCCCCATTTTATAGACGATGAAGCCGAGGCTTCAAGAAGTGAGGTTGCTTGCCCATGGCCACGCAGCAATTAAGGGGTGTGGGTGGAGTTCACACTCAGAATCACTCATTCATTCAACAACTAGTGGCTGGTGCCGCAAAGGCAGATGGGCCCCTGCTCTCGTGGAGCTTACATTCAGCTGGAGAGAAATAGAAAACTACAGGTCAACTAGTAAATACACAAGAACATCGGAAGTGGTCATAAATGGTTCGAAGGATATAAAATAGGGTGACATGATCGTGCCTGGGGAGGGGTGAGGGAGGAGCTTCAACGGGACAGTCAGGGAGGATCCCCCTCACCTCCCGCCCCGAGGAAGTAACATCTCCTTTAAGATGTCAAGGGTAGGAAGAAGGTGGCCCTGGAAGGAGGCAGGAGAGCGTGGCAAGCAGAAGGAACAGCAAATGTAAAGGCCCCGAGGCTGGAACCAGCTTGGGGTGTTCCAGGAACAGAAAGGGTCCCAGGGTGGCTGGGGACAAGTGCGGGCCGAGAGTGGAAGACAGGAGTGCAGAGGGAGAAGGGCTGGTCACCTGTACTTTGTCGTCCCTGCTCCGGAAGGTGGGTGGAAATGTATTCTGAGTGCCTGGAGGATTCTAGGCAGAGGGGAGATGTGTTTGCATTTACATTCTAGAATTATCATGATTTTGGATGGAGAGGCTTGCAGGAGGCCAGCTGGAGACTATGGTGGTGGTGTAGGAGGCGATGGTGGCTTGGCCCAGGGGGTCAGAGTGGAAACAAGCAAAGCGAACTGACTGTAGGTATGGTTTAGAAGAAAAGGCCGCATGCTTGTTGGAGGTGGGAATGAGATAAGGAGGTACTCAAGGATGACCTTCAGGTGACCTTGGGTGGGGGTGGTACCAGACTCTGACCTGGGGAAAGCTGGAGTCCCCATAGACCTGGAGGGAAAGCAGTTCTGCCTTAGACCGGTGGGCCTCGAGAGGCCTGTTTACCATCGGGGAACTGTTCAGCGGGCAATGGGCTGTAAGGGCAGGGCCGGAGTTCAGGCCTGGAAGCACACAGGCAGGATTTAAAGGGACAGGGAGCGGACGCCTGGTTGGCTCAGTTGGTGGAGCGTGTGACCCTTGATCTTGGGGTTGTGAGTTCAAGCCCTGTGTTGAGTGTGGGGATTACTTAAAAATAAATCTTTTTAAAAAATACTTTTTATGGGGAGCCTGGGTGGCTCAGTCATTAAGCATCTGCCTTCCGCTCAGGTCATGATCCCAGGGTCCTGGGATCGAGCCCCGCATCGGGCTCCCTGCTCAGCAGGAAGCCTGCTTCTCCTTCTCCCACTCCCTCTGCTGGCGTTCCCTCTCTCACTGTGTCTCTCTCTGTCCAGTAAATAAATGAACTATTAAAAAATTAAAAAAATAAAAATATTTTTTAATAAAAAGATAAAAATACAATATAGTACAATAAAGGGACAGGGTGTGATCCCCTAGAGAGCGGGGAAGAGGGTGCAGGGCTGAGTCCGGGGCACCATGGTGTTTGGAAGTCAGTTGGCATTACGGAAGTCAATGAAACAGCCTGAGAAGGAGAAGCCAGCAAGATTCTTCTGTCCAATTCCAGAGGAGGAGCTCATTATTAAGAACCTCTGTGACCCTAGAAGCCTGAGACCATGCCCTGCCTGATCTGGTTAGCCGCCAGCCACAGGTGGCCACTGAGCACTTGAAATGTGGCCAGTCCACGTTGACACGCACTCTAAGTGTAAAACACACCAGACTCCAAAGATAGAGTGTGACAAACAGAATGTAAAATAGCTCATTAATAATTGTTACATTGATTACATGTTGAAATGATGATGTTTAGATATACTGGGTTAAATGAAATACAAGGATACAATCAATTTTACCTGTTTCTTTACATTTATTTTTAATTGTTATTATTACTATTTTTTTTTCACCTGTTTCTTTACTTTAAAAAATGTAGTTACCAGCAAATCGAAAAATCACAACGGGGCTCACATTTGTGGCTGGCGCTGTCTTTCCACCCGGCTCCGCTATTGTAGAAGGACCGCAATGGGCCGCCGCCCACAAAATGACATAATTGCTGGAGCACTACCCAGAGTCCTCCCCACGACTCTCCTGTCCTCCAGGGTCCCTGGGCTCCTCCAGCCAAGAGTAGGTGTCAGATTCCTCCGCAAAGACTGACAAGTTCTCACCCCAGCCCCTCCGGACCTGTTTTTGCCTGGAAACCACATGCACTTTCCGTCAGAAAGAAAAACACACACAACATGAAACTAAAGGAAGGAGCAAATTTTCCCTGACGCACTGCCAAGCAACTGTTTCATTCCCACAACGCCCTGCAGTTTCTTCAAACACCAAGACGTTTGCCACATGGTCAATGAAATCATTTGGGAAAGTGTCAAAAGACCATCCGCAGCGCTGGGAAGTTTCGGAGCCCTGAGATTTCCCCATTCCCCCCAAAGGTCTTGGGGTAATTTCACTTGACCCCCTAGCTCAGAGCTCCCCGGGGGTGGTCCCTGAGATCACACCCCTATAAATCCGCACCTCCCCACCCCCAGACCTCGCACTCACAAGGACTGGCGCTGAGGGTCCGCATGAGCCCTGGGGGCACCTTGGGACTCTGAGCAATGATCATTTCTCCTTTGTGGAGGGCATTTGAATACAGCAGGGCCAGGCAAGTTTTGAAAAGTGTCATCTTCCCTGCCTGCCCACAGCCTGGACTGGATAAGTCACCTGGCCCTGGGGCCGTTAAGCGGGGTGGACCCTCAGTAGAGCGAGACAGATACCTTAATGCTACAAGAGAGAGACAGAACCCAGGGAGACCACACAAAGAGAGAGCCTGGAGACAGTGAGATGGCGAGAACAGAGGGAACACAGGCAAGGAGGACACCTTGGGTACTCAGGTAGGGTCAGGCCTGAAGAAAGCTCGGAGGAAGGCACTGCATTCACTCATTCATTCACGAAAACGGAACTGAGTACCTTCTATGGGCCAGGCACAGTCCTGGGCGTGGCTAATTCAGGAGAGAGTGCAGCAGACCTGGCATCTGCCCTCACGAGCTGGCAGACCTGTTGGGATGATTAAACAAAGAACATGGGAATGTATTTATAATGAAAACTTCAAGTGCTATGAAAGATAGGGATATGACGCTGGAAATCCCCACCAGGGATGTTTGGAGTGAGCCGGGAGGCCAGGAAAACCTTCCTTGAGGAAACAACATTTGAGCTGAGATCTGAAGGGTGACTTAGGGTTAACTCCACAAAAAGTAAAGTGAGCATGACAAGCAAGCAGAGGAAATGGCATGTGCAAAAGCCCTGTGGCAGAGGGAGCAGAGTGAATTTGAGGAATGGAGGGTAGTATGATTAGAGCAGAGCTAGCTAAGTAAAGCTTGGTAAGAGATGAATCCGGAGATGAGGGCAGGGCCTAGACCACACGGGCCTCATCGAGGCTTCAGAGTCAGGTCAGAAAGCAGAGTCGAGATTCTGAAGCCACAGGCTAGAAAGAGGAGGAGACTTATTCATTGCCAAGGAGAACAGGTGCATGATGACACATGGTGGAAGCAGTGATAGAAGTGGGGACTGTACTGGGAGTGGGTCACACCTGCAGTCAACCACATCTGGGTTCACAGCCCCAGATAATTTTTTCTTTATGGGGGTCTCCTGACGATTAGATGAAACAATGCCTGGGATGCACTTGGAAGAATGTTGGCACGTGGTGAATGAACACATTACAAAGCAATTACATATTAGTCTATTATTCATATTGTGGAGATGGGATGGGGGACCCAGACAGGGAGCCCCACAGCAGAGCTGAGACCTGGTGATGAGATGGTTCAGGTCCATGGAGGAGCGGGGTTGGTGAGAGGCAAAGCAGTCAGGCACAGCATACCAGGCAGGGCACTGCCAGGCGTCCCCAGGCCCTGCCACACCAGTGCAGAGGCCTCAGGTCCCGCCTCCCCTCCGGCCCTCCTGGGACTTGGCTGGTGTTTCCCATGAGGGCAGGGGACAGAGGCGACATCTCTGGGCTCTGCCCAGTGTCTCCCCCTAAGGATCTCAGCTTTGGAGCTTGATTTGAGGAAAGAAGACGCTTGTTCCTCCTGTGACCATCCTGGCACCGGCTTCTGAGGTCTAGTCGCCCTATATCTTCCGGGTGGAACCTTCGGGGAACCTGGGCGGTCAGCACCGGGGATGTGAACAACGGGGGTTGAAGTACCTCCAGCTTCTCAAAGATCCCAAACTTTTACTCTGCCTTTAAAAAACAATTTTTTTTTCAATTTCAAAGATGTGGAGTTTTGGGGGGCTTTGTCGTTGACATAGGTCAGAAGAAATCCGAGCAAAAGAACCTGGGGATTCGGGAGGTAATTAGTATACATGTACTATGTTTTTGGTTTTCTCTTAATTATCAAAGTAACATATACCCAATCTGGGAACTTGTAAAACACAGAACAAGACAAATTAAAAAATTGACCTAAACCAGCTCTTCACAGATATTCACTGTTACTAGTATTAATCCCTAGTATATGTATATATATTTTTTGAGCTCTGATTACAATGGAGCCCTGCCACTGCCCTGGAGCATTTTTGCACAGTCTTACTTTTTTTTTTAAGATTTTATTTATTTATTTGGGGGAGGTAGAGAGCACAAGCAGGGGAGGGACAGAAGGAGGAGCAGACCCCGGCTGAGCAGGGAGCCGGAGGCAGGGCTTGATCCCGGGACCCTGGGATCATGACCTGATCCGAAGGCAGACACTTCACCAGCTGAGCCAGCCAGGCGTCCCAATGCACGATCTTATTTTGTCCTCACAACAGCCCTATAAGGTAGTGCTATTATTATTCCCACCTCGCAGATGAGGAAAGTGATTCTCAGGGCTGCTACACCGTTGGTTCAAAGTCATTCACGTTAGATAAGGAGAAGCAGGTCTGGAACCCAAACCCAAGCCTGTCTGACCCTGAGCCCATCCAGACCAGCAGCACACGTGGCTTCGGACCCGGGTCACGTCCTTGCCATCTTCCTTTCTACTCACGCATTTATACATCTATACACATCTCTAGTAATAGTTACACTGATTGTGCAACCAGGTGATTTTGCTTTTTCACTTTGCAACATGGCCTGTGTATTTTCTCAGATCAACGATACTCTTCTACAGCACTGCTGTGAACGTCACAGCACTCTGCAGTGTAGACAGGTAGCAGCTCTCAAAGTCTCGCTCGGTGTCACCTGGGAACTTGATCGTCTGAGGGTGGGGCGCAGGAATCTGTGCTTTAACAAGCCCGCCGGTGATTCTGCCACGGCTGACGTTGAAGAACGGACCCTTCAGATGTTCTGCGTTTTTCTGAACTAATCCCCTATAATAGGCGTGGTTAGATGATTTCCAGGTTTTGATTATCAAAAACCGGGCAAAATAAGCGTCTTCATTTGCCCACATCTGTGAAGATCAAGAAAGCGTTTTTTAAAATAAAACCGGTGTTGAAACTAAATCAAAACAAAGAAAAACACAAGGATTACTAGACGTTACGCTCAAAAAAGGGAACTAAAGAAAAGCATGAGAGATTGTGGTCAGACCCAAGGAAGGACTTCCCTTCCAGGCAGCACGACCTGGCGGGAGGAATGTCAATGGATACCGGAAGTCACCCATGGGGACAGCTCTGTCCTGCGGGCAACCCAGGAGGCCCCTGGCACTGCTGACGCGCTCTGGGCCTTTCTCACAGTTTCTGGGAAGGAGACAGCTGCTGTCTGGGCCCACCCAGCGGGAGGAGGGCAGAGGAGCCGGGAGCCTCAAAGATGGATCTGCAGGGCAGGCTGGCCGCTCACCTCCCAGCTGGCGATTTCATTAAGTGAGCACCTGCTGGGCTCTAGCCCGCTCCTCACTGTTGCCCAGCCAGCTTCGAGCGCTGTTAGCCTGAGGCCGGGCCCAGATTTCAGAAATCAACTCCGGGCTGCTCCCCGGGGTTTTGGAAGACACCCTCCATCTGATGCCGAGTGGAGATCTGTCAACAGGGCATTTTGCCGCCTGTTCTGGAGCGCGGGCTATCACGAACGCCTGCCAGTTCTCATTTCCTGTCCGCCTCTCTAGCCTGCCTGTTGGCAGGAAAACTTTCCTGGAACCTGATGGGCCTATAGAACGCCTTAAAGAATTAAGAGAAACGATCTTAACTTTCCTGGCGTGGCTCTGTTTTCTCGCCTGTGACGTGGGAGCTGCCTGTGCGTCGTAAACGGTAAGCCTTGCGTATTACGTGGGGTTTGGGTGTCATCGCCACGCACTCTGATTCTAGAAGCTGCTGTTGTGACTGGCTCCTAAGGAAAGCACAGATCTTTGGGGACATGTTGGCCTGGGGTCAACAGAACTCTTGCACTTAGTGACTGTGTGACTGTGGGTGAGTCCCGTTTCCTTCCTGAGTGTCCGCTTCCCCACTGGCGGGCAGAGGTGATGAGGTCTAGCTCACGAGATGACAGAGAGTGCCCCGCACGCAGCGAGCTGCTCAGCAAGGGCTGTCTCTCTGCTTGGGAGATGTTGGGATATAGCAATCTGTGTTTTGACCTCGGACATCTGCAAATCGGGGTCCTGGCTTTTCCCCTTCATGGGCAGCTTTGGACACGTTACCTAACCTTTCTGTCCTCAGTTTCCATATCTGTAAAATGGGGGAACAAAGGCACCTACTTTGTGGGGCTCTCGACAGAATAAAATAAAATGCTATCCTTAAAAGGGGAGTGACTGTTGGGTATCACTATTAGCATTTTCCCGTACCAGCAAACACCTGGAAATGTGGACGTGCCGGGAGAGGCCGCTGCTTGTCGGTGTTGACGGGACATTCTGT
Organism: Ursus americanus; assembly: GCF_024610735.1. Classification (NCBI taxonomy): domain Eukaryota; kingdom Metazoa; phylum Chordata; class Mammalia; order Carnivora; family Ursidae; genus Ursus; species Ursus americanus. The sequence continues at coordinate 2,888,156 of NC_142159.1, forward strand.
GCGCAGAGATTTGTCGGCCACTTACTGATCCCTGGGTCCCTTGAGTTTGGGGTTTGTGGAGGCCACTTGGCAGAGAGGTCTCAGGACCGCGTAGGCAGGAGGGCACAGAGGGGGCCCCTGTGAAGGTCAGAGGGAGTGCACGGCCCTCGGCTACCCTCCCGCAAGGAAGTGGGGTTCGCAGGTGGTGTGGCTGCGTCTTAGGGCAGTGGCCATCCCCGACAGCCCCTCTCCCACAGCCTCCAGAAGAACAAGACCTTGAACAATTGCAGGTTAAAAATCAGCCCTCAAATTCCACTGCAGGTTATTCAGGGGAGAAAAAGAATAAAAATCAATGCGAACCCAGTCTCCGGTTCTGAGGACCAGTCGCATCTTGTTTGTAACCTGAAGGGATCAATAAGAGATGCTTCTTTGGGTCCATTTTTAAGCTCAATACCATGGATGCAATTTGGTTGACAATTATGAGCAATCAGTTATCTTGTACAGCCTCGCTGCCGCTGCCAGCCGCCCGTTCGGGCAATCAGGAGCTATTACCGAGGGGTGCGGCGTTGGCGCGGGGCTGGCTCCTACGATGCGCTCACCAATGATCACTCAGAAGTAAACAGAATTTGCTGATCAATTAAGTCATGGGGACGGAGAACTTAGGAGTGCTCCAACGCAGAAGCCTGGCTTTTTCTTTTTGGATCCGTTAGCCAGGGGTAGGTTGTTATTGATGAAGTGATCGATCTCCCTGGCATTGGCAGTCATAGCGGCCAAGTGTCTAGGTTAGGACTCACAAGGGTTCAGAACATCTAGCATCCCTCACTCCATCAAGAATGCAGAGGGGTAGTCACCTTCATGAGACCGATAGATCTGAGTTGGGTGGATAAAAATCTATGGGGTGCCCCTGCGTGTTAGGCGCCCCAGAGGCGGGCCTGAGCTGGGGCTTGGCAATGCCCTTGTGGGGAACCTTCCTCCAACAATCTTGGCTCGGGCCACTTTGCCGCAGGAGCGCACAGGAGCAGCCCCACGCAGAGTGGGCGAGGCCGGGGTGAGTGAGTGGGTCATGGACTGCTTTGAAAAATGGGTATAGGCTCTTCATCCTTTCTCTAGACAATGGCTCAGATCCCCCAAGTTTTGCATATCATTTTAAGGCAGCCTATGAAACCTGTGAGAAGAATGTAAAGCCAAGGGTTTTGGAATCAGATAAATCTTAATAATTCCTTCCCATTTGCAAGCCATGGGATCTTGAGCAGGCAACCTTAGTTCTTCAACCTGCATTTCCTCCCTGTAATGGAAGGGATAATAGTATTGACCTAATAGAATTGCAAGATGGCCCATGTGAAGCAGTAATCCATATGCCTAGCATGTAGTAAGTGCTTAGTAAACATTAACCAGAATCATTATTAACATGAATAATAACTATTGGTAGGGAGTTACTATAAATCGTGTACTCTCTCTATGCTGCATCTGTAAAATGAGGATAGTGATAGTTTCCGCCTCTCGCAGACCCATTTAAGGAAGAGTTAGTTAAAAGGATGTGTGGGAAGCGCTTAGCCCAGACCTGGCACATTGCAGGTGCTCAAGAAATAGAGGCTGTTTATCACGATTCTGGTTGTTTATATTTTTATCTGAAGGAATATGATGGATTATTTCCCGGGCCCTCCCATCTGCCCCGGACAGGCTTGGGCTGAGGGGGATTCGGATGAAGGCCTTGGCCACTGGCCCATGACAAAGATGGTGGCGTTCATGATGGACTCTGGTGGGGGACAGGGAGGCCACAAAACAACTACATGATTCGAGCTGCCGGTCCCAACTCAGCGATGGACATGCTGTGTGACCTTCGCTAAGCCTCTTTCGCTATCTGGCCAGCACTTTCCCAAACACATGCTGGGCGACTGAAGTTGATGCTTTGCAGTGGTCTCGACTGTAGTTGGCTCAGCCCGTCTAGTGGATTGCTGGAGAGATTTCCTGTAGCTGACACTGGGTCTGGACAGGTGTGGCCTGATGCCAAGGGTGGACCAGGAGGAGGCAATAACTTGACCAAAAGCAAAGAATGCCCCTCCTTTGCCTTCTTTCCTTTGGCAAAATAGGGCTCACTGACTACAGGTGTCTCCTGAAACCTCCTGGCCGTTGTGGGTCATCTCCTTCCATCACATCTAGAAGCTTCGAATTGGGCCAAGATTGCCCACAGGCACTGTCCCAGCAGGCCAGGCAGCCAGGTCCTCTCTCTATCCTTCTCCAGCCTTACCTGAGACCAGGAATCACGGGCTGCCTCATGCACAATGCCTCGGCGGGGGTGGTGGGACCTCACTACCAAAGGTGGGAGCCTGTGCCGCCTCCAACATTTGCTTATAGATGGCTCAGAGCCTTCATTTCTCCTTCCGTGGAACAGGAGGAATAGCCCTTGCCTCGCCTTACCCCTGTGGCAGAAAGGCAGGACCTCTCCATGTGGATCAGGGACAGTGATGTGTCCACCAACAAAGCCACTGTCCCCTTCACCAGCCATTGGGGTGGGCTGGTGCTCCCCAGCAACCTCTCGTCAGGGCCCCAATGGAGGACCAGCTGGGGGGTGGTGGAGGTGGCCATTTCTCACCCTGGATTTGCTCCCTCCGAGGCCAGCCCCCTACTCTGGAGTATTTCTCTGCAGGAAATTCCTGATGCCGTCTCCCCACCTTCCTCCTCCATCTCCCTGCCAGCCCTGATTCCGTGTTCACCCTTTCACCTTGAAAATCAAACTGCTAGTTACTCCACCAGCAAAAGATGGGTTTATTCAAGAACCGTAAGTGGCAACCTAGAATAAGCAGGCTATGGCAAAACCACAGGCAAGACCAGGAAATGAAGGAGAGAAACGCTCTTTAATAGAGGAACGTGGGAAGTTGGGAGGGGCTGTTCTACACAAAAAGTCCACTGGAGTTAACCTGGGAGCTGGAAGTATAGTGGCTTCTTGTTGGCTGAGTTGGGGCGATGGGTCATTGGCTGGGCTGTTGCTGGGGGAGGAGGAAGCGTGCTTGCTTCCCGCTGGGACAGTAAAGCAGTGAAAGGTCCGTCTCTTCCTGCCGGGTCTGCCATGGACTTCAGTGGTAGGGCTTGTGAGCGCCCCACTCCATTCTAAATGCGGTTTGCCTTTATGAATTTTCACAATCCATACCCTTTCCTGGCACCACCTCAGCTCCCACACTGTTCCTGTTGGCCAGCTCCCGACCCTCCATCTCAGGACCCCTACCCCAGTCTCAAGTCCTTCCTTGGATACTATTTTCATAGTATGTTCATGGCCAATGTCACAGCCTGTCTTCCTAGGGCAAGGGAGGGCAAGAGGGGCTGGGGTGACTCCAGATAACCCTGGGCTGCATTATTAGTAGCACACTATTTAGAAAGAGGGAGGTGACAGTCCTGCTCATGGCCCTGCCAGGCCACCCAGGTGTTATATTCAGCTCAGGTCCCATGCTACCACTTTCAGAGAACTGGGTGACTTTCCTTTAGAACACACTTCTGTCTGTAATTACTCACTTAAGTGACAATTTGTTCATGTCTAGCTTCCCCGCCAGACTGCATGTCCCAAGAGGGGAGGGGCCGTCTGAACTGGTGTAGTTCACCTTGCGTTCACAGCTCCTGCGTCCACATGCTGTCACGTAAGAGGTACCCAGTATCAATTTATTGAATATATAAATGGATGAATGGATGGCAAAATGGATGGATAGAGACGTTAAGAGAGAAAGTAAAGACTTTCTGTAGAGCCAGCCCCTTACAGGTCAGGCGTGAGTTTAAAGGAAGTTATGTTAACCTCAAAAACCAAGCTGTCCGTTATTTTTGGAGCAAGATTGGTTTATTTGGGGATAATAGAAAAACGCAATTCAAGACAAGCAAGCCGTGCCAAAACCATAGGCCAGTCCAACACACTAAGGAGAGGAAAGTGATTTTATGGAGAAGGGGAAGGAAGCTGGGAGGGGTTGTTTGAAAAGTCTGCTGGAGAAAAGCAAGAGTTCAGGTTGATGATGGTTTCTCATTGGCTGAGTTGCTGGGGTAGTGGATTTCTTGTAGGAGATGCAATCTACATCTCTCCCTGTTGGGACTTGTAACTGATGATTCTTTCCTGTTAATGATTCTTCTGTTGGGGTCTGTAATTGACAATGCTTCCTGAAATTGATGTTGAATGTATAGCTCCCCCTCCAGCCTCCCTGTCTAGCTTCACAAATCTACTTTAGTGAGGTTTCTCTTTATTAAATTTCATAGTTAGAAGGGGGAAGAGCCCTATACAGAGGTCAGTGTTCAGTGAGTTATCTGGGAAGGCATCCCATCTCTGAATCAGAACTCAGCTCTCCCCCTAGCTCAGGGCATTGCCAGAGAGAACAGGATGGACCATGGGGTCCTGGACATGCTTCTCCCCACCCGTACACTACCACCACCACCACCCACCCCCTTCATCCCGTCCGATGGCAATCTTGGGCCCCCAACCATCTTGCTTTCAGGAAATTACATGATCCTTTCAGGAACACCTGAGACATAACTGGATTCCATTCTTGGGGTTATTTACATTTTAATGACCAGGAAAAAACCACTTTAGTCCAAGGGGTGGTGCAGATGCGGTGAGACAGCACGTCCTTGTGTGAGGCTCTTTAGCTGTTTAGAGAGAAGGTCTCTAGGTAAGGAGGGCTTGACGGTTGTCTGGTTGGATGTCCTCCTGGCAGGTTTGTGGGCCATGCAGCTTCTCGTCCCAACCCCCATTCCCAGCATGTACTGTTCCAGAAACGTTCTTTATTTCCAGAACGGGGCAGGGTTCTCAATGGTGGGCATCCTGGCAGCCTTTCAGAGCCCAGCTACAGGCTCTCCTTTGCCCCCTTTCCCCAGGTTAGGGTTCCTCTACCTGCCCAGGCCACCCAAGCCGGCCAGAAGCCCCAGTTCAGCTCCTCCCAGAGATATTGTTTCCACATAGGGACTGTAGCTTTTGCAGAGACAGGACTGGAATGGCCAGGCTGCTAAGAAGCCAGGAGTGGGTCTGCAGCAGCCCCCAACCCCTCCCTGACATTAGGCAGGCTCTGGTGGGAAAGAGGAGGGGAGAGAGAGCAGACAAGCAGCGCCAGGCATCAGGAAAACAACTGCATGAAGTGTCTGTAGATTCTCAATTTAAACAGTCTCCCAGAAGGCCCAGATGGCTATCAGTGACCCCAGAGAGAACCCTGGGGTTCTCTGGGGAGGGTGGAGATGGGTGGAAGGAAAGGGGCCTTTTCCCAGCCAACCTGGGTGGGTGGGCAATGCTCTCGAAACAAAAAGCAGACCCATTTAAGCCTAAGTGGCTGGTCTGGGCTGCGCATTCATTCGGCATTTGTGAGCCTGGGATTAGCTCTAACGGCAAGTCACCGCGGGCTCTGACTGTGATACTCAGCATGGCCTTGCCATCCCCTTCTCGGCCACTCTGTGATTTCCCATCAGTGAAACAAATTTGCAGAACTCCGATGACACTGGCTTGGACAGCCAGGCACAGGCATACACATACACACACACACACACACACATACACACACGTCTGCACACGCAGGAACATTGGCCTGGGTTCTAACCCAACGCCTGGATGAAGGTGGCTAGAAAGGCACCTCCAAACCCAGGTAAAGATCCTCGGGCACGGCTCGGGAGCTGCTCCATCACAGAATGCTCGAGAACCCCAGAGCAAGAGCACCAAACCCCAAGTCCAGAGAACCGGGTTCAAGTCCCAGCTAAGACCTCAGATTTGCCGGGTGTTCCTGTACCCCTGGCACCGTGCCACAGGCCGAGTGCGCCTTCTGTCCCCACATTCCCTAAACAAATGCTCCAGCAGATGTCCTCCTCCCATTCTCCGGATTAGGAACCTGGGAGCCAGGAGCTTCCCAGACGTGCTCCGGCGAAGAGGCAGCGCTGGGATTCGAATCAGATCTGTCTGATTCCAGTGGGACACAAGCTGGTCCTGTCACTCTTCTGCCTACCAGCCTCACACCCTGGCTGGGGTCTGGGGCTCCTCCTCTGCACACTGGGGCCGCGCATGTCCCCGACTCCATGCACGGGGTTGTGACGAAGCTAGCAGGTTCCACACATCTGTCTACTCACACTGAGATCGTTAAGCCTCTTGATGCACGTTGGATTCTCGGCCAGAGAGTCTGACTGAGATCACAGGGAGCATTTTCACTATGAAAACCCCACTCTAACGACTCGAGAAACTTTCCTTTCCTTGTGAAGAAGAACGGAGTTGGCATGTCATGGAGGAAGCAGCCCGAGCCAGACTTGGCAGTGCCCGAGCCCGAAAGGACTCAAGGGGGTGAATTTCTGCGAGCTTGCCCCATGGTCTCCCTGCTTCATGGTCTCGAGGGCAGAGCAAGGAGCCCGTAGGAGGGGGTCGGAGGCAGCTGACCCTCCAGCTCCCCCCACTCTGGCCCACACAGGAAGTAGAAGAGCTGCCCCCACCTTCCTACGTCGGCGAACCGTCTTTGTTTTGTGCTATCTCCCGGGCCTAGAGCGAAGGACATTTACTTTGTTCATCCCTGAATCCACAGCCCCCAAGAAAGCAGGAGGGGGCTTTCTGAGAAGAGGGACTGGACGGCCAGGAGGCTGATTTCTCCTGTGTCTTGGCGAGCTGGACCCACGATGGCCCAAGCCACAGGTCTAGGCTGACCTGACAAGACTGAGGCAACAGATTTCCGTTCCAAATAGCAGCCTTCTCCTCGCAGCGTCCTGAGCACGAGCAAAGCCACCTACGTGGTGGAGCTGGACGGCTGCCCGCCTGCCAGTCTGGCACCTCCACACTGAAGCGTCCCACTTACAGGCACACGGAGACACATGCATGCCGACGGGGGGAGGCACGGGGGGACACAGTCGTGTGATGAAACTGAGCTTCTGGGCTCTTCGTTCCACAGCCGGGGGAGGCCACAGGAGACGGGAGCGCGGGGCCTCGCAGAAAGACGAGCTCGCCGGGAGCTACCATCTGCTGGCTACTCCCTTACTTTTTTCTGCTCAGGCCCCAGCACAGAGGAGCCAAGAGTCTCCTTCTCTCGCTTCACCTGGAAGCTTCTTCTCACCTCGCTTTGCAAGAGATTCTGCCCCAGGCATGCATCTGGTCCCATCTGGTTGTATGAGTCAGTGTGCATTTATGAAGATGCGTGCATATATATGTATTTGTGTGTGTGTGTGTGTGTGTGTGTGCATATGTGGGCAGGCTGCTGTGTGTGTACGACACATGGAAGTACATGTGTGTGTGTGCCAGTTGTTTCAGACAAGCACAAACCCGTGTGTTTGCACGTGCGTGTGCATTCTCAGCTCGCCTACCTCCAGACTCTTTTTCCTGCCTGGGTGATGGGACCTCCAGGCTGCTTCTCTCCCGAGTCTACACTCGCATAGGGGATCTCATTCTGATCCATAGCTTCTTTTCCTCCCTTGTGAGGATACAACTTGCAAATCTATACCTCCAACCTCCAGTCTTCTCTGCCAAGCTCTAAAGCCTTGTTTCCAATGGATGACTTGTGTATCTCTCAAACCCAATGGTCCCAAATTGTCCCTTATCACCCGTTTCCCCAAACCAGTTTTCCCTCCTGCCCCGAGGACGCCAGAGACTGGCACCACTGCCCTCCCAGCCTCCTTCGTCCCTCACACAGAGAGACCTATGGCTCCTTCCTTCTGTCACCTTCTGGTTTCCCTGCTGCCATCCCAGGCCAAGGGCGTATGACTGCACACCCGCTCCACTCACGAGCCCCTTGCTAGTCTCCCAAGATCCAGGCTCTCTGGCCCCACTGCACCCAGTTCTGGGTGAGTGGGGCCCTTTTTAAAAGCATAAGCCTGGATCATATCACTTCCTATTAACAACTTTTTGCTGGGTTCCCGTGGCCTTTGAAGTCAGCTATGCCTGAACCCAAATCTTCCCTCTGCTGCTTGCTACCTGTGGGACCCTGTCCATGTCACCAGACCTCTCTGAACCACACTGTGGTTTTCAGAGTTACAGTCAAAACTAGCAAGACAACATAAGGAGTACTGCAAAGTGTCTTTTCTGTAATATATATGTTATATAAATATGTTTATGTAGAGTATAAATATGTGTAAGTATTATATAAAATATGTCTTTTCTTAATTCCAGTTCCTTGGTTTGGGGGGAGAAGTGTGTGTGTGCACGCGTGTGTGCCTGCGTGCATGTGTGAATTTGCAAATATGTAGGAAACTGAGAGTTGCATATAACTACATGCACACGAACACTCTTACTTATCTATCTTGTCATTCATTCATTCAGCATGCAAGCAAGCATTTGTTGGCCCTACTATGTCCCATGGGTTGGTTCGAACTGTAGAAAGACCCAAGTTCTAGCCCTTAAGAATTTAGCATCACATATGAACGTCCTCTTATGTCATATGCCCTGAGCAAAGTCAGATTCGTCTGTCAAATCCCACTTCCCTCGTTGAGTCTGAGTTCAAGGAGGTGTGATGATGTTTTCAGGGACAGCAGGCTGGCCTTGTCCCCCCATCACTGACGGCCCCGCATCTGGAGTTATTTGTCTTGGAAATCACCAGGCCCCACAGAGCCCTTCACAGCCTGGCAGGCCTGTCTTCTGCCCCGCTTTGCTCTGCCTAGCTAGAGGTCGTGGTCCATGCAGACGGTGGCCGGTGCAGAGGGGCAGAGGGCGGGTGAGGGCCCAGCACACCCTTCCTGGGAAGGCTATGCTTGCCTTTGTGGGGAGCAGGGAGGTGGAGGTCGGCCAGACTCTATCAAACTGAAGGCTCTCCAATTTACTTTCAGGAAGGAGCTCCATTAACACGAGCGTTTGGGGAAAAAAACAAAAACACTAATCACCATCCGAAATGTACATGCTATTTCCCATCTGGTGTGTGGAATTGGATCGTCTCGGGAGTCTCGGGAAAATGCAGCAGATGGGCTGGGTTTGGAGCTCGTCGCCCCACAGGCAGTGGGGAGAGGAGGAAGAGGCTTGGCACAGGCAACCAGCCTGCATGAGGAATGGTGGGCCCCGCCGGGCCCCCATCAACTGGGTCCTGGAGGAGCTCTCCCCGCTGTCAGATGCCTGATGCAGCCAGAGCAGCTGTGTTGGCTGCCCCTGTGGCTTCTGGTCCATTCTGGGAAGTGGTGGCTCATGCTCGCAGTTTGCAGGATGTCTACGGCAGCTCAGGCTGCAGTGGTGCCAGGGAAAGATTTGAGGGGCTCAGACGCTGCCTGGTACCGCTTCCTGGCTGTGCAGTATGGGTCAGCCACTCTCCAGGGATCATAGTCTGTGCCTCCCAGAGTCACCGAGTGGCTCCACGAGGCCAGGGCAACACCTCACACTGTGCCCGCACACATTATTACTTGGTTTGGATGCCCCCCGGCGGGGAGATGTAGGGGTGCTCCAGAGAGGATGGGGGCTTCATCACTGATCTCTGCTAGGAAGGAGACCTCACCCTCAAGCTCACAGCCAGGCCAGGGGAAGAGGTGTCCAGGTCCCCACACTGCACCACGGCAAAGCGGCATGTGTGTCGCAGACAACAGCTCATCCTATGACCTTTGAGTGGAGTCAGGAAGGAGAGGGGCAGGAGATTGGAGCAGCTCCCAGCAGGTGGACAGAGAGAAACTGGAAGGGAAAGAAGGAGGTGGGAAAACAGAGTTCCTGCAGAGAAGGACAACGGAGAGACAGCAAAGCATGAACAATGCTCTCAGAATTCTGCATAGTGGGGTCCCTTCTAGAGAGGGGATGTCCCCCTTCCACCATCTGACACCCACAGACGACTGCTGTCCTATCAGGTGGCAGGATACTGACAATACCTTTCTTATCTGCAGTGACTTTCAGTCCTCCTCCCTGGGACACCCCTCCCCGCAACATCTAATTAAAGGGAGGAAAGTAATTAAGGAAGGGCATGTAACATTCCCTGTAACACTGAACTTAATAACACCCCCACCCCTCCCCCACCTCCAATCCATAAATATGACATGCGGAACAACTCGCTGCAACACCAAATTGTTTATTGCTTGCTAAGCTGGAAAGCACTTGAATTAACCTCCTGCATAAGTGGAGTTAGGGAAGATCAGGCATCTTTAAGTGGGAAGAGGACGTGAGCCAGACAGAGTCCTTGTCTGGGAACCCACAGGATGAGGCTTCACTCACTCTCTCACGCACCTACTCATTCATACAAGCATTTGAGTGCCCACGGGGTAATAGAGCATTTGGTCATGCTCAGGACACAGAGGAGACTAAACCAGTATGGCCTCTGCAATTTGACACATGTTGCCTTCTGCAGCTTTAAAAGGGGCAGCTCTGAGCCAGGGAGGGGAGGGCCTGCTACCCTGGGAGGGGACCCTCCCAGGGGCACAGGCTAAAAGGAGATGGCAGGACAGCCCCTCGTTCTGGCTGGACCATTGCTGTTCATCAAGCTTATCATATATGCAGGCGTCTGGCGGGGGGGGGGGGGGGCTCCGGAGATAACGCAGCCACTGGCCCCGACCTAGAGAAGTTCCCAATCAAGTTGGGGAGAGGGACGAGGACACGGGATGAACTGCGGTATTAAGAATGCCCATCCTTAATTGAGATGTGTGCCAAGTGCCGGGAAAACAGAGGGGCAGGGGCATCCACTTTGTCTGGAGGAGCTCTAGGAAGGATCACAAAGGAGCTGACATTGAAGGTGGGCTTTGAAGCGTAACTGGGAATTCCCAGCGGGCAGGGGGTGGGGGGGAAGGGGTATGGGAAGATCTAGGTATGAGGAAAAGCTGGTGCAAAGACTCAAAGGCATGAAAGGGGAGGGGACCTGCTTGGGTTGAAGTTGAGAGAGGTGGGGACAGATCGGGGGAGCGGGAAGGCATGGAGGTAATAGGGAGGAAGATACTCTCTCCTACGAAGAGAAGTAGGATACTGTCTAAAAGTCGGGCTCCCTTGGATTCAAAACCTGGTTTCGCTGCTTCCTAACTGTGCCCCAGGTTCCTCATCAGCAGACTGGAAAGGATCACAGCACCTCCCTTATAGGGCAGTTGTGTGGAGTGAAGGAGGTGACACCTGTCAAGTGCCTAGGACCTCGCCTGGCACAGCCTGCACAGGTAACGCCTATGAGTGCTGTCTGCTTCAGTATCGGCGCCCCGCCCTGGCACGCTTGTCTAGCAGACATCGGAGGGGGGGTTTGGACAGAAGAGCAGTCTCCTCTCTTCGCATGTGGCATTTCGGAGAGGTCTGTCCAGCAGTGGTTTAGATACGGTATGTCCCCAAACATCCCTGTCCCAGAATCCCCTAGGAACCGTGCTCAAATCCATATTCCCAGACCCCGCCCCAGAATGACTGAGTCAAAGCCCCTCGATAAATGGGCAACCAGGGATATTCAGGGGACGACGGAAATGTTCTCAAACTAGATTGTCGTGATGGTTGCACAACTCGGTAAATTTACTAAAAACAGTTGAATCGTATACAAAAATGGATGAAATTTACAGTATGTAAATGATGCCTTAATAAAGCCATTAAAGAGCAGTTCCCCAGGTGATTGTGTAAGCAGCTCTGCCTTGGAGGTGGGGGCAGGCCGGGGCGGGAACTCAGAGCCTCACCACAGGGCTGGTGGGCGAGGTGGAGGAAAGGGACAGAGAGGTCACAGAAATCCTGCAGGCGGCTTGTGCCGCGCTCGCCTGGATTTGAGGCCGCTTCGCTGGGCTTAAACTGCTCTCTCATCTTTATCAAGGAAGCCATTGGATTTTGCTGAGGGCTCTCCCTCCTCAGGGCTCCTCCAGCACCGGCGTCTGCCCGCCTGCCATGAGCACGTGGCCCCACTGGTGGGCTGCTCTGTTTCCAGACCTCGTCCGCCCCTCACTCCAACGGTCCCGGGAGCTCCTCAAGGGCAGGTGCAGAGGGGCACAGACTAGGTGGTCCCCTAGCACACAGTGGGTCTCTGTGTCTACACCACCCTGGGTGGTGTACAGTGTGGATTGTGCTTCAGGGCCTAGGTCGAGCAGGTGCTAACCTTGACCTTCACTTCCTGGTTGCTCAGAAGCCACTCTCCTCTGGCCATCAGCTTTATCTGTGGCTTTTCTCTTCTTCAAGGCTAGGAGCTGCTTCTAGGGGAGATTTCCCCTCTTGGGTTCCCAACTTTGTCCCCTCAGCTCTTTCCTGGGTCACCACCATTCCTACCTTTCTCCAACTCTTGCCTGGGTTCCAAGAGCTCCTGCTTTGGATATGACCTGTCGTTTGCCCCTTTGTCCCCTCTTTGGGTTCTCAAGTTCTCATCTGTCCCTTCAAACTCTCCACATGTTGCCTTTCTGTGACCCCACGATCCCTACCTGCATCTCCCCTGTCACTATCTGTGCCCCTTGGCTTCAGCCATTTATCGCCATGGATTCCACCTGCGACCCGATAGCCCTTCCCACATCACCTCAGCCCTTCCTGGCCTCCCTGGGACAGCGGGTTGCCAGCGAAAAGGAATAAATGCACGGATGAGGGGAGCAGCTGGGCAGATATTTGGAACTAGCTGCAAGTGTGGTTGGTATGAAAGTGTTTTCCCTTGAATTATCTGGAAAATTGTTTCTATTTTTTGCTCAGTGGTATGTGTGCAGATGCAGGCATGGTCCTCAACTCCACACCATGCTCTGTGGAATTCTTGTCCATACCCTTGCCCTTCTGTCCTGGCCTCTGGTCACAGGACAAGAATCAGCAAGATAATAACCATCTACCTAAGGGCTCCTGACTCCCTAGGGCACATCCCACGCACTGGCTCTCTCCTAGGGCATCCAACGAGGGGGAGTCATGTCAAAAGCCACCTAGGACCCCATTTTCTCTACTCTGTCATGCTCCACTCTTCCCTGGGGCATTAAGGACACCATTAAAGACCCAAGTCCCCTGACCCAACACATGGGGGCCCTCTTGCGTTCGACATGGAGAGACTGTGGGCCATGTCAGACTCCCTTGTATCCCAGAATGGGCATCAGAATCTTGTTCTCTGGTTCCCATCTCTCCTGAAGCTGCTCAGAGCTTCTCTGGGCGTCTCTGGGCGTCTCTGAGCATCCTGGTTCTTGGAAGGGATGCACGTGCGTGCTTGAGAGTAAAGGGACTCAGTTGGCTGAGTCAACAGAATGACATTAAGCCAAATCAGAGAAATGAGGCTGTGGCCACTGGCCCCTGTTCCTGCCCAGCCCCATCCACTCAACCCAACCAAACTCAGGTGGGAGGTGGGAGCCTGGGATCAACTGATGGGCAGAACCCAGACCTCCTGGGGCCTCAGAAATAACACAGAGCTCTATCCCAGGTCCAGGCTACCGCCCAAACTTCCTCTCCCTGCTGCTTCCCCCAGCTGCATCCCTTCCATCCTCAGCATTAGCAGCAAGGCAGCTAGGCCTCCTGGGGACCCCAGCCCTCCCTGAGGCTTCTGAAGGCTCCTAGCTTCACTGGTGAGGGGGAGGCAGGTGTTCTCTTTCTAAATAGTATCTCCTGCATTGTTTCTCAGGCCAGAGGTGGGGGAATGAGAAGATCCTGGGAATGAGAAGATCCTGGACTGAGATGCAAGGAGAGCACATCAGCAATGTCAGGACCAATGTCAGGACCCGGAGGCAGCCCAGGCTGGTAGGGGTGGGGGCTGGGTGGGGAGGAGGGAGCCTGGAAAAATGTCCAAGCCTGGCAGCAGGGTACAAGCGCTAAGCTTCCCTCCTCCTCCCAATGGCAGCCAGTCTGCCCACTGCAGAACACAGAGACCCCCACCCCCACCCCCAGCAACCCCAGCTTCTCTGGGCATTCCATGCAGTGTCGGTGGGTGGGGGAGGAGAGTAGATAGAAGTTCGGCTTGACACGTAGCATTCCTTCTGAGCCCTTCCCCACCCCCCGGGAACACTGCAAGGCCTGGAGTGTGTGTGTCTGTGTGTGTGTGTGTGTGTGTGTGTGTGTACACACTGTCCTTCCGACTGGATGCTTGCAAGAGAGAGGGTTTCTCCCAGGGCCTATTCAAGACTCAATATGTCCACGCAGCAGAGCAAGTTAATCACTAAGTACAAGGCACTCTGACCAGGTGCTGGGCACTATTCTGAGCACATCACCTGTGTTAACTCATTTAATCCTCGCGACAACCCTGCAGGGCAAGTATTATTATTATCCCCATTCTACAGACAGGAAACAGAGGCACAGAATTTGGTAAATTGCCTGGAGGCACTCAGCTGGGAAGACACAGGGCATATGGGAAGCCAGTCTGCCTGGCTCCAAAGTTCATGCTTTCCAGAGAAGCAGGACTGCCCAGCAACTTTCAGGGAAATCTTGAGGAATCTGGCCCTTCTCCTTCCCCCAGAGGAGCCTGTAGCCTTCCTCTGCCCAGGCTGCCCCTGCCTCTGATCAGCTCTCTGAGGCTGGTGCTCAGAGTCACTGCGTCCTTGTTGCCCATGGACGAGGCATCAAGAACAAAGCAAAGCAAAGCAAAGGCACGTCTGAACTCTGGATGCTTGGATGTGGGGAGAACTGGCTTTCTAGCACCTGTGGCAGCTGGAATTTTGGCCACTCCCAGCCCTATTTCAGGCACAAACACCAGCACTTACTTACACTTACATGGGGCATTTGCTAGAGGAAAATCTCTCGCCGGAACAAGGTGGAATAGGGCCGTATCACTGGGACGCGCTGCACCATGAGGTGGGGGCTGGGACTGTCCAGATCAGAGCCTGGGACTGGCATCAAGCGGAGCTGAGGACTCCTCCCCTCTGGACCAGGAGCAAAGGAGGCAGTATCTCTTCCCAACAGCCTGTTGTCCTCATCTCCCTCTGGGTCCTCCTCCTGAGTGTCGAGGTCACGTGCTCCTCTCCACTCCCAGCCTGGCTGCCTGTCGCCTTGTCTGTCTTGCGGGCAGAGAAGTGCCATACCTGCATGCCAGAGAGACACAGGTGTGCCGCGCCGCTCCCACAGCGTACCACCTGCTGGAATCTTGGCGGAGGGTGGACTTGGGATGGGATCCACGGGAGAGACAGTCTGTGGCATAATTAAGAGGGAGCAAAACACAAAACAAAACAATGTGTTCCTTCCTCTCTCTTTTCTACCACTTGCTCTAATTATTTTCCCACTTTAAAATTCTACATCGACTTTAATTAAGCTGGCCTCGGGCAGGGAAGTCTGGCAAACTTGGAGAAGTTCACTTGTTTATTTTCTTAGCACTCAGTGATTGGATTTTGGAGGCTCACTCTCTCTCTCTCTTTCTCTCTCTCTCTCTCTAAGGGAGGATGATGGCAGCCTCCTGCCCGCAGAGGGACAGGTGCAGACAAGAAGGGCTCCGTGCCGCCTCCGAGGGAGGCACTTCTCCAGAAAACTCTACTGCTGGCCCACTCATGCTCTATTTTTGCCTCACCTCCCCCTCCAAGCCCTACCTCTTGTTACTACCCTGCAAGGTCAAGCTGTGGTAGAGGGGAGCAATGGTTAAGCAACTGAGAGAGCACTGGGCTTGGAGTCCAGAAACGTGGGTCAGAAGCCCCGTTTTGCCACTTGTTCATTGGGCACAGGTCGTTCATGTGTATGCATTCATTCATTCATTCGTTTGCTCATTCATGCATTCATCCACTCCCTTACACATCATTTATTTGCTCATTCATCCCTTTCTCCCTACCACACAGAGCCAAGGTACATGCTTGCTTCTGCCACCCCCGCCCCCAGCAAGTTATTTGTAGGAAAGTTATTTGACTCCTCTGAGCCCATTCCTTCATCCCTGGGTTGTTTCAAGGACGATGCGACCACGTGAATGGAAGCCCGTGTGGCTCCTGGCCCAGGATGGTGGCATCACGTGGCACCTCTAATATTACATCCATCATCAGACCCGGGCTCTGGGTTTTTGTGGGCCTTGGATTTGCTAGCAAGGCCAATGCCCAGACCAACACCACAGTCAGAGGTGTGAGCCAGATTCTGAAGGTGGCTGAGTTTCGTGATCCAGTGGAAGACAGGAGAGCTGGCGGCTGTGCCAGGGCCAAGAAGCTCAGGTGGCTGACTGGGGAGCTCAGGACATGGCGGGGGCACCCTGCGCTGTCCCATGAGGTTGGATGGTGTCTGAGACAGCCAGAAAAGTGGCTGGGGACAGTAGCAGCAAGTGGGTGTCTGCTGGGGCTGGTGGGCAGGCAGTGCATGAATGACGAACGAGGGAGGGAAGGAGTGGGCGTGTGTGTGAGTAACTGAGTGAGGAGGCTATCGAGCAAAGGAGTGAATCCATGAATGAATGCGTGGACAACTGTGCGATTGAAGAGAAGAGTGGATGAGTAAGCAAATGAACGAGTGAAGGAGGGAGGGAATAAGTGAGCAAGTAATTAAGTAGAAGACTGAATACTTGGATGAATGAGTGAATGTCTGAGCGAGGCATTAAGTGATTGAATGGATGGGTGGATGGATGGATGAGTGAAGGAATGGGTAAGGAGCGGAGTAAGTAAATTAATGAATGAGCGAATAATCGAGAGCATGAATAAATTAATTAGGGAACGACTGAGTGACTTCAGTGAGTGAGTGAGTGACTCCTCCGCACACCTGGAACCAGGCCCACAGGACAGGGAGGTGACCGTTTCCTGTGGGCAGTTGGCCCCTGCTCCCCTCCCCCTCCGGCAGCAGAGCCCCATCAGCATCCGGCCCATCGGGGGCTGCACCATTATGTAAGGATACGAACAGGATCGCCGCGTGTCATTTACCCCTCCACCAACTGCGCCCGCGCTACTGAAACGCACATGTCAGTAAAATAACATATCTCTGGTGGCTTGTCTACCTGTCTCCCTCACTGCTGAGAAATAACTCGCAGCAGCGGGTTAAGCTGACAATAAACACAGGAATTGACTTCAGTGGGAATGAACTTGCTTGAATGTTGACAAAAATCTAAGGTGATACGAGCTTTGCGGGGCTTGTTGCTTGCTCAGGAGGCAGCCGGCCGCTGCCCTGCTTTTTCCTTCCTGGGACAGGGACGAAGGACAAAGGCCCCAGGCTGCTGAAAGGGTCCTCTGTCCCTGGGCCCAGAGGCAAGTCTCGGTGTCCTGTAAAGGGCGGAGGCTTGGCGTTTGGGGTCGCACCAACTTTGCCGTGGAGAGAAGGCTGGCAAGTGAAGAGCGGGTCTGAGAGAGGCATCCCACTCCTCCGCCCTGCTCTGGCAGTTGGCAAAGATCTGGGGAGGGCTGGCAGTGGCCTCCTTCTAGTCCAGGCCCCCTCCGGGGTGAGAGGGGGCGAGGCAGCCTGTCCCTCATTCTCCCGGAGGCACCTGGAGGGCAGCTCTGCACAGCCTCGGTGCAGGCGGGGAGCGGGACCCTTGGAGGAGGGGCTGGAGCCCGGGCTCCAGCATCCCGCCCCGCCGCCAGCAGCCTGGCCGCCGGGCAGCCTGAAGGGAGATGACGGGAGGCAGGCTTCAGCAGAGGGCACTCCAGTGCTAGGAATCTGCTCTCAGCAACCACAAGCCGGTGCTCGGTGGTTTCCCTGGGAAGCGGAGATCGTGAATCTCGGTAACTCGAGCCCAGGGCCTCATCACTCACCGTGATTGTGGGGGGATTGAGGGCTGGAGTGGATCGGTCTAAACAAAAACGCTTACACAGGGGACTTCTTTGAATGAGCCTGCCTGGCCACCAGTGGGAGTCTCCTCCCACCCCAGCTGAAGCCGGGAGGGGCCGGGAGGGGCCCGGAGTCTAGGGCTTCTTCCTTCCCTACCCCCCACCTGTGAGCCAGTGGGAGACATGAATCTAGCTGGCAGCGACTTGGGCCAGCTCAGCCATTTTCGGGGATGTTAATGAAATGCGGGAGCACTTGTCCTTTCAGACAGCGGCCCCTTTTATTTTGGAATGAAAAGCTGCATTAGTCTGAATGAGGTTTGGAGGCCTCATAAATCCGGCGCTGGCTGCCTCGTGGGGGAGCGAGGAGCCGAGGCCTGGCTGGTGGGTAGACTTGTTTACCAACAATTCGAAACGTAGGGATTGGCGGCTCCCAATCCCAGGGGATGCAGCTTGAGAGCCTGCCAGCCCGGGTGGCTGCTGGTGGCAGGACAGCCTGGAGAGGGGTCCCACACCTGCAGAAGGGGCTGCAGGGTTCTCCTCCTGAGCTTGGGGGTGCTCCGGTTCGCTCTAGTAAAGGGCCCAATTCCTGTTCTACTCGTAGCCTTTCTACAAGCAGCCGAAAGCCCCAGTGGGCCTCCAGCAGAGCTGAGGGGATCTTCTGCTAGAGCCTGTCCCCTGCTCAGTCCAGGCAGGACAGGACAAGGGTCAAGCCTGCAAACTTAAGAGGCAGGAAGGACCACATGCAGATCCTGGTTCCTCACCTACAGTGCCTGGCAGGGATGGCCAATAAGTATTCTAGAAAGGAAGAAGGAAGGAGGCAAGAAAGAAGGAAAGAAGGGAGGGAGGAAGGAGGAAGGGAGTGAGGGGAAAAGGAGGAAGGGAAGAAGGAAGGGAAGTAGGAAGGAGGAAGGGAGGAGGGGAGGGAGGGAGGGAAGAGGGAGGTGGGAGGGAGGGAAGGGGGACGGAAGGAGGAAGAAAGGGAGGGAGGTGGGAAGGGAGGAGGGAGGAAGGTCACTTAGCTGTGTGACTTTGGACCTCAACCTCCCTGAGGCTCAGAGTCTTCACTGTAAAATGTAAAAATCACAGGGATCCTAAGCTAGCAGGCTGTGGACAGGGTTAGAGGGAGGGATGCACATAAGATACGTTGAATGAGAACATCGTCTGGAATATAGAAACCATGTAATAAATCCTAGCAGTCGTTATTATCATTGCTGTTGTTTTTGTTGTTGTGATGCATCCCACCCTTTCCTGGACTAGAAGGGAGCAGGCTGCTGTCAGTTTGGGAAGACCGCTGTCCTGCAAAATGGCTTGCAGCTAGGTCCACAATAAGGCCCAGTTCTGGGCTAAGGACAGCAGGCTTCCCTCTGACCCCAGGGCTCGCAGGGCTCCCACTGGGCTGCGGGCCCCCATGACGGAGCCCCACAGCCTCTGCAGCTGGAGGCTGTTTCCCACCGCAGCCAACGTGGCAGCAGAGGGAAGCCTCCTTCTGCCGCGCAGGCTAACACCCGCCCACTCTGGGATGCGGCAGGAGCCAGGCCCAGCTTGTGCTCCCTCCCTGGACCTGGGGAGGGGCCTGCAGGGGCCAGGGTCACATCAGGCCCTGGGGGCCTCAGATTCCGCCTCTGCCTTCCACCATTCACTTCTCTAGTACTTCTCTCGTGCTGGCCTTCCTGGAGGCTGCTCCTTCGTCTGCTCCCCAGCTTTCATTCCTGCCTCCCTCCCCCTGGCCTTTCACAGGCTTCTAATCTAGGGTGCCGATCTGCCCATTCCTGGAGTCATCCCTCTTCCCTTCTGCTTCTGCAGTTTCCCTGCCAGGCCACTTCTTCCCTGCACCCTACCCGTCTCCTGGCAAGAGGCTGCTTGCAGGACCACCAAACAGAATTAACATCCAGGCTCTCCCCTCCTCCCCAACCCCTACCCATCCTGCACTGTTGGTGGTGCCTTGAGAGCCCTGCATCCTTTGCCTTGAGTTCCGGTCCTGCCAATCCCCTTTCCCTTTCCCCATCGGGACCCCGGGATCTCCTGCCTTAGAGAATAGCCAGGATTTTTTGGTTCCTTGGAGCAACTAAACCAGGTGATGGGGATTGGGTATCCCGTCTTCAATGAAGAGGCTCCCTGGCTTTATGCTCGTGGGTGGGGCCTTCTGCTCTCCTCTCCTGTGCTTCCTCCTTGCTGGTGCCCAGCGGGGCCCATTACTCTCTATCAAGAGGCTGCAGCTGCTGCCTCTCTGGCTCTGGTCTGCCTGTCCTTCCCTCTGGTCTCTTGGGCCACATTTTCCAGTGGCTGCTTGGGAAACCAGCCTCTCCTGCTCCCGGGTGAGGAAGGCCCAAGTCTGGCAAAGAACCTCTCTTTGCTGTCCGGTCTTTGAGGATGGCCTCAAGACCCGCACACCTCTTCCCCTTCTCAGAAGAGCCCGGGGAATCCTCCTCCCACGGCCACAGCTGCCTGCCCCGTGAGGTGGGAGGGAGTCCCCCTCCAATTGGCCACGCTGCACTCTTCACATCGCCACACAATGCCAACGTCCCCTACTTCCAGAAAGGAAGGGAAAGAAAAGACGGGAAATGAACAGCCAGGATAGAGCTGGGCTGAAAGTCTATTTGTAAGAAAATTAAAGATTTGCTTTTCAGATGTTGGGGGCCATGCTCTTACCAGACAGCTGGCAAATGGGAGAGATTGGGAATGATGGAATAGATCAAATTATTTAAATGAGAAAAATAAATTCACACACAGCCTAGCCGCTGCCCGGTGACAGATCCGTTTATTTATCTACTGCATCCGCACCGCTTTGTCTCTGTCAAAAAGGTCATTAAACTCGCCTAACTGCGTAATTCCCAGCCTCCTGCTCCAGACTCGCTCCACAGCCCTTCCTTTCCCTCGACACCCAGCGCCACTTGAAAAAAAATTTATTATTGCTAATAAACAAGGTTTTTTTTTTTTTCTCTTTAACCCTTTCTAGCTTGCGCCCCCATGGGTCTTGCTCCATTCCACGGAAATGACAGTTTCCCTTTATTCTTTCTCAGGAGAAAAGGGGAAGGGGGCTAGCCCCTCCTGCACAGTTGGGGGAAGATGGAAGGAAGGGAAGTAGCTGGGTATATCTCAGGCGCCCTCTGAGTCTAAGGGTTTAGCTGTTTTCCTCTGAAACCCCTGTGGCCGCAGTGCCCCGTCAAGAACTGCCTTCCACGGCAGAGGGTCCGGCCTGGGCAGTCCCAACCCTACCAGATCCTGCAGCTCCCCTAGCCCAGCGTGCACAATTCTCTTTGAAATCTGTCTCCCCGGAGCCCCAGCCCCAACTCTGCCTCCCCGAGGGCTGGGTTTCGGGAGGGCAACCGGTTCCTGGGTCGGTCTCCCGCCGCCGCCGTCCAGCCTGCGCCCGCTGCGTGGGAGCTGCAAGGCGAGACTCCGCAGACGGCGGGCTCCGCGTCCCTCTGCTCCGGCGGGCGCGTCTCCTCCAGCTGGTTGGGCCGCTAGGCTGCCGCCGTCGCCCAGCTCGCGGTGCCAGCTCTCTTGCTCCACGCCCGGCTCCCAGGCTCCGTGCCCTCGCAGTTGAAGGGACTGGGGGCGGCAGGGCGGATGGGGACATCTGGGAAGCGAGGAGAGTCCTCGTTCTCTGGCCGTCCCCCTAAACCGGGTCCAGGGTCCCCTTCCCCGCCCCCTGCGCAGGTGTGAGCGCGCGAGTGTACGCCTCGGCGGGCGTGAGTGTGAAGTGTGTGTGCGCGGGGGAGTGCGCGGAGGGAGCGCGGGCGGCGGGCGGCGCGGGAGGCGGGAGGCAGGGCGCGGGGAGGGGGCTGGGAGGGAGTGTGTGCGCGCGTGCAACTCCACTCCGGGGCTTTGTGCGAGCCCGGGCGATAGCATTGGCGGCGGCTGGAGGAGGAGCGGCCGGAGACGCGTGCAGCCCGCCCGCCAGCGCCCGGCAGCCAGGGCAGGTGGGAGCCCGCGCGGGAGCCGAGCCGAAGCGGAGTCCGAGCGGAGCCCGGGCGGAGCCCAGGAGTCTCTCTCGCGGGCGGCCCGTGGGCGGCAGCCGGGCGGGGCGGGCGCCGGCGGGGCGGCCCCCCAGTAAGATGTGCGCGGCGCCGCGGGGCGCCCCCCACTCGCAGCGGCGCTCGGGAGCCGGGCAGCTGGGCCAGGCGGCGCCTCGGGGGCTGCTGCGCGCCCGCGCCTAGAGCTGCCGCCCCAGGGAGCCCGCCACGGCCGCGCCCCGGGCACGCTCGGCGGCGCCCAACGATGACCGCTCCCTGGCGGCGCCTCCGGAGTCTGGTTTGGGAATACTGGGCCGGGCTCCTCGTGTGCGCCTTCTGGATCCCGGACTCGCGCGGGATGCCGCACGTCATCCGGATCGGTAAGTGCTCCCCGGAGCCGGGGGTCTCTGTGCGCCCGGGCGGGGGCGGGAATGGGGGGCCAATGAACGCGATCCCAAGAGATTTTCCCGACCTCTCCGGGCTGCCGGGGCCGGGTGACCACAGGGAGCTCGTCCCGGTGAGGACAAAGTTCCAAAGCCGGGGTTACGGGGCCTTACTTAGTCGGAGGGAGGCGGCCGGGCCGCGGCGGGCGAGGGGCCCTTGGCGCGCTCGTGAGAGGCCAGACCTGGCTGAGAGCAGCGAAGCGTTCCAGCCTCAACCCGAGTGGCGGGCGCATTTCCCGGCGACTGCCAGCATGACCGGCCGCAGACCGAGTTCTGGGACCCGGCTTCTCCGCGGAGCGGGAACCCTGGGGAAGGCGCCAACTTCTCTTCCCTCCTGGCTCCCGGCAGGCCCCTCGCCCCCACCCGGGGAACGGCTCCAGAGGCCGCGGCGGGGACGCGGGCGACGGCTTCGCAGGACGGGGGCATTGGATCTCCTCTCCCGGCGGCCGCCCACGGCCTCGGGGGGGCCCCATCCGGCCCGGCGGCTTAGGGCAGAGGAGGGGCACCCCCCCACCCCCCGCCGGTCGCTCCTGCGGTCGCTTGAGGCTGGGGGGAAGGGAGCGACCGAGCCTGCCCACCGCGGCCAGGAAGGCGGCGGGAGGGATGCGAGCGGCTTTTAAAGTTAGCCGAAATCCCTCCGCAGCTGGCGGCGGCTGGCGGGGCTGCGCGAGGCTTTCTGGGGCTTCCGCGTCTCCGCTCTCTTCTCTTACTCGGGGCTTTAACTTTGTTGTGGCCGCCCCTGGCGCCCTGTAGGCAGCGCTTTGGGCAGTGCGGGGGGAGCCCTCCGGGTGGTAGGCCCGCGCCCGCCTGGGCTGGGCCCGGCCTGGCCACGCGGGAGCCTCGGCCACATAGGGCCTGCGCCTGCCGCCAACCCGGAGACCTGGGCCGCCTGGGTTCTCGAAGCGCCACCACCAGCATCTGGCACCAGGCGGGCAGAGCTCTGCCGAGCCAGGGCCACCTTCCTCCCTTGTGGCTCTTCTCTGGGCGCGGACTGCTAGAGGCGTGAGGGCGTGCAGGAAACCGAGGTCGGGCTTGGTTTTGGTACTTCAGGTTTTCCTAGGAGGTGGTCAGGAATCTGGGGGTGGGGGTCTGGGTTTGTGGCTTGCTCTTGGATCCCACAATCTCTTGAACTCAGCATCGGGATGGGAGTAGAGCGCAGTCCTAAGCGCTGCCCACGCTGGGGTCTTTCAATGCATGCCGAACCCTGGCAGACTCAACCCCAACTGGAGGCAGAGGAGTCCAGGCAAGGGGCTCTGGGGACATCCCTCACGGTCAGGCTTAACCCTTTGCAGCCCAGGCTGCTCTTGGCAAGACAAAAAAAAAACAAAAAACAAAACAAAAAAAAAAACCCTCGTCTTCTATCTCAGCTCTTCTGGCTGCCCGAGCTCCCAGCTTGGTCACCATTCCAGGGGCAGGCAGTCCCGTAGTAATGGGCCAGCACTTCTTTTATTCCATCCTTCCTTCCCTGTTTTTAGGGTGCCCTTGGGAGAAAGGAGGGGAGACCGAAAGGTGCTGTGTGCCCATCGACGAGCATTGCAGGTTCCTCTTCGGTGGTTCTTCCCTCTGCAGGGGGCATGAGGGAGCTGGGTATGCTCTGGCCCTGCCTCAGGGATGGAGGTCTTTGGGGGCCCAGGAAGTCAGGAGCAGATGAGGACAGCCCCAGAAGGATGAGTCAAGGAGGGGCAGGATGATGTATCCTTACCTGCCCCCTCTTACTGTGAAATCGACTTGCACTGGGGGCTCCTCACTGCTCTGAGGGGAAGCCCCAGCCTGCCTGCCCTTTCTTGGGTTCAGCTTGTAATAATGCAATTAAGGATGGCAAAGCCCTCCTCTCTTCTAATCTTCTTCGTATTAAGCCCCAGGATTAATTAGCGTGTCGGCCCAAGCCATTTATATCTGAGAGCCCTGCCCCATTTGATTCCCAGCCCGAGGACTGGGGTGCTGTGCAGATGCCAAACGTGACCGCCGGAGCTGTGCCAGCTTGGACGGAGGATGGGAAGGCTCTGAGGCCTCCGGAGCTTCCTGGGGAGCTGAACTTCCATCGTTCTGAGCCCAGGGTGGAACCTTAGCTGGAGCTGGGGAACCATGGTGGACACGGCGGGCACGCGTGCGCGCGCACACACACACACACACACACACACACAATCCTATGCCGAAACCCAAGCACACTGCCTTGGCATCTCCCTTTTCTGATGCACCCATGGGATTCCAGTGCTTTGGCTGGGGCCGCAGGAATTAAGGTCCTGGAAATTGGGTTCCGGAGCATGCTGGGTGCTTCTGGTTCCCCAGATGGTTGCCTGAGCCCGCTGTGCCTGGAGCCGAGTCCTCCAGCAGGCAGGCATCCTCAAGACCAGCCTGGGAGAGGGTTTTCCTGCAGGTGTCTGAGGGGCTCTCTGGGCCGGGGAGCAGCGTACCCGCCCCTCTCTTTGTGCCTTTTTTGGGGGCTGAAATTTCCTCTTAGACAAGGAGATGGATAGCTCAGCAGTGTGACAGAGTGTTCAAACAATCCATCTTGAATAGATGAATTGCATTGCTCTGTCTTTTTGTAACTGTGTCTATCAGAGGGAGAGGTCAAGGCATTGATTGCTTGGATGGTTTGCAAGTAACAAAGGAGAGCGAGGGAGAGAGCGAGGGAGAGAGAGTAATTGGATTGTAGTCTGCGGGAAAAAATGATCATTGATTATTTTATATGAATATGTGGAGGATGTATCTGCGTGTGATTATCAAGTGTTGCTCATTGAAGGTTTTCAAGGCATATTGTTCGGCGTTTTATTATTACTGTTATCATCGTTATTATTGTTGAGATGGATTCTGGTCTTAACTCATGGAAGGCAGTTTAATGCATGGGTCCTCTCAGCCAGACGGACTTCACTGACCTCACGTGGGAACCTGGATTTCCTGGTTACGTGACCTAGAACCTGAAGTGGAGGGGCCCTAGGCTGGGAGCTAGGAGGCCTGGGTTTTCTGCTCTGCCTTCTGCCCGTTTACTGAACCATTTTGGTCAAATCACACTGTCCCTCTCCAGCCTTGAGCCTGTTTGCCCATCTGTAAACCGTTGGGTTGGCTGTGACGGTTTGGGGTATTCTGTGGCTTCGCAGGACCTCTGAGTGCAGCCTGGTGGGGACTGCCCTGTCCAGTCTCATGGTTCCCGAGGCTTGCTCGTATTATATGCGTACTGGAGGATCGAGGGCCAGCTTGGAGCTTGAAAAGGGAACCCGACAGTGGTGGCCGCAGCTGGGGAGCTCTAGTGTATGGTGACGATCTCTAGCCAGCCGGGGGGAGGTTCAGAGCCAAATGACTGCAGAGACATAAAGCAGGTGGATGTGTTGGGGTGGGGGTGCCAGGGAAGGGCTGGCTCAGCCCGGGACTCTCCGAGCATCTATAGATAGAGCAGAACAGATGAGCCTCAAGGCCCCTAGCCTGGGCTGGGGGGCCCTGTGGGCAAGCGCAGCTGTCTGTCCCTGGGGGATGAGATCCCCTCCCCCAGAGTTCCCCAACCAGTCCCGTCTGTCCGCATCGTCTGTGATCAGTTCACCCAAATGGTCCTGAACATTCATCTCCCGAGTTTGGGAGCCGCGTGTAAAACAATGAGGAATTTCTTACCGTGACTGGTGATGCGCTGAGACATTGCCGCCTTGTAGGAGCAGACAGGAGCTGAATGCAGATCAATAGGGTTTCCCCCCCTGGAAGTAAATAGCTTCAGACAAGACCTGGGAGTGGCCCGAGGGGCCTTGGAAGGCATTAACTTGAGGAATTTCTGCCTCCACTTTCTAGCCCAGCCGCTCCTGTCAGCCCAGGCTTCCCTCCTCCTCAAAGCTGGAGTTTAATTTCTTCTTGATGTCTGCCTCGCACTGCACTAAACAGTCTTTTGACATCAGGATGATCTGGGGTTTTCAGAGGTGGCTTATGTCCTGACTGGGCTCTTCCAAGGTCACTTGCATCACCCTGTTGCTGGCGTGACAGCTGACCTCAGAAGTCCAGCCTGCTGTGCTATTTTGAAAGGGCTTTGAGGGGCAGCTCTTCATCCCCCACCCCTTCAGGAAGGCAAGGCTGCTTAGCTGCTTTTAGGATCCTTTCTGGGGCCTGTGAGCCTCCCCGAGTCCCCATGTTCCCACAGGCACTCTGTGTCCCCGCTCTAGGAAACAGAGCCTCCTTGGGGGTTGGGGGTGGGGAGGAAGTACAGATTCCCCTGTGGACATCAGAGCTCTCCCTCCTCTTGGGGGTGGGGTACACGGCCATGTACAGGGGAGGTGGCTGAGCCTGCCTGGGGTGCCCTTTTAGGAGGAGACTTGGTTGTGCTCAGCAACTGGGTCTGTTCATGCTCTGCTGAGGCCACACATCCTCCATCCGGTTACAGACGGCTGCCCCTGCCTCCTGTGGCTTCAGCCCGAGCCCTGCCTTGTTTGCTCTAGACCCTCCAGAGGGACTGTGGAGAGGCAGGAGCCAGTGCTTCATTTGGCTGGTAGCAGCAGAGAAGAGCCTGGAGCGCTCCAGGCCCTGCCCAGCAAAGACGAGGACCGAAGTTCCAGGAGCAGGGTTTGTCCTGATGCTGGTGTGATGGGGCTGGAGTTTTGGATGGACGCGTGGGCCCGGGGCCTGGTGCACACCGCGTCCCGGGGCTCCTTCCCTGGAAGAGCCCTTCTTCCAGGTGCCCATTCCCCAGCAGCAGCACCAGGGGGCAGTGTGCCTGTGTTGAGATATCCATGTGTATGTGTCTCCTGCCTGGGACCCCATCTGGGTCTGGAGCGACATCAAATCACCCACAACGACTGGCCAACACAAGGGCCCCGCAGTTTATGGAGCACTTACCAGGTGCCAGGTACCGTGGGGTTCCCAGCGCTGGCGAGTCATGCGGGGAAATAGTAGGTGCTCAATAAATGCCCCTGCGGCACTCCCCCCAACCTTATTTAGCCATCGCCACCTTGCAGGCGTTGTTTCTTTTTTGCAGATGAGGAAACTCAGCCTGGCACAGTCACTTACTTGCCCGAGATCACAGGGCCAGTGAGTGGGAGATGCAGGATGGGAACTGCCGTCAGCCTGACTCCAGGTCCCGTGTGTTTGAAAGTCTGTGTGGTTGCAAGTGTGACAGCACCGGATTGCAGAGGCGCTGAGCGGAGCGCCCTGACTCCCATGGTTCTGGGTGCTGCGTGTGGCCTCGGAGGGCTGGGTGCTGTCTGGCCCGGAGTCGGAGATGGCCGTGTAGGTGCTGCGACATTGAACCCTGCCAGTGAGAGTTCGCAGAGTCGCACTGTCCTTGCTGTTGGGCCGCTTCCTCTAGAGAAAAGAATGGGTGGTCTTTCCCATCCCTCCCACCAACACACATACCTACACGGACTCCATCCCACCTTGTCCGAGCTTCTGGACTCTGCCCAATGCTCCAATTCAAGCCTGAAAGAAAGGATGGACTTTCTCTGGGGGTTGGCTGGTCCCTCTACTCTGGGGACTCCTGTCTACACGTCCCCCTGGCAGCCACCAGGCTGTCCTCAAAGACATTGTCAGAGCCTTGAGGAAAGGGCCCCATGTCTGTGTCTCCCCCTCACCTCCATCCTCATCAGCCAGTGAGCTGGCAAGAGCAGGTGGTCGGTGAATTGCTCTTTGTTCTTCTCTTTCCCCTCACCTCCCTTTTCCCTCCCCATTCCCATCCCCTCTCCCTTCCAACATCCTTTCCAGGCTGATAGGTTTTATGGTCATTTGATTTTTAAGTAAGAGTCACATCCCGACCTTCTAAATAGAGCCTGCTTGCTAGGAATGAGGGGAAGGCCCACTGAACCTGTGCTCTCTTACAGATGCTATGGGTCAGGTGTGGGGACCTGGGGGCAGCCCTTCCGCCAGGCCACCTCTAGGAGAGCAAAGGCAAATTCAGATGTACCCTTCTTGTCTACCATGTTCCTTCTTCAGGGGGACGCAGGGAGACTGGGGTGATGATGGCTGCCAGGGATGGAACTATTCTGGGAGTGGGGGAAACTGCACTGCCAAGAGCCCCTAGAGAGGTGACAAATTTGGGACAAACACAATCAGAGGGGTCGTGCTGTTTTCCAGGGCCTCGGTTTCCCCATCTGTAAAATGGGGATGATACCGTCTGCCTCACAGAGTCAGAGAGGTATGATGTCTTTTCAGAAAAGCGTAAATGCTGCCCAAAGATCAGCATTTCTTCTTGGTGGTATTCGGGGAGCGTGACACGAGCACAGGGCCAGGACGAGGGGGAGGGGAGTGAGGCAGCTAGGGGGCAGAATCGAAGCAGGCGCTCACGGGGTGACCCTGCGCTGGCGTCATTGACCGCGATGACGGGTGCTTCCTGCAACGTGGTGCCCCTTTGTGCCCCCTGGGCCTGGATGGACCGACTCCTGTGCTTGCTCACGGAGTCCCTGCTTTCTTCTGCTTCTCCTTGCACCCCGGAGACAAAATCCTACCCGAGTGGGAGTGGGGACACCGGGTTGAGGCCCAAGGGGTCGGGTTCGAGGACCACAGGTCATGACTTTTCTGACTTTGCTTTTGTTAGCCTTTGGGCCCATTCTATAGCAGCTATGACACAGAGCGACTCGGCCCCGCCCACTGGCCGCCTTGTTTTATTTCCTGTGGAGTTATGTCCAGGGTCCCCCTGCCTCTGACTCCAAGCCTGGGACTCCTCTCTCCCCAGAGGTCACTCTGCCACGTCCCCCCTTGCTTCCTTGGACCACTCTGCCTTGTTTACCAATGCTGACTGCCCTTGGCTGGACTTAGGCTTGTGGGTGTGTCAAGGGCTTTCTCCCGTACATGCGTGTCCCGCCTCCCCCGTTAGACAAGGAGCTGCCCCAGAGTGTGTAAGGGCGCCTCCCCCACCATCACTCCCAAGAGGCAGACCGAGTTGTTTGGGAGTCAGATAATATGTGTCACCGGTTCTAAGGTGGACTTCCCGCCTCCGCCTTCTCACTTCTCTGAAATCAGGGTGTCTCACATGTCGTGACTGGGGTTCCTTACAGGATTGTTTCCTTTCTTGGGGCCTCACAACATCATGGAATGTCTGGGGGGTGAGAAAATGTGGTGCACCTGACTTAGACGGTGAGTCTGACATGTCTGTGCCTTGCGATGTTGGGCAAGTCACGTTACCCCGGAGCCTCCGTTTCCTCATCTATAAGGTAGAAATATTACTGTTAGGCAGAACCATATTCCGATGTTTTTGACCTGCAACAATTTCATATGGTCGAACCTTACAGTATCGTTTTCACAGAGTTAGCGTGAGGATTAAAGAAGATAAAGTGTATAAAGCTCTTTGCACGGTGCCTGATGTTTAATAAATGTTAGGAGAGAAAGGATCCCCTAAGGGTGGAGGCCGTGTCTCTGCCATCAGACTATGAGCTCTGAGACTGTCTGCCGCTTATGTACCCTCTGCCTTGTGCCAACCCTGGTTCTCAGTACTCCACGCATCTCAATACATGGCTTTTACCCATTGCCCACACACCTATGTGCCCCATAGCGGAAATGGTAGGGTCTGGCTCCCTGTGACAGTTATCTGCCACGTTAGGGAGAGAGAGAGGTGCCCTTCAGGATGTTTCTGTAGGTTAGCTCCCAGACTCCTCCTGGCCTGCTATTTATCATATACCTGCAGCCCGTGGGGTTCCCTATATTTGCAGCATTTTCATTGAAATGTCCTTTGCATGTGTTCAGAGCCGAGAAGACCCTGGTTGTGGGATGCTCTTTAGGATTTGATCTGGGGAGTCCTGACCTGTCCTTCTCGGATGTGGAGTTCAATTCTCCTTCGTGGGCAGTCCCGTGCAGCCCAGAGAGGGTCTGTGGCTGGAGGCTGGGCCCCAGGGGGTAGACACTCCTGGCTCTGCTGGGAGACATCAGGTAATGAGGCCACGGCAAGAGCTGGGGAGGAGAGAGTCCCCATGGTGATCATAGAGATCGGAGATAATGAGATGGAGTGAGATCCGGGGGGAGTGGCAGCTTCGACTCCAAGTCCTTTGGTGCCATGCTGAATGGTGGTAAAGGAAGGCAGACGAAAAAAGGGAGCGAGAAGGAGCTAAGATTCTAGTTTGTGTGAAGAGGGTTCCAATCCATAGGCGACAATTAAGTCTTGCGCTATTAAAGGGACTGATGCAGGCAGGCTGCTGATGGAAGGGGGTTTATAGAGTTCTCAGAACAACTGCAGGGCTGAGCTCTTTAAATATGGGAACGAGGGAGACTTGTGCAAAGCCTTCCTGCATCTGCTTTGCAGAACTGAAATATGCTATTCCAAACAGCCTGCCCAATTGGGCGGAAAAGCGGGAGCAGGGAGCCAAGGGCTTCCCAGGGCTCTCCGCGTCACATTTCCTGTCTGTGGTGGAGAATCACAGAATCTAAGCTGAAAAGGACCCCGGGGGTCATTCGAGGCTTCTGGTTCTCAAACATCAGCATGCATCAAAATCACCTGGCGTGCTCGTTAAAATCCAGATCGCTGGGGCCTCACCTGCAGGCACAGCTTCTGATGCGGTAGGTCTGGGGGGAGGCCTGGCATTTTACATTTTTAACAGGGCCCCACCCCAGATAATGCTGAAGCTGCTCATCTGGGGCTTACCCTGTGAGGACCACTGTTCTAAGTCACTGGAGCCCCCCCCCCCCAACCTTACAGGTAGATCTCTGGTCTATTGAATACCACCTGAGGCAGGAAACTCGTTATTTTGGATCCTGTTTTGTTCCTTACTGCAAATGTTTTGGCTTATTCCAATCTTTCTGGCAAGGTGTCCTCTAAAATTTGTCTGCCCGCAGTTCTGGGGAAAGCCGTAGAACTTGGGTGTTGAGAGTGTAGGTTCTGAGATCCACCTGAGTTTAAATTTCCTTCCCCTCCAGGCTCTGACACTTTGGGTAAGTCACTTAACTTCTTGGCCTTAGCTTTCCTCACCTGTAAAATGGGGATAATAATAGATTTGACCTCATGGGATCATTGTGAGAATGAATATGCATGGCACAAGAGCAGTTGTCCATGCACTTCTACAATCCAGTATTGTGGATAAGTTCACACGTGCTGGAACTGCCAGCCTGACTTCGAAGCCTGCCTCGGTCACTTACCATCCGTGTGATCTTGGGCAAATTAATCTCTCGTAGTAGTAGTAGTAGTAATAATAATAATAGTGTCTGCCTCATAGGGTGGCTAGAAGGATTACATGAGTTAATGCATATAAAGTGTTTAGACCACAGCCATGGTAAGCGCTCAGCAAAAAAAACAAAAACAAAAACAACAACAACAACAACATTCCTCTTATGTTATAATCACCATGCCCACTGATTCTGGTCCGGGTTTGCTCCCTGTCCCACCATGCAACCCTATGGAAATGTCAAGGCATTTCTCCAAATCGAATTTTTCCAACTTAAAGATGCTCCGTTCTAAAAAAAAAAAAAAAAAAAAAGCTCAGTTCTTCCTCCAAAAAAGATGCTCTGTTCTTCCTGCGGGGTGTTGAGAGCTAACCACAGCACTGCTTGGGAGTTGCACCCAGTACGCACACTCTGCCTCCTCGGATCTCAGCTTCCACGTCTCCTTGTGCAACCCAGACCAGCATCTCCGCCTTCTCGGCAGCCATCCCGCTTGGCCGAGGTATGCTGAGCTGGTGGTCTCTTGAGATCCCCTGGTCTTTTGCGCAGACATCGCTGCTGATCTATAACTTCTCTCATCTTCCCTTTGGCAGTTGATCTTTCGAGCCTAAAGGCAGGACCTGTCATTTATCCTCAGTAAATCCTATCATTGAACCTTCAGGCGGTTATGCTCGCTCACTGTTTCTGGACCACCAAAGCCCGTGCCAGTCCCTCCATCCTCAGGAGGTAGACGTGAATTTCACCCTCTTCTTCCTCCTCCAGGGGTCTGTGGTGGAGAGGCTAAGTGGTTGTGAGCCTACACTACCACTGGGGCTGGAAACCTCTGCTCCGGACGGTGCAGAATTTGTGGTTCCTTTTCTGTGGTTTGGTATGCTTCGTGCCGTCTGAGCCTGGGATGAGCCCGCCTTCCCTCCCTTCCACTGTGTCTGCCATCAACACATTAGGCAGGATATGACCAATGTCAGAATCTATTGGCTTAATTCAGTGATCTTGCATCCACTGTCCTATACTTTACCCAGCTTCACAACTCCACGAGCTTCCTTTTTGCTTTCAGGCCCTTTATGACCCGCCCTGGTTGCCAGACTTAGACTCTGTCCCTCCTTGCCTCACACACACTCTCAGCTTCACTGTACTGAACACCCAAGTCCCCAGGGGCCACTGTGCCTTCCTTCATGCCCTGGGCCTCTGCTCTTGCTGTTCTTTCCGGACCACTTCAAGTCATCCTTCAGGTTTCAGCAAATGAGCCTTTTCCTCCAGGAAGCCTTTCTTGACTCCTACCCACTTTGGTGGGTCCCCACTGCCCCCTATACTTCCCTTGTCATAGCAGTTACTGTACGGGCTTATTCACCGTTTTATCCAGTGGCTCTCGCACAGTGCATGGCACGCAGTAAGTGACAAACCACTACTTCTTGAGTAGACGAAGGCATTGATGGACACAGTCATTTGAGGAAAAGCCCACCTACCTGCCCTGCTACTCAGCCCCACAACTTTTCCATCCGGTCAGCAGGATTTTGTGAAAGACATCACTCCATTCTTCTCCCAAGTCAAAATTCTAGTGAGGTCTGTGGTGTTCTGACACGTTAATTCAGCACCTTCTGTGCTAAGACTTTTTGCATGCAGTTAGCGTGGGCAGACCTGGAGTAGTTAGAGGAGTGGGTCCTTCTTTTCCCCAGGCCTAGATTGGTCTTTACATCCATTGTCTGGCTCGTATCATGATGATTCTCCTCTCGAGAGAGACACAAGCTGTCTCCTTCAAGGAAAAACTGAAGAAGAGCTCATGACCTCACCCGCTCCTCCTCCTCATTTGCCCCTCAGCATCTCTGCGGCTCCCTCTGGGAGCTGAACCAAGAAAGAGAACTTCTGCTGTTCATCCTTACCAGGCAGGCCTCTCTGGACGGCTAGCAGGCGGGGCCATTGCCGTGCGGTGTGCTCTGCGGCCAGTCATCGGTCAGGCCTCTCCGTTTTCCATCTTTGCCGCATCCCTTCCTCCTGCTAGGATGCGTAGACAACAGGCCTCCTTGCCAGCTTTGTGTAAAGTGGAGGTGTTGACAGTTGACCTGGAGGTTCAGGCTGTATCGACAGTCAGCCTGAGCCATTTAACTCTGGGGACGTGTGCATCGTCTGGGTTCTTGGGAGTGTGAGTGTGTACACGGGTATGTGTTTGTGTACTTCTAAGAAATGGCCACTCGGAGGTTTGCTTCTCTGGCACACACTTCCCAAGGTGGGGCCCAGCAGCCATTCTTTATCCCAAAGCCCGACGAGTGACTTGCCTTTGGGTCAGTGGGGAACTGAAGACTTCAGACTTCAGTGCTGCTCCCAATTCCTGGACTGGGCCGATGGGTCTGCCACATTTGTGTAGCCGAGAGTGAAGCCGGGCAGGTGTGCAATAGAGCCCTGGGCTTCCCTTCTTGCGCTCAACAGCACCGGGCTCTCCCCTGAGGCCATGCCCTCCCCTCTCTTGCTTCCTTCCCCAAGGAAACAGATGACATATTATGAACGGAAAGAGCCTGTTGCCTACATGGCCATTTTTCCTGCCCAGTTTAATAGAGGTGACAGCCGTCTATTTTACTTGTCTCGTAACATCGAATCAGTAAATAAAATATGGGTGAACTCTCAGGTTTAGCTGAATTATGGCTGGTCCATGGGGACGGAAGGCTGGGGGAGAGCTGAGCAGAGAGATTGAATCCCTGGCTTGTTGCAAGAGAGGCTGAGCCTGGTGTCCTCCTCTGGATCTAGGAAATCTTTCAGTGCTGAAGAAGGCCAGGCAGGGTTATCCCGTTGACCGTCTGAGTCCATGGAAGAGCTGGAACACAAGGAGGGCCCCCCAAATGTTGGAGCTACAGGAGAACAGAACCTGTCTTTCTCCTATCAAAGATTGGGATACTGAGGACCAAAAGGGAGGGGGGCATTCTTTGTGCCACATCCCTTGGTGAGCCATAGGAAAATTTGATGAAAACATGGGCCTCCGACCCCCTCAGTCTATTAAGAAAACTTCATCCCTGTTCATATCTCTCAGATGCGCGCACACACACAGACACACACACACACACACTCACATACATTTGAAGCTTTAAATTTGCCGTCTTGAGATACTCAATTTTTTCAGGGCTGAAAAACAGACCTATAAAACATTTTTCCACATTGAGGAAGAAATACTAAACCAGATTCATGTGTGTTTAGAAAGGCTTGTAGATAATTGATACACCCTGTGTAGCTCCCCAAGAGGCCGGGCGATTAAGCTTCACCCCAACCTCTGTGTTCAGCACCACGGAGAGCAGTCAGGCCCCGGGGTAGTGAATGGGCGCCAGCCACCTGCGGACTCTTCTAGCAGGGGTGAGGTGGTTATTGTAAGGTCTTGCTAAACAGGCATTCTTTTTCCGAACGCTATTCCTCTAGGACTCTGGTGTTCATAAACTGAACTGAGGTGTTTAACAGACACACAGTACGTGAGTAAGAACGATTATTTGTGGTCATTCAAACCAAGTAATTCACAGTAAAAGAAAATGAAGAGAACAGAATTTCCTCTCCCCCTCCCCACACACAAATTGTTCCTAAGCCTTTGGTGCCTTGTACAGCTTGTCTGCTAGGGAGCAGTAGCAGATGACAAAACGAGTGAACGTTCTATTGTCAAAGATCACACCTGATACCAAGCGTCTTTGCTCGGCTTGTCAGCATCATCTTTCACATTGCATTTGGTAAGTAGGCTTGTGTTATGGATTTTTATCCTGCTAAATGTGATTTCTTAAAAGTATTTTGTGTGTTATTATTTCCTGAGTTGTGGAACCCTGCATACCTATAATAGAGCCGTATTTTCTGCTAGTAAATAAAATTACTCCTCGTTCAGGTGATGGGAATTAAATGTGTCACAGCTTCGTGGTTTTCCCCAAAGAACCCCAGCAGTACCAGGTGCTCCACCACCTGGATGTCTCTGAGAAGCCTTGCGACTGGGCTGGGTACTGACAAAGGTCTCTCTCAGACAGGAAAGTCACTCCGCAAGTGGCCCCAGCGTGCCTCAGAGAAAGGGGGACCTTTTGTTTGTCACTAAGGTGCCGGGAGCTGGCTGGAACACTTGGCCTAGAAGCCCAAGGGCATAGGAGTCTGAGAGCCTCTGAATGACAGAGTCAGAGGAATTGGCACGTGCCTCTGAACAAGGAGCTACGTTTAAGTTAACGGGCTCTGAGGACGTAGGAGGCAAGATGGCACCTTTCCGTCATACAGCAGATCAGTCGGGATCGGGCAGAGGGGACGTGGGCTATGTGGTACCCGCAGAGCAGGGCTCCTTCGGGGCCCTGGCTTGAGAGATCTCAGTGAGAGGGGATGGGGTTATTATTGTCTTTTTTTTTTTCTTCTTCTCCTGCTTGGATTCACAGAATCAGAAAAATCTGCTTTGGAAATGTGGCTATTTTTATGCTGTTTGTAATTTAGTGTTTATTTCCTGCTGTTTTCACATGGACTCTGGGCTGACTCATTGATTCACCAAATATTTATGGAGCGCCCAATCCGTGGGCTGCAGAGTGCACTGGGGAAGGGGCTTGTAGAGGGTCTGGGCGGGGGGGGGGGGCACGGAGCAGCTTCCCTGGACCTGGTGGTAACTCACTGGCTTCCTGGCAGGTCCATGTAGGTGACCTTCAGTGATGGCCCTGGTCCTTGAACATGTAGATACATGCAGTGTAGACCAGAGCCCCACACTGGGATCTTCCTCCCTCTCCTGCATGCTGGGGAGGAGCCCTCAGACTCTGAGAGGAGAAGGAACAAGCTAAAAATCACACAGCTGGGAAGCCAAGTCTGTTCCCTTGCACCTTTCACGCCCATGCTCTTGCTTGCCTTGCTTCTTCTAAAACCTATCACCCCTTCCATTGTTCTGAGAGTTCCTTCACTCCTGAGCTGTCACACCCCATCCTCAGGGCCCCCCTCTCAAGGCTCGTTTTGGCCAGTTCTCTGTCTCCTGTCAGAATGAAATCTTAACTTCCCTAGATGGGGCAGGTGCGTGTGTAAGTAGGGAGGAAACGTAAGGGTAGGGGTTAGCATCCCATTTTTGTCTCCAAAGAAATGGTTCTGTCTCCTTCGGTGAGAAAGCTTTTCTTTCCAGCTGATTCAGATTCTTCCTGCTGCAATGTAAATCCGTCTCGTCCATGACATGACATGGCCATTTGTGGACTTTGGGAAGGAACATCTCGATTGGGAGCCAGTAGCTTCAGGGACTTTTTTTTATCCTAGCACTGCAGCAAAGAAGCTCTCAAACAATTAAGCAGAAATGGCTACACTTGCCCTCACACAGGCTTGGGCAGATTTATAATATTTTCTTTTTTAAAAAATTGGGATTTTTTTCATGCAGACAGTGATTTATGGAATAATCAATTTCTTTATCTACCTAATACATTGGAGTGATCCGTCAGCGCAGGCATCCATCTCCCCCAGAGGCTGGAGAGGGCCGACAGCCTTTGAGCCTGACTCACCCGGCACAAGGTGGCTCTTTCTGTGCGCTCCTTTGATCCCAGAGTCTGGATCTGAGGCCTGCAGTAAGCAAGGTCTGGGGCTCCTGCAGCTGCAGTCTTTGAGTATAGATGCTAGGGCTTTTTCCTCCTCTGTGTCAGCCCCACCTGGAGAGGAGTAACGTCCAGCACTCGCCGGTCCCATAGTATAGGTATGGAGACCGAGAGCAAGGTCAAAACCCAAAGCTTGGAGATGTGAAGGCAAGGGTTGTTAATCTCTTAATCTCTGAAGGCTGTTGTGTAGGAGGGCGAGCGAACCTGGTCTTAGAAGTCCCAACAGAGAGAGTTGGAGCCAGTGGGAGGATGGCCCAAGAAGGCAGAATTTGGTTCAACACCAGCCATCTCCTAGTCAGGACTATTTGAAGATTAAGTAAGATACCTTGGGGGTAGCGAGCTTCCTGTTAGAAGAGGTAATCAAGAACAGATTAGCCAGGGATGCTACCGAGGGGCTCTGGGTTCCTTTCACTGTGAAATTTCAGACATTTCCAGCTGTGCAGCTAGAGAGGCTATAAAAACCCAGGGTTTCTGAGTTGCCTGAAAGGAATGTGCCTGCTCTGTTGACACAAACTCCACGAACTCAAACTCTGAGCTCAGAGTGGTGGTCGTGAGGAGTCGTCTTAAGGTCAGACTCTTTATGTCCTGCCTGTCTCCTGCAGCAGTTCATCCCTTGGCAGTGCCCAGGGATCAGGAAAGAGACTGGTGGCAGCAGCCAGCTCCAGGAAAGACCGGTCAATGTTTTGGAGCAGTCTAACACCAAATACACTGGCACGCCCATGTCGTTTGCCCGTCTCTCTGCTGTGGCTATGATTACTCTCTTTTGCAGTGGTAGGAACCGATGTCTACAGAACGTGGATGGTCCAAGGTCATACAGCTGGTCGGGGCGGGGCTCTGTCTCATTCACACAAGCACACAAGCAGCTATTTCCTCAGCGAGGCTTTACTGAGCACAGGCTATGCGCCAGCCCTGGGCCAGGTGCTGGGACCATCATGGTGAGCAAGACAGACATGGTCCTTGCCCTCATGGAGCTTGTAATCTGGCAGGAAAGACATACATCAAAGAGTCACTACATGTTCAAGGCATGTTCAAGGCATGTTATGGGGAAACGTCGGGAAAGGCTTTCCAGAAGAAGTGACATTTGGGCTGAGACCTGAGGGAGGAGGAAGGCACAGTGAGGTCAGGGTGTTGGGGAAGAGTGAGGGATGTGTTCCAGGTAGAGGCGGTAGCATGTGTAGACGGCCAAGGGGCAGAGAGTTTTGTTAAGTTGAACCATACGAAACTATCAGCTTCGTAGGTCAAATATGGCCAAATATCAGCAATTTCATGTGTTTTAGACTTGTATTTTTAAAACTCAAGGAAGTCCAGTGAATAGAGCAAAGGGAGGGGGATGTAGAAAAATAAGGCCTGAGTAGTGGGCCTCACGTAAGGCTCTGTAAGCCATGTAAGGAGGCTGGACTTTGTCCCAAGGGTATTGGGGAGCCATTGAGGACTGTAGGAAGGGAGCAACAGAACCAGATTTGTACCTTTGAAAAATCATCCTGGTGGCTGTGTTGTGTGGCTACCTGGGGGTGAAAGTGGAAGCTGGGAGGCTATCAGGACGCTGTTTAAGTAGTCCAGGTGAGAAAGGACAGGGAGATGTGCAGGGGCAGATGGAAGGTTGGTTAAGAGACCAGGTGTCCTCATTCCTGGTCCAGTGCTCTCCCCAGAAGCCGGCTGTTCCCTGGGCCCCAGGCCTGAACACTGGAAGCCAGGCCATGGAATGTTTGAGTGGACCCTCCCCAGAGCCATATGCCTGTTTTCTGAGCCCTCTGTCGATGGATGCCACATCCAGTTGTCTGAGAGCACAGCTGGGCCTCTAGTCCCACTGCATGGTTCCCTGGTTTGACCAGAAAACCCCAGGTGTGTTCCACGTCCTGGAGCACAAGGTGATGGGCACTCCCTGGGTGGTGGGCTGCTCACAGTCTCCTCCAGCAGCTGGACAGGGCTTGAAAGTTTGGTCACCTGGCCAGACCTTCTACAAGTCCTAGGTTTTTGTGACAGCCTGGCCGGGAGGCTTGAGAAAGGGACTCTGTCTGTCTCTGCTCTTCCCTTTGAAGTCTATAAGGGACCAGGAGCTTCTCTGTGGCTGAGCTGAAACCCCTTCTCCCAGTGAGGATGGAACCTTCTTCTCCTTGGTGGAAGGTGGGCGGAGGGAGACCTTGACCTACGGGACAGATGCTGGGGTCACTGCCACGTAGGACCTCAGCATCAGGGGTGGGAGGGACAGCCCTACATGATCTGGCCGGGCTGTGCTTCCCTATGGTTTCCATCTCCAGCCCCCCGTGATAACACGATGTGACTGTTCTCCTAGGCATAACAAGAATGATCTGTTAGAGACTAATGATGGGCCAGACGCTGTGCTAAGCATCTTCCTGACATTCATTCACTTAATGCAGCAAATCTAAGAGGTAGGGACTTTATTCCCACTTTAGAGATGAGGAAACAGAGCCTGGTGCAGTGCGCACAGAGAAAGCATTCAGAAACGTTCACTGATACCGTCATTGCCACCCACCATCACGGCTGCTATATTTTAAATAACGGCTGCCCAGACCTCTCACAGTGCCTGGCGTAAAGTGGGGGCTCAGGGAATATTTGTTGAATCGGCTTACACAGATTTGGGCAGAAAATGGGGTGAGTGGCCTGGGTCAGGAAAGGGCAAAAGCTTGGGAAAGGGGTCTTCCCAGCTTCCCGGAGGCCTTCCCGAGGATCTCCCCGGCCCCGCCAGGCCTTTCTTAGCCTGGTCCCTCCCCTGTCTCCCGCTCCTCGCCTGTCCCTGTTCTTCGAGCGAGGGCACCAGGATTCCCTGGTACCATTTCTTGGCCACTGCAGGAATGCAGGGACAGCCCCCAGTGCCCCTCTCTTGGGGGAGTGGGTGGGTTGGAAGACGCCTCTCCTTCAGGACTTCACCTTGCGGTGGGCTCTGCCCAGTCTTCGACCACTGGCAGATGACTCCCTCAGCCAGTCTAGCCAGGACTCCACATAAACCTCTTCACACCCAGAACCGTTGTCAGCTCAAGGCAGGTGGGGCAGTTTCTGACTCTGTGTGTCTGTGTTCTGTGCTTCCCACAGGAACGCCCTCCCCTCTGGCCTCCTGCTGAATTTCTTCTTTCTCCTGCTTCCTGTTCTGTCAGAGGCTCGCCTCCTCCAGGAAGCCTCCTCTGATGCACGCAGGCAGGGGCATGACCTTCCCCGAGCTTTCTGGAGCCTTGCTCCAGCCCCTTTTTTACAGCACTTCTCATGGGTGCAGAAATGATCTCCTTCCCCTTGACCCCCTGGTGACCCCAGAGCTCATGTGGAAACTTGTGGACCTCTTATGTCTGCTTCCGACTGCTTTTTTTTTTTTTTTTATCTTGTGATTTAAACAACAACGACCACATCTTTTGATGGTTTGCTCTCTCGAAGACAAACTTCTTAGCCTCGAATTGAAGGCATTCCCCTCCTGAACTCGTTTTCTAGGCTCTGCCCTCTCCCACCCCCGCCCATCAGTTTAATTTTAAGTTGAGTTAGTTTTTTAAGTTGAGTTAGCCAACATTCCAAAATTGGGACGTTTATAAATTTTGGGTTTCTGGCTTCCTTTCCCCTGTTCCCACATGCCACCGCCCCCAC
The DNA here is from genome assembly GCF_024610735.1 of Ursus americanus. Taxonomy (NCBI): domain Eukaryota; kingdom Metazoa; phylum Chordata; class Mammalia; order Carnivora; family Ursidae; genus Ursus; species Ursus americanus. The sequence continues at coordinate 2,928,140 of NC_142159.1, forward strand.
CTGTCCTTACAGCGCATCCCCTGAGACGGGGCGTTCGCGGTCATGCGCGGTCATGCGCGCGCTCTGCTTGCCGTGGCGTTGAGAGGGAAAGGTGAAACACTGTGTGTGCCTGTGTGTTTATTATCAGGAGCAAAGAAGAGGCAGAGCAAGAGGGCCGTTTATTTCAAATGTCTGTGTCTCACCAGTCCTGCCTCCCCGTAGGGTTCCTTTCGGCTCCCGCAGGCACAGGGGCCTTGACCCCCATGGGGACCAGGAGCTTCTCAAAGGCAAGAACCTTATCTCATTCCTCTTCATCATGATGATAAGAGCTAGTGTTCCCTGAGCCTTCCCCTTCCCCCATCTCGTTTAACCCTCACAGCGTCCCTAAGGTCGGTGCTGTTATCCCCTCTTTCCTGAGGAGGGATCTGAGCCCTAGCCCAGGGAAGGACCTGCTCCGGAAGGGGTGGTTGACAGATCTGAATGCCGGTCTGCCTGGCTCCAACTTGATTCTCCCAGCAGCTGCACCAGGCGAGGCCCACAGAAGACAATTAAGTGCCTGACAGCTCACCCCGAATCCCAGTGTCACGGATGAGCTGGAGTCTGGGGTAGCTCCTCCCAGCCGTGGACGGGGGTGGCACGTTTGGGATGCTTCTGGCGCTTCCTCTTTGGGCGTCTGGATGGCTCCGAGTGGTGGTGGGTATCGCGAGGGCAGCATTACCCAGAGTTAAGTTAACATGATCGGGGCAGAAAATCTGCTCTGAGTCCCTTTGCATTACAGTGCCTTTCAGGCACCAGGACACGGTGGGGGCATCCGAGCGCTATGGGAGCATTTTCACAGCTCTGTCCTTGCCCACTCCCTGTAGGCCTCACTGTGGCCGCCAGCCCATTGTGTGGACACAGTCCCAGCCACTAATCAGGCCCGGATAATAGGCCACACAGACACGAGCCCTTTCCCACCTGCCTTCGGGCCATGAGCGGGGATGCAAGGCGCAACATCACAGCCTCCACTTCCACTTGGCCAGGGTCGGAGAGGGCGGGGAGAGGCTGTGCCCGCAGCCCCGCAGATGCGGGCTGTGGCTGAGGGGCACCTACGGTGAGAGGGTGGGTTGTCTGGTGTCAAGGGTCAGGTGGTGGCTGCAGAGGGAAGTTTTAGCAAAGGAGGAAGTGCCCGCTCTGCCCAGGATAGTGTCTGAATCCCGCCCTGGACCAGACACGTCCAGTTTGAGATTCTAGACATCTGGCCTTTCTGGGTCTGGCAGCGGGTCCCTTCCCAGGGAGAATAGCTGTGGCTGATGGTGTTAGACATTGTGGCAGGGACGAGATATGGCAGACTGACTCCTGATACCCCCTGGGAGCCTGCCCGAGGTCTCCTGGGGGCACTGTTCAGGGCTGCTGCCTGGGGCTGAGCTCAACCCCACCCCACTGTGGGACCCGAAGGTCTCCACTTCTGGAAATTGCGGTGACCCTCAGGTCAGCTTTGGAGGCCCAGCTCCGGTGGAAGTCTGTTTGAGTAGGCTTCATTCTTCCCAGCGCCGAGGAGGTCACGCGGGGGTCGTCAGCCCCACCCACAGGTCAGCAGATCCCGTGTCTCCACCTCCTGGAGGCTTCGACCCACAAGAGGAGTGAGAAGACTGTGGAACATGCCACCTCCCTCAGGCTCGGCACTTCCCGTGCCAGCTAGAAGTGACTTTGCAACACCATTAAAGGTGAGGCATGGCCCCCTTGCCACGGCGGATGCCAGCCCTCGGGCGGCTCAAGAAGAGTCTAGACAGGGGCCTCCCAGAGCTCCCCAGCCTCCCTGTGCACACGGTCTCCAGGGAGACAGGCTTCCTCTCGCTCGGGGTGGGCAGCACTGCCTCTCTCATTGCCCCATCCCTGCAGACAGGCTCACACTGAAAGAAGCAAAAAGAGAGCTAAGAGACCGAGACCAGAAAAAAACGACCGCCAGGACTTACTGGGCACTTACAATGCCGGGTAGTAGAGAGCAATTCTGGGCGCTCATTCTTTAGTCTGTGTCATGACCCTGTGAGATGGTCCAGGTATCCCCATCTTGCAGGTGAAGAGCCTGTGGCTCAGGGAGATGGGAGGACTGGCCTGGATCCCTCAGCCAGTAGGTGTCAGAGCCTGGGTGCGCCGTGGAGGTCAACCTCAGAGCCCTGGCCCTTAGCCATCCACGCTAGGACATGGCTACCTCCTTGGAGAAAACCCAGGGTACTGTGGAGTATGGATTTTTCCAGATTTCTGAACCTAGAGTCCTGATAAAATCTGGGCAGGAGCTTCCTGGGCTTCAGGATCCCTTCATGCTAAGACAGAACAGGATGTTTAGACTCTATTTTGAGCCCACTGTTTTCATCCCCGAATGAACCAATGTGGATGAATTCTGAGCAAGAGACAAAGAGTGAGTCAGGAAGAGGAAGCCGGTGATGGAGACAGAGACACTCAGAATGGAGGAGACAGGGAGAGACAAAGAAATGGGAGAGAGACGAGACAGAGAGGAGAAAGGGAGATTGAGCATGTTTGGAACCGAGATGAGCAAGCTCGCAGACGCCCAGTGACGTCAGAACAATCTCACAGTCAAAATGGCAGCTTCAAATGTCTAGACGCCCACTTGGGCTTGCCCCACTCTGGTGCCCCACCAGTGACTCGGGCCTCCCTGCTTATGTCCAGCTGCTCAGCAGACTGGTTTACCTTCTAGTGGTGGATGGGTGCCATGTGTAAAATACTTCAGGTTGTGCCTGGCAGAGTGGGGTTCACTGAGCTACCCGATGGGGTTGTCCTGGAGGAGCCAGATCATCTCAGTGGGAGCCATGTGAAGGGTTGTCTGAGAATCGGCTGGAAAAGGAGTTCTTATGGCTGGAATACACCCATCCTCGTTGGGTCTCAGAAGCCGGTCTGCAGTTCATTTTGCTTGCCTGGCTTCTTCCTCCCTTTCTCCCTCCCCACGTCTTTCTTTCCTTCAGTAAGTGCTGGTGGGGCAGCTACTATGTGCCAGGTGCACGAGGTGCTGGGTCCAGAGGGACGAGATCCCCTTCTTCATGGGATCTTGTCTAGTCTACCTGGGATGGCAAACAGTGAGCAAGGAAACAAGCAAGTAAATGCACAGTTAGGGATTAGAGCCAATGCTAGGCAGGGACATACTTTTGGGAGCAGGGAGGGCCTCCCCAAGGAGGTAACATTCAGGGGGAGGCCTGCAGAATGGGAGGAAGGGCCATGTGAAGGAGGCAGGGGAGCGTTCCAGGCAGAGGGAATAGCATGGGTGAAGGCCTTGAGAACGGGAAAGAGTGGGGGGTGGCTGAAGAACAGAGAGAAGGCCCATGTGGTCTGCAAGGCCTGGCGTACAAGGGAGTGGCCGTAAGATGAAGCTGGGAGGTGCGTTCCAAGGTCCTATGCCCAAGAGCCAAGCTGGCACAGGTTCTGGGCCGAGGCACAGGCCAGCCTCATGCTACAGACCATGGGTTCCTCTGGCCGGCTTACGCTTTGGGGTTCAGCTTCATTCTCTTCTTCTGTATATTCTTCCGTGGAGCTGCTCTTGGTGAGTGACCCCTCTTCCCAGCACGGGGCTCACGCAGGCCGGTCCCAAGCATACGCTTGGGACAACCGTGGGGGAGCCAGCACTGGCCCTCCGAGGACCAGGTTCTCTGCAGGGGAGGGGCATCTCTTCCAGGGAGACTGAGGTCTTCTGCCAAACCCCCAGCCTCCAGGTGAGTGAACTTCAGCTGGGGGTCTCCAGAGGCCTTGCCATTCTGGGGGCGGGTGGGAGTTAAACTGTGAAGGCTCTGATTGGCTCCTTCCATGAAGCATGTGCCAGAATGTATACCCACGCACGACCCAAGCCTCGGGGGGTGAGAGTACACACACACTTCGAGGCATCTGGCATTTTGAGGATGGGACACCAGGCCATCTGGTTCAATCCAGTGATAAATGATTCAGCACGTGTTAGTGTCTGGGTCCAGGCTGGGTGCGAACCCTAGGAACAGAGTCCATCATTTAAGGTAGCAGAATTTTCTCCGGTTTGCCAAGTGCGTGCACGTCTGTGTCCCGTTCAGTGCTCCTGGGGGTGAGCTGTGCAGGTGGGGGAGGGCGGAGGCTCCCCAGTTTGCCCTGAAGATTCTGAGGTTCAGGAGGCCAGCTCACTAGTTCAAAGTCACATGAGTAAGATCAAGAAAGCCCTGGTTCAGGTCCGAATGTGAACCACTCCTTCACTGTTTAGGTGCTCTGTGACTTGGGAGCACAAGGCCGGCCTCATTTTTCCCCATCTGTAAATGGGGGAGACATGGTAAGTGTCAAAGCACTTAGCTGGGGGCCGGGTAAAGAGTAGGTGCCTATGAAATGCACAGCTCCGTTTCCCTCTGGCTTTCTGGTCCAGCTCTGGGCCTGGGCCTCTCATAGTCCTTCCCTTCTTCCCTGCCTCGAGGGTTTCAGGTTCACTGTTGTGACCTTGCACAGAAATGTCTTGATATTTGCTGCCAGGTAGACAAAACATCTGGAAGATTGGCCCATCTTTTTCCTCTCCATCCCAATGTTTTGGTGTCATGAAGATAAAGCCACAGAGACGGAACTGCCAGGGCCCGGTTCCCAGAAGGCCATAAAACACAGGCAATTCTGCCTGGCCCCGCTCCCCGCAATCCGGTAAAGTGCTCCTTGCATCCAACACATGGTTATTTTTTACTAAATCGCTGAACTAGCCATGTTAGCTGTATTGATCAATAAATTACTTTGATGAAAACTCAGTAGGCAGTGTCCCCTTGGCACTCATTCCAACACAAAGGAAGGGCTCTACACTTTTCACTTCTCAAAAACCTTGGTGCCATTTCCTGTCCCATTTTTCTTCTCTGCGCCCCGTTCTCAGGGCCACTGCCCGAGCCGGGACCCACCTGGCCAGGACGGGGAGCTCTTTGGGACCACTGGCAGGGCTTCTGGGCCATGGCATGCAGGCTCCCCAGCAGGAGACTTAGTGGCTTATCTGCCTGGATCTCCAAGAACAGACTTGCTTTCCAGGGCATCTTGTCCCCACAGCCACCTGCTGCTGGTGTTCTCCCATCTGTGAGGGACTCCTCATTAGCAGCCCTGCTGGGGGAATGACAGCCAGTGACAGCCTCAGCCTCCTCGTTTGCAAGAACCAGGAGCCAGAGCAGTCCCCTGGTCTTCCCTTCAACTCATTCATTCATTCATTCATTCATTCATTCATTCATTCATTCACGTGACACGTTTTTGAGCCCCTGCTCTGTGCTGGGAACCTTCTATATGACATCTTACTGACTCCTTACCAAAAGGCTGCTGTTGGACATTGACCTTTTACCCCCTCCTTCAGGCATAACGATACCTTTATGGCATGCCTGGGGAGGCGGGTGCTGTGCTAAGCGTGCTTACGTTGGGGATGAAGCAGCAGGGCCTACTGATGAGGAGTCCAGACATGGGGCTTTGCTGCCTGGGTTCAAATCCTGGCTCTTGACCTCGGACAAGTTCGGAACTTCTCCGTGCTTCAGTTTTTCCATCTGTAAAATGAGGATGAAAAAGCGTTTGCCTTACAGGGTTGCAAAACAGATTGAGTTACTGTGGGTGAGCACCCCGTGCTGAGAACTTCAGAGCACCGTGCAAGTGATGGCTCTTCTTAGCTGGTGAGGATTGAATGAGCTCATAGGGGTAAAGCGCTTACAACAGTGTCTGCCGCATACAGCTTGAAGCTTGGAAGCTAATGTCGTTGTCTCACCCTATCGTCACAACAATGCTGAGGCAGGAACGGTTAGCCTCCCCATGTTACAGATGAGGACACTGAGGCCAGGTAGATCACCCAGGATGTCGAAGCAGAAATCTGGCCGTGGCTGGTCTGACCGCAGCCCCGGGCATTTTTCTGTCTTGCTGGAGGGCCTGGCGCAGTCGCGTGCTGTTGTGGGGTTGGAGGGCCCCTGGGAGATGCTTGGGCGAGCAGAGTGCACGTGGTGCAGAGGGGGAGTCTGCCACCCAGAGGGGTAAAGTGACTTGCCCGAGAGCACACTGTTGGGTGGGCGACTCCTGGGTGCTTCCTGCGTGCATTGTAGGCAGGGATCGTGTATCTAGACGTGGGCTCAGCTGTCATGGCTGTGCATGTCTCCTTCCCTCCAGGAACATCTTGAGAGTTCCCAGCATAGCTGGTAAGCGGGTAGGTTCTTGAGTCAGACATGCTGGGTTTGAACCCCCATCCGCCACTTCCCATCGGTCATGCTTTCTGTGCCTCAGTTTCCTTGTTTATAGAAAGGACTGGGCGGGAGAAGATGCCTGGCGCGTAGCAAGCACTCAGTAGATGTTACCTCATCTTTATTCGTCTTGAGAATAAACTCTGAAGTAACGAGAATAAATGTCCCTTTGTACGGCTCTAAACATTTACAGCTCCTTCCGACCCGCAGACAGCTCTGGAAGATAGTACGGGTAGTGTTGGGTCCTTGCTAATTTGTAGCTGAGCAAAGAGAGGTCCGGCTAAGGGCATGGGTCTGGGTCACACAGCTGGCTGCTGAGGGAGGCCAGCCTCAACGATCCGTAGGCCTGCACAGGAGCCTTCTGCCCTGCACAGGGGAAGCCCGGCCACCCCCCCCCCGCCCCCCATGGAAGCTGATCTACAGCAGAGCTGGCCTCCCAGGTCGCTTCTCTCCTTTCCCCAGTGTGCCCGCGCTCTCTGCTAGCCCAGTGCCGCCCTGCCACTGGGGGTGGCCCCTCTCGGCAGCCCCAGTTCTTGCCTCCTCTTCTTCAGTATGGGGACATTGGCTGTCCCCTCCAAGCTCTGTCTCTCCCCTGCACCCCGTCCCCTGCCCCCGCCCGTCCTCATCCTGGGGACTGCGGCTGCAGGCCAGGGGACATTTTTCCCAATTACTGCTATCACCCAAGTTCCCGATTCAGCCTGGCCCGGCCCAGCCCCATTTGCATACCATTAGCTATGATGCCATGCATTATGGATTCATATTTAATTTTAGTACTTTTTGGAGGCAACTCTAACCTAATTAAAATCTCCTTCTCCAAGAACCTGACATTTCCCCGAACTCTGGTAACATGGGCTCTGCACAAATGGACCCCACACACATACACACACACACACCCCTCCAGCCATAGACACATACTGCCATTTCAGCCCCTGTTTTATGAATTCTTTTTTTAAATGAAAAGGGAAAAATGAAAAAAAGTCTCTCTCCTCCAAGTTGATTTGTATGCAGACTTATCTGTGCGAGCCCCCTGGGGCTTGTGCCTGGAGAGGCTGCCGAAGCTGGGCTCCACAGAGGATCTGGGGCTGGGGAGTGAGGGAACCCAGGCTCCGGCTCAGCCTTGACCTGCCTCCCTTGGGGAGTCACCGAGCCTGCCCATGCCTCAGTTTCCCCTCCTCCTTGAGATCACTGCAAGATAAAAATCTCAAGTCCACATCATGCCATTATCTTCTGCTGTTAGCACTCAGGCGATCTGAAATGAAGTACGTGGAAATCGTTTTCCTTAATCAAATGAAAATAAAATAGCAGGGTGGGGGGGGCAAGTGATGGAGAGGGAGAGATGAATAGGTGGCACCCAGGGGATTTTAAGGGCAGTGAGTCTCTTCTGTAAGATACTGTGATGGTAGATACAGGTCATTGCACATTTGTCAAAAACCACAGGACGTACAACACCAAGAGTGATGTCAGTGTAGGTTCATGGGTTGTAACAAACCTACCACTCTGGCCGGGGTTGTTGATAGAGATGGAGGCTGGACACGTAGGGGGAGCGGGAGTAGATGGAAATGCTCTCTATTTTCTGTTCATTTTTTTCTATGAACCTAAACCTTCCCTAAAAAATAAGTTTTTAAAAAATAATAAATAGCTCAATATTTCGTTTTCTTTTAGAGTTATTTATTTATTTGAAGGGGGGAGGGACAGTGGGAGAGGAAGGGAGAGAATCCCAAGCAGACTCCCCATTGAGCATGAGCCCGACACCAGGCTCGATCTCACGACCCTGAGATCATGACCTGAGCCGAAACCAAGAGTTGGATCCTTAACTGACTAAACCACCCAGGTAACCCCTAGCTCAGTATTTCTTGAGTGCTCCCCATATGTTAAGCATTTTACATGCATTGACTAGTTAATTCTTGTGGCAACAAGTTGAGGTCAGTATTATAATTATGACATCCCCACTGGGTAGATGGGGAAACGGAGGCTCAGAGGGGAACATATCTTGCCCAGGCTCACACAGCGAGCAGATGGTGGAGATCGGACTCCTTCCTAGATGGCTCACCTTCAGAGCCTATGGTCTTAACTATGACACAGCTGCCTCCTTTTCACCAGGGAAAGCAGCAAGGAGATGGGCTGGCATTGCTTCATTGTTCCAATTCTGTGGTAATGACTTCATTCTTGCCTGACTCTGGAGCAAGGGATCAGTCTCGGTCCATCTCCCTGACGTTTCTCAGAAATCCGCATCCGACCGTGCACTGGGGGTGCTCGAGGTGTTGGAGCACAGACCCCACCTGAGCAAGCCGGGCCCTCCCTCGTCTGGGTTGGGTGCGGTGAGAGCACAGAGGTCCCCAGGAAAGGGGGACGCTGACACTGCACCACCCCCAGCCTCTCACCGTGACATTCCCACGTGTGGAAGCACCCAGAAAGATGCGTCTAGGTGGGTGGCTTTGTCTGGGGTTGACCTTAGGTTTGCAGTGTCGGGAGAAGAAAATACGGTATTTATTTTCCCCCAACTTTGGATGATGAAAAATTTTAAATGTATAGAAAAGTTGAGAGAATTTTACAGTGAATACCCAGACATTCACATGGTATGTCTTTAGTTACCATCTGGCTTGTGCTGTTGGGAGTGTCCACTGTCATTTCAGCCCTTGAACTGGACCAGGGGAGTGGGGCTTCTCACGCCCATTTTACAGATGAGGATACTGAGGCTCAGATGGACAAAGTTCCCTGTCTAGTGCCACCCAGCCCGTCAAGTATAGAGCCAAGACTGACCCCCAAGGCTGCTCTTTTTCACTCTCCTATTTTCCCCACAAAACTCAGAAGTCCCCTTTCTACTGGCAGGCAAAGCCATCCTCCCCCAGGCCGCTCCGGGTGTTGGGAGGAGATATGCGTGGTGGTCAGAGGGCAGAATGGAAGTGCAGGCGAGACACAGGGTGTTCCTCTCAGGCAGGCTTGTGCTGGGCACATCACCCTTTAACAGGCGCTCCTTCTTCTGAGGCTCTTGGCCCATGAGGCACCCAGAGCTCTGAAGAGCGGTTGAGCCCTCAGACGGCTGGGCGGCTCCCGGGCTCCAGGGTCCTCCCACCTTCCCACGGCTGCCTGCTTGATTTAGGATTAGGATTGTGACCCTTCGCCGCCCTCCTCAGAAGCCTTCCCTGACTGCCACTGCGCTCAGCCTCCTACGGGCCTGGCCACTCTTCAACCGTGATGTGAAGAAGTAATTGTTGGACCGACCACACGTGGTTGAGCGTGTCGAGGAAGTGCGTGGAAGGTGCCTGGCCCGGGCCTGGCACGCAGTGTGCACACAGATGGGAACCGTTCTTGCGGCCAGTCGGAGCTTCCCAGCAAGATTTGTGCTCCTGTCCCCAGCCAGGCCCGATGACTGCCCGATGCCACCACACACTCGGGCCTCCTGGCCTTTGCTCCTTTGGTCTGCCCTGCCTGGAATGCCATGCCCAACACCCACCAAGGTCAGATCTCATCTTCTCCAGAAGGTTCTCCAGTGTCCCCCCGGCACGAATGACTTCCCTCCTCACCCTCTGCCTGGCCCCTGAGCTCCGTGATGATAAGCACAATCTGGTGCTGGGCTGCGGGGCTTGACTCTCAGCTCGTCACTGGGTGGTTGCCTGACCTTGGGTAAGTTACCTATCTGCTCTCTGCCTCAGTTTCCTCATCTGCAAAATCGGTGTGATGATAGACCCTCCCACCTCATGAGACCTGCCAGAGTTAACGACAGGAAAGAACATTCGCCCGGTGCCCGCTCCAAGCATGTCCGAACCTGTGCCCCGGGGGCTTCCCCTGCTGCTCTGCTGAGCTGAGCTGACTCTGGCTCAGCCTCCATGTGGGAGAATCAGTGACGGGGGGCCCTGCAGGTGGACAGGATGTTCCTCAAGGGCAGCCGGTAGGCCGGGGCGCGGAGCGGGCGTACGCGGGGCTGAGGCAGGGGTCTCCGTCCGGCACAGGCTCCTCTCTGGGAACAGGTGAGCTTCCTGGGTTCAGGGCTGTGGAACAGTCTCTGGGGGGTAAGCAGCCACTCCCGTGCCGGGTAGGCCGGGTTCAAATCTGGCCTGCTCTGCTGGTTCGCTGTGTGGCCTTGGGCTAGCTCCGTGGCCCCTCCCAGGCCTCAGTTTCCTCTCTGCAGCAAAGCCCACCCCGCTTTGGTGCTTCCCACGGCTGCGGACGGCTCGGCTCAGGCCTGGCTTGACCACCTGCCTCCCTCACTGGGGCCCTGCCGGTGACTGGGAACAGAGCGCTGACGTGTGACCCACGTGCCTGGTTTGCATGGAGACTGCCCTTTGTCCAGAGGGATTTCGATTTTTAGATTTTTCACGAATAAGTTCACCGGAGTCCTGCGGGGCATTGACCAGGAAGGTCTTTGACTCGAACCTCCATTAGCTGCCTCCTCCTCTCACGCTGAGGCTTTTGCAGAAAAATCATTTAATGTTTTCTCTGTGTTTAAAGAAAGCTCCGAGGACCCATCAGGCTCAGCCTGGCCGGCGTGATCCTGAAACAAAGTGCAGTCCCCAGTGGAACATGCCAACCTCTGCTCTTAAGTAAATTCGGGGGAGCGTTTCTGCACGTGGCCTGGCTGGCTATATTTAGGCCTTGCCAGGCCTTTGAGCTCCTCCCCACTGCATTATTAAAGTGGCTCTGAGCTAAGGCTCACAGGGCAGGGGTGGGGGGGAGCCCCACCCCAGTGAACCGAGCTGGAGTTTGCCCTCCAAGGTCTGGGGTTCATGCTTGGCTCTCACAGGTGTGTATTTAGTGATGGGGAGGGAGGGCCCCAGACTCCAACGAAACAGACAGCCTTCCCGAGGAGGTTCCCCCAAGCTCGGGCCTCCTGAGTCCCCCTTCCACCCCCCCAACTGACTCACACCCACGCCCTTCTCTGTTGCTGCATCTTCATCCCTACCTCGACCCAGGTCGCCTTCCGTGTCAGGGATTCTCAGTCCCTGGTATGTCTCTGCAGGCCAGCTTATCCTCACTCAGAAACCTGTAAGGGCTCCCTGGTGCCTGCACGATAAAGCCCAACCTCCCCAGCCTAGCATTCAAGGCCTTCCATGATCTGGCCTTCACCGACCTCTTCATCCTCACCGGCACCTTGGGAGTGAATTCCGTGGGCATCGGGGCTCTTGTCTGCCTTATTTACCACAATACGCCCAGTACCTTGAGGGTCGTCTGGAACACTAAAGGTGCTTGATAAATATTTGCTGAATGTATGAATGAATGAATGACTAAATGAATGAATGACTGAATGAGTGAATGAATGAATGATGCCGTGAGCTGCAGTTTCCTGACCCTCGTGTTTTTGCTCCGTGCTGCCAGGCAATCCTTCCCACCCCTTTGCCCACCTGCGTTCTACCCTTTAAAGCCCACATCGGGTCCAGCCTCCTCTGAGACCTCTTCCCTGGTAGCCTGGCCCCTGTGACCCCTCCTCTTAGCTTCGGCACCATCTGTGGTTAGACACCCAGTATCTTCCTTGTGATCTGGCTTTCCAGAGGCCCCATCTGCTCTTATCCTTGGCTGTACACCCCTGAGGTCTAGGACAGGTGAGCGTGCCTCCACAACCTTGGCCTCTCAGTGCTTCCCAGAGTTCCTGTGTGGCTTTTAGCGGATGTGAGAGGGAAGGTTGTTCCGCTAGGATGAGCCCTGGGCGGTCCAGGCGGGCAGAACTGGCCCTGGGGGGTTGGAGGGTGGGGGCAGAGATGTTGCCACAGGTGGGGGATGGGGCCTGGTCCTTTCGGGGCAGAGCGTGATGTCCACAGGGGCCGGCAGCGGACATCAGGTGAGGACCCAGACAAGAAGAGCCACCAGAGAGGTCAACACAGGGCAGAGGAGTGGCCAGAAAGTGACAGAGCTCAGAGGAGGAGTCCCAGAAGCAGGTGAGCTTCAGAGCTTCAAGGCAGCAGAAGTGGGCCAGGACTGGGGAGTGCTGGCATTGGAGAAACTGTCCTGAGGGGGAAGAGATTATCAGGCAGGTGTCCGAGACTTGCCCTGAAGCCCAGGAGCCAAGGGAGCAACCCCGCGTCACACCCAGCGACCGAGGTTAGGGCTCTAGCTGGCCAAAGGGCCAGCTCCGCGGTGGGCTCCCTCTGCTGTGCTGGGCTGGCTGGGGAGGGGTGCAGAGATCTGGAGAGCTGAGACTGGGGGGCGGGGGGGATCCAGGGGTCTCACTGGGGAAGGGGAAGGAAGAGGCTCCAGGTAAACACAGTAGGTGTTTGGTAAACGTGGGGTTCAGCCACTGCAGATAACGGTTGTCCCCCCTGCCGTCACCATGCCTAAATCTCCGGGAAGTCTCCGTTGGAAGGCTTTAGAGGACACACTTGTGCACACACATACATGTGCCTGCATACACACAGATACACACACATGCGCACACGTAGAGAGACACACAGACATGCACACAGACCCCCCTTCCACAGTTCATGACAACAAAGAGACGCCAGGCGTGGAGCATGGGGAGGGACTAGACGACCACCGATGCCTCTGGAGGCCCCTTCTCTGAAGACCAAGCTTGTTGATGGAAGGGTACAAGTGTGAACAAAGGGAGTGGCGGGGACGTGGGGGCTGAGAGCGGCCTGGCCAGCCCCCACCCCCTCTACCCCGGATCCTGAAACTCAATATTTTCCTGGTTCGTCTGGGGTCACTTAGCTCTCAGAGGGAACAATTCTCTGCCTCTTTGTGTGATTCTTTATCCTTTTCAAAGCCCTTTTGTGCACAGTTTTCAATTTGATACCCCCCTGTGAGGTAGGCAGGTATTCTTATCTCGGCTTTATAGATAAGGAAATTGAACCTCAGAGAAGGTGCTCGGCTTGACCAAGTCCCTCAGAGGGTGGGCTGCGCGGCGGGGATTAGAACCAGGAGCGTGTGCCTTTCTGCCCTGTGGAGTTCGCCTCTGCCCTCTGATGCGTGCTTGTGTTGGAGAGCAGTCTCCTCGGGCCACAGGCATCCCTGCTGATGTTTCCCGGTGCGTGTGTGTGTCCGAGGGGGGTGCCGGCGGCTGCGGTCGGGCTAAGTGCCCCCTCAAGTATTTCGTCCCCCCCCCACTCCTTCAATTGGCTTTAGGGGTCCTGATGGCAACAGTTGCCCATCCCAGCACCCTTGGTCCCACCCCCTCCCTTGCCCACTGGGGGCAGCACTGGAAAGAGAGTGGGAGCTGGGGAGCCAGTAGGGTTGGGGGGGTGGTGGGAGGAGAGACGAAGTGGCCCTTTCAGCCCAGAAGGGTAGCAGCTGGTGGAGCCTACTCAGAATTTGTCAGTTTGGAGGGAGCAGAGAAGCAGAACAGCCCGGCTCTCTGGGAGCCACGGAAGGGGTCTATCTGGGAACCCAAAGGACAAGTTCTAAGAGAAGTTCAGAGAAGATGTTAAGAGGCTTTTGGAGAGACGTGTGGGTTCGGTCAGTTGCTCAGACAGGCCAGGAGTGGATTCAAGGTACAAATGAAGACGAAGTGAGTGGTGATTCTGTTTGGGGGAGGGGCAGTGAGGTGGGGGCTGGGCACCTCTTGGCCAGACCCAGACCCCTCCCCCACCCCAGATCCTGAAGCTCAGCCCTTTTCACCTATCGAGGCTGATACCATGGACATTAAGCAAACATCTTTCTCTTTCTCCTGTGCAAGGCCGACTCAGCATCTGAAATTTCATGGCACTGACCCAGGAGGGCATTGTTGATGTTTGGTGTTTGTGTCCCAAAGTGCAATTTGGGCTATCAGCTGGGATTAATTTTTAATTAATGAATTAGTAACTACTCCATCTCATTCCACGGAAATAACTTGCAGTTGTTTATAAGAATTATATTTAATAAGGTAGCTGACTTATTTTTTGAAGAATCCAGGACCAGTAAAAATATAAATTAGAAGTAAAATGTTTCCTGGGAAGAACAATAAAATACTGTTGTTAAGTTGTAATGTCCACGACAGTTGCCACAACGGGGCCAAATATTTGACTCCGTGCTTCCAAGTGGCTAGTACTACTGGTTATAAAAATTTTACCTTGTCTTTATAGAAAGATCACCCTGGTATCTCTGGGACAAAATAAAGCTTTTTATTATCCCTTCATCTTAAAGTAATTTCTTCATCTAGGGCTTTATAGGGAAGGTGCTGAGAGTTGCAAAATCCTTCTAGCAGATCAGTGGCAGATTTCCTAAGACTGAGTCTGGGTATTGTCTGCTCTTCTTGTCCGCTGAAGCCACATGACGAAACTCATAATGACAAAATGAAGCCAGGAGCCTACGTACGCTCCAAGTCCACAGCTTGATCAAGGAGAAATGCTAGAACGGCCGGAGGAAGAGGCTCGCCTGCTTGGCCCGTTCTTCAAAATGCTGTTTTTCTCCATTAGACTTCGGGTTTGGGTTGGCAAGAGATGGTGGATGCTGCCGTCTCTGGCAGGATCTGACAGCCAGGGGGTGGTTGGTTGAGAGCTGCCCGTTTCACTGCGAGCGGTGATCACCAGGATTCTTCGATTAATCGTGATCACCCTCTACTAGCAGACTTTCGCGTGCACCTTCATAAATGTTGTTTGTTCCTTATGTATTGTGTACATGTATACCCCGGTCCGTGTACTATGTACCGGATACCTTATCTGTGCAAGTACGTAATCAAAATGGGTGAGACTCAGATCACTGTAGCTGGAAACTAATATATATATATATGTTAGCTATATTATATTATATATATACATATATTATTAGATTATATAGTATATATATTTTATATGTATATATATGTATTATATGTATATATATATATCATATATATATATGTTTGGGGTTTTTTTTTTTGGAGAGAAAGAGAGCGTGCACAAGCAGGTGGGGGTGGAGGAGCAGAGGGAGAGAGAGAGTCTTGAGCGGGCTCCCTGCTCAGCGAGGAGCGGGGCTCAATCTCACAGCCCTGAGATCATGACCTGAGCTGAAATCAAGAGTCAGACGCTTAACTGACTGAGCCAGCCAGGCACTCCTAGAAGCTAATATTTCGTCCCTCTTCCCAGTGGCTTGTCTGGTGCCCTCCCTAGGCTGGGCACCTTCTCCTTTGGCTCCTCCGCAAGCCTGGACTGCTTACCCACACTTTTCGGCTCTGACTGGGAGCTGGAGCGGAGTGAGCCCTCCCCCTCCACTGGCAGGTGAGGGCTTCCCATCACTACCCCGGCCTCCTCTCCCCTCCGCTGGGATAGCTCTGCGGCAGGTTCCCCGCCATCTCCCAGATGTCCCCCATGGTGGCTGCGTTGAGCCCAGCCACTCGCAGCGGGAATTCGCTTGAGAAGGCATCTGCTGTTAGCCACCTCTTGCCCCGTCCCTTCGCTCGCCCTACCAGTGGAGCCGGAGATCACCTCCCAGGCAAACTCCTGGCACTCAGCTCTTTGTCTTGGATTCTGCCTCTGCAGAAATTCAGATTCCCTCCAAGCTTGCTTTTGAGGGATTGAGGAACCCATCCAGATTCTTGTCTTCTTACTTCAGCTTGATGGGGGCCCTGGTGTTTTTGTTTCTTCAAAACCAGTCCTGTGTCTCTTCCCCCAAACAAACAGTCTTAAACCCGGTGTGATGGTTCCGGCCTGGGAGATTTCCTGACCAGCCATTCCAGGCCCCCTCCGTGAGCAGGGAGAAATTCCGTAACGCTCCCGAGGCCGGCCAGCGCTGGAGCCCTGTGCCTTGCTGCCCGGGGAACCAGGTGCAGGACCCCCCTCCCCAAGTAATAAGTTAAGTTCCTGGCCCTACAGAGTTATTGAATATAAACTCATTAAGTTTGAGAGGGCAACTGCCAAATGCAATTGATTTTTGCTTTAGAACCATTGATCTCAGACAATTCCATCTGACAATAGGCAGATGAAGGACCCCTTGTCCAGGGCCACTCCTGGTTTGTGACAATACAATGGAGCCATTGGCCCATGGGAGCTCATCTTTCTGAGTACTGTGGGCGGCGGGGGTGGGAGATGTGGAACATACATTTGCAGCACCTAAAGGCATTTTGGCTCTTGAAGTTAGGCATGAAAATTACTGGTTGGTAATCCCAGGAAGACCCTTGGATGGTTATGGACAGAATCAAAGTAGGACCTGCTGCAGCCTAATACATTTTACTCATTCACTTCTGCAGCCCGGGACAGCTGCCAGCTTCCTTCTCTGGGGATTCCATGAAATCAGCACCCCCCCCCAAGCAGTGCTTTGGTGGGTGCCCGTGGGTGTTTGTGGAACTTGGATTTTAGAGGTGGAAGAACTCCCCACAGGCATTTTGACCCAAGAAAGGAATTGGGATCAAGCTTGTCCTCTTCAAAGCTTACCATCTTGCCCACTCCGATGTCAAGTCCATCTGGATGCCCGCTTCTGATGGGAAGCTTCCTGCCCAGGGCGGTCATAGGGGAAAGGAGGTGAATTTGGATTCAGAGAGATGGGGGGTTGAATCTTGGCTCAGCACCTTGCTACCTGGGTGACCTTTGACATGTCACTGCATCTCTCTGGGCCTCTGTTTCCTTTTCCATAAAATAGAATTATTGCCATGAAAGATAATTGTAAGCATTAAATGATATAATCCTTGTGAAGCACTCAGCATGGTGCCTAGCACATGGCTGTGTGACCTTGGGCAAGTGACCTTACTTCTCCAAAGTCCACTTTCCCCATCTATCAAATTGGGTTCATGACACTTCACCTCCTGGGGCTGTTGTGAAGATGGCATTGGTTAGATTTATGCGTGTGCAACAATGATCACCGGACCTGGCACCTAGGTAGTGCTCGATAAAGTTAGCTATTAGCACCGTAATTATTATTCACTCATATATGTGATAGCAGTCATAAAAGGAACACCTGTCTTGCCAACCTTAACGATAGGAAGGCTGAAAGATCACGTGAGACAGCGATTCCTGAAGGTCATTCGTTTAGCAGGTATCTCTCCAGCGCTTACTGTGTACCAGATCCTGTCCCGAGCACTGGGGAGTGAGCAAAGAGCAAAACAGCAAATCCTTGCCCTCAGAGAGCTGGCATTCCAGCAGGGACATTAACCACAAGTGTAATAATTACAGTAAAATATAGAGTGTGTTCCATCATACCAGGTGTTTAGGAGACAAGATGATATAGGGATGAGGACTAGGAGGTGGAAGGGGGGAGTCATGTGAAATTAAGGTCCGGCCCCCCCCCCAGGACCTAGGTGAGAAGTCTGAGCAAAGACCTGAAGCACAGTGCCTCGAAGCGGTGAAGGTCGAGGGGTCTTCTGCAGGGTGTGGGCCAAGGGTCCCCTGGGTCTGGAGGCCCAGCCAGAGGACCCTGCCCGGGACTGACAGTAGGCCCCTGCTTCTGGGGGAGGGAGCTGGAAAATCTAGCCTGGGTGGGGCAGGTGAAGGGAACACTCCCTCTAGCCCCTCTCTTGCTGCCTCTGGCCTCTTTGGGCAACTGGGTTAGATTTGGGGCCTCAGGGTCCTTTCCAGAAAGGACCTTTTCAGAAAGCAACCCTGAAGGTCAGACGCTGAGCTCTGCGCTCGCTGCCTGCCCTGGTGTTCACCTGGCTGCTCACACCTGGCTCCTGACTTGCAGTTTCCTTCCTTCTGAGACGGGAGCTTTGGTCCTGGTCTGGGAGAGTGACCTCCTCCTCCAGCTGCCCCTGCAGCTGCCACCCTGCCTTGGTGCACCTGGGCCCCTTCCCCAGACTGTGCACCTCAGCCCCCAGCTCTGTGTTCCTAAGCCTCCCTCCGTGATTCCGGGGTCCCACCACGTGTAACGGACTCCCCTTATGCCTTCAAGCCCCCAATCTCAGGCACCTGAGCCTTCCACTTTGTACCCCATGTCCTACCTAGTCCCTGAGTGGCCCTCATCCCTGCTCCTTCCCTCCTCACTCCTCCCCCGAGCACACACACATCCACACGCACCCCATTTCTGAAGTTCGGCAGAGCAGGGCAGCGGCGGGGGAGCTGCAGACGCTGCCGGAGGGGCCCTTCACTGGTTCTGGGGGCCTAGGGACTTGCCCTGCCCTGCTTCCTGCCTCGAACTGACATTCAAGCTGCCTTTCCCAGGCTGGGAGAGGGGCTCCCTTCACCACCAGCTTGATGGGGAGATTTGGGAAGAGCAGCAGAGGGGGAAAGGGAGTTCCTCAATAAAATGGAGATGGGGGCGCCTGGGTGGCACAGTCGGTGAAGTGTCCACCTCTTTTGGCTCAGATCATGATCTCAGGGTTGTGGGATCGAGCCCGCCATTGGGCTCCAGGCTCCGTGCTGAGCACAGAGTCTGCTAAAATTTCTCTCTCCGTCTCCCTCTGCCCCTCCCTGCCTCGCACTTTCTCTCTCTCTCTCTCTCTCTCAAATAAATACGTAAATCTTCATTTAAAAAAATGGATAAGCAGACATGACAATGATGTCGGGAGAGCCGGGTGAGACGTGCAAGGGAAGTTCTGCGCACAGCACTTGGCCCATGGTGGCGAGGCCAGCCAGTGACAGGTGCAGCGAAGATGCTGCTGGTCCGCGCTCCTCCACCATCGGGTCCTTTATGGATCCCCCCTCACCTGCACTAAACATCTAGGTCCTTTGCTGATTCAGGAGAATAAAGTAGACGTGGGGTTGCTTCTCGGGGAGACCACAGTCTTCCTGGGGAGGTGGTGTTAAGTTCCAAGGCTGTGCGCTCAGGTCTATCGGGAGTGAGATGGAGACGTGCTGGGGAGACTGGCAGTAGGGCACGGTCAGGGTCAGGGGAGGGCTCCTGTTTTAACCTGATAGGGAGGGTCCCTCATGGTGGCGTTTTAGACCCCTTTACTAGTAGGAGGCAATGTTTCAGCCAGGGCTCTCCATCCCCAAACACGGATCAGGCTAATAGCCGCCTCTTTCACTTGTGCCCTTGGCTCCTCCAGTCAGAAAGGCTGGAGGGAGTAGCCCAGCCGTCTCTGGTCCCTGTAAGATGGGCCTGGACACCGCTGCCCCCTCCCCTGTGTTCGTTCAGCTCATGCCCACTGAGTGCCAGGCATTGCCTCATGCTCTGAAGTTATAGCCAGGAGCAAAGCAGATCCTGGTCCTTGGATTAGGTTTGCTCTAGTTTGTTCTAGTTGGGGGAGAGATGGCCAGTAAGTGGGCACAGTCACCCCCAGCCCCTCCCAGGATGGGTCTGGCCTCTCTTCTTTTCCCCAGAAGTAGCCAGAGAGGCAGGAGCGTGCAAGGGCTTTGGACTGAGTCCTTCCACCCAGGGCCACCTCCAGCGCTCCCGGTAGGGTGGCGGCCTGCCCCTCCTGGCCAGTGCCGCTGACCTGGGGGGCTGGCTCCCCCTCACTGTGTGTGGCATTGAGCTCTGGAATTATATTTCCTGATTTAACAACTGCAAGTGTTTGCTGCGGCTTTACTGCCTTAAAAATGTTTTCTAATAATCCCCAGGTGTTTCTCTTGCATACAATAGCCTGGCTTGTTACAACCCAATTAAATCCTTATTTGAGACGCTTAATTAAAACTCTGAACGGAACAAGCCATAAAGCTTGCTCCTTGCCAGCTTCGTGCCAAGAGTGCCTATCCCTGCCCCGAGCCCCAACCCCTTTCCCAGGCAGGCCTGCCGCTGGCATTGGCAACTTCCGGTTTTGACTCGGTGGAGGGGGCATCCAGTTTCCTGCTTGGGGGCAGGGACGGGGTGTTGGGTGGGCTCGGATGCTGAGCTCCTTACCTAGAGACACCGGGATGGGCTCTTCAAATTCTTGGTTCCCAGTTCCCCACCCAGAAACAGCCTCTTCTGGCTGCCCCGGAGCAGGGGTTCTCAGCCTCGGAACCGTTTGCACTTCGGGCCAGAGTTGTGATACAACTCCATCAACGTGTCATACGGTGTTCCGCGGCCTCCCTGGTGGCCTCCCAGAAGATGCCAGTGGCACCCTCTCTCCAAGTTGGGACAACCAAAAATGTCTCCAGACATTACCCAGTGTCCCCGGGGGACAAAATGCCCCCCTGTTGAGAACACCCCCATCCCCTGTTGAGAACCACTGTCTTAAAGGGAGGTGCCATCCCAACAGCACGATCCCCAGGAGCCAGGGTCCCACTCAGCAGCCACCGGAAGTTCTTTTTCACCCCTGCCCCCACTCCAAGTGCTAACAGAATGGGGAGCTACAGGGGGTAGAGGGGCAGCTGTTGCCACTCCAGGACAATGGGAAAGTGTCTCTTGGGGAAGCTGAGAGAGGAGGAGGGCCCTGCCTCGGAGCCCACAGACGCACGTCTGCCTGCAGAACCAACTTACCTTAACTTCTTAGTCTTCCTCTTTTCTCCCATGCCGCACTCAGCTTGGGACAGAGTGGAGCCGGATCTCGTGGAGCAGACCCTCAAGATAAGGGTGACCAACTTGCCCTGGTTTGCTGTGACTTCTCCAGTTTTAGCACAGAAAGTCCCAGGTCCCGGAGACTCCGTGGAGCCAAGTGGGATGGTGGGGAAGGCCTGTCCATTGCTCATCCCACCATGGGGTCCCTGAGGGGCTAAGAGAACTTCCCTGTTCCTGAGAACCGTGGGCCCGATGGGCATCCCTCCCCTCATCCCACAAGCTGGTGGGCTACCAGCTTCATCTTTTGGGTCAAGAAACCAAGGCCCAGAGAGACTTGCCCACAGCAACACGGTAAGCACGCGGAGGCAGGAATTGAACCAGGCCTGTCTTGCCCATGCCACTCTCCCGTGTCTTTTCCAGAAGATCCTGGAAAGGGAGGACTTGGACACTCTGGGTTCTGATACATAAAGCCTCTCTCCTTGGCCTTGGCCTTGGCCATGGAAGAAGTGGAGCCTCTTTCCAAATGTTCCTGTCCACTGACGCAGAGGCAGGGGGTGTGGGGGCAGGAGACCCGGACCTCCCAACAGCAGCTAGGAGTACCCTTGGTCCTGCACAGAGTCTCTCGTCAGTTCTAGACCTGCCTGCTGATAGTTGCAGCTCCCAGAACAAAAGAACATGATCGGAAGAGCCACTCGGGACCAAATTCTCACCAACAAGGAGATGGCCAGTGATGGGGTGTGATGGGGACCAGCTCTGTTTGTGGTGTCTGGGGAGGATGCAGGCTGAACTTCAGCAAGTGACATATCGGAGCTCAGAGGACTCATGAGCCCGTGTCCCTGGCCTGAGTCAGTTGGTGGCGGGGCGGGGGGTGCTCAGAGAGTTGGGACAATCACAAGCTCCTGTTTCTGACAGTAGTTGCAAACCGACCCAAGGAAGTAGAAGGGGTCTGGGGCGGTTCCTAAGGAAACCTGTGTGATTGCGTAGGGAGCATTCTGGATAGGCTGGACTTACAGTGGTGGTTTTCCAAGGATGGAACAAAGGGAGGTTAATGGAGAAGGTACATCAGACGGGGTGTGCTTCCTGGAACACATCATCCCGGGAGGAATGTCAAGTGCTGAGACTTAAGGCAGTGTATAGAACACGCTTAGAAACACGTAACTGTAAGCCATAATAATGGGTGTTCTGTATTGAGTGCTTACTGCATGCCAGGTAGGATGCGAAACAGCTTCCATGTCATGGCCGGAACAGTCCTCACAACAGCCGACGAGGGAGGAAGTGTTGGCCACCCTCGTTTTTCAGAGGAGGAAACGGAGGCAGACAGTGGTGCCTTGACTCAGTGATCAGTGTCTCTTTTCTAGGTCAAGGTTGTTTGTTTGTCCCCATGACATGTGAACACAGAGATGGGTCTGTAGCCTGTCCAGGAAACAGGAGGTCCCTTCCACCTAGGGGACCTGCCATGGGAATGTCATAACAGCATCGAGGTGGAGCCCCTGAATGGGCTGCGGGGCATGAGAAGGTAGCAAAAGTAAGGAGAGTGCAAATCTTGCCAGTTTCTATGGTGAACAAGAGAAGGATTTCGTGTTCATGGATGACAAGGGACTCACAGGTGACACTTCACACCGCTGAGGGGAAGGATGGTCAGCCTGAAAGGGACTCGCTGCTTCCTCACCCAATTCTCTGGCTCGGAGCTTGTGCTCACACATTGTTCCTGGTCCCCGGTGCCTGTCACTTGTGCATGGTCTGTCCTGACCTCTCCCTCCTGTCCAACCTGGTGGCCTTTCGGCTCCCACGGGCAACAGCTTCGTGCTCAACATTGCCTTGTTGACACTCCCATCAGAAGGAATCTGATGGGACCATCAACTATTCACACGGGGCCCTTGTCGTGGGCCTTGGCCAAGCTGTGGATGGGCCTCGGCCTTAGTCAAGCATTTGAAGCCCCAGGGGATGAGGGCTGGAGGGGTCCCAAGAGGCAAAAGAGAGGGACCCGAGGGCTACTGTTCCATCAGGTGTGGTGGATTGAATGAAACCACCATGAACAATAATGATCAGTTGTTATTACCGATGGCGTGGCAGGTACAAGGATGTTAATTTCACGTTGTAACGTGAAATCATGGGAAATTGCAATTACGTCGGGTGATAGCAGCACCATTCATGACTGTCTGAATGGCTCTGTCGTTTTCGTAACCACTCCTCCCCCTCTGCACCGCCCGTCTCCGGCAGCAAGTTCTCTGTCCCTGCCGCGCTGCCGATGTCCCTGGCAGTGTCTGTCCGTCTCATTTGTGGGTTCTCTCCGCCATTGCGTCCGTGACAGGCTTTCACAGGTGGAACCAAATGGAAGGAGCCTAACTGGGACGGAGCAAAAGGTGGTGCCTCGCACGCAGGCGCGGAACCCAGCCTGAGTCCAGGAGCAAAGACGCGCGATGAAAGTCTGTGTGCGAGTGTTACAGGCGGTTTTGGGTTTTGTTTCTGTTTTCTGCCGGGAATCTCAGAATGATGCTCAGTGTGTGTGATGGCTTAAAAGCCCCGTTCTCCGAAAATTCCGGGCAGCATTATTCAAAGTAAAGGAGGTGATGGGACCACGCCGCTCGGCACGGGAGAGCCCACAGCCCATAGTACTGCACGTGGTTCTGGGTACCAACTGATGAACTTGTTCTGAAGATAACCGTTCACATTTATTGAGAGACTACTGCGTGCAAGATGCTGTTCTAGGGTTCTCCATGAGATTGATGCCATTTCGCAATTCAAAAAACTGAGGAACAGAGAAATTATGTAACTTGCTTAAGGTGGCTCAGCTTAAAATAACTTGAAGCTGAAACCATTTGTATAATTATCTGAGAAACTGGGGATGAGAAAATGGAACGGCCAAATGGTTTGAAGGCAGAGCCCGTGTTACATACGAGGCAGTGCAGGAATATCTTAAGGACACGTCACCCCTGTGCACAGTAGGGATTACTGTGCCCATCTGATGGAGGAGGAGGCCAAGGCTCACAGAGGTGAACTGACATGTCCAGAGCTAAGAAATGGGAAAGGGGGTGACCGTGACTGGTGTTGACCACCTGGCTGGATGATGTGTGGGACCCTGAGAGCGGTCAGAGCAGCTGCCCGTCGGAAGGAGCTGATAACGGCTGGCCCGGACGGCTGATGGGCTAGGCCCCCCAGGGAAGTGGAGCCTCCGTCGCTGACGGTGCACAAGCGTGGGCTTGGTGAGCTCCTGGCAGGGTATTCATTCGGGCAGGTGCTTGGGACCCACACCTGTGCAGGGAGCGGGGGAAGCGGGGCTCTGCAGAGAGCGGCGTTGCTGTGCTGCATTGACCACCCAGGTCCCACAAGCCCCACAAGGTGCTCCGGAGCTGGGGTGCCCCTTCTGCGGCCCGTGGACCCTGGTCCTGATCAGTTACTGTGCACGGGCCACCACTGGAGGCATGACCTTGGGCAAGGCCGTTTTCTACAGGAGAGGCGATCCCCAAAGCGGGCTGCTGGCTGGGGGCCATTCTGGCAGTGGGGGATAATCTTTCTTATCTCTACTAATCCCAGCGGCCACCACACCCCCTCCCTTTCTGGCACACACCTTGCCCAGACTCCCGTCACATCACCATTACCGTGAGGGTGCTTATTAATATCCATCAGATTTCCTGCTAACAAAAGCTTCTTCAGTGTTCTGTTGCATCGTATCCTCCCAAATGCCCCATGAACAGGAGTACGATTAACGCCCCCACTTGATAGAAGACGGGCGCGAGTGCTCAGAGTTCAGATACTGGCTCGAGGATGCACATCCCACAAGAGATAATGCGGGGGCCTCCTGCCCCCGGCTGGAGTGCTCCTTGCACCAGGCCCTGGGCGCGCCCCTGTGGCACACGTGCAGATGGCACCTTGGACTTGCCACTCTTGGTCACTTTGCTGGCTTTCCTCTATGGCTGGTCCGTTGAAGGTTCCCCTCTACGCCCCACCCCAGGGCTTCCTGTCTGTGGTGATGTCTTCAGAACTCCTCCGCCCCCGCGGAGATTCAGGCGCACATTTTCTCCCTCTTAAGCCACCCAGATGGCCCAGAGACACCTTAGACTTGCCGTATCCGGCACTGGCCTTATCATCTGACCTCAGGGCTGAGGGGTAGTGAGGTGGCATGAACTCGGGCCCTGGGATTAGACTGGGTTCTGATCCTAGCTCACCACTTACTCACCATGGCTTTGGGAGGCGACTTGGCCTCTTTGTGCCTCAGCCTTCCCATCTGTAAAATGGGGATGAGCACGGTGTGCCCCCGCCTCATGAAGATGTGAGGGTCAGCTGAGCTAATGCACGTAAAGTGTTGACAGCAGGGCCTGGCACGTCATTAGTGGTCTGCAAATGTGAGAAGCATCTGGGTTATTGCTTCTGATGGTGCTTCCGAGTCCTAGGTAGGAGCAGGTGTGGCGCCGCCCTTGACGCCGATTGGTCTCTGCCTCCCATGTCTTGGGCACGAGTCCTACCTCGCCTCCCTTGTCAGCACTGCCTCAGTGGCGGCCAGCTTCATCCTCCACCTGGACTCAGTGTTTCCTAGGAGGCCTGCTGAATTCATCCCGTACTACTCAGGTACCAGAATTTGGCTTTTCTGATGTGAATATTTGATCATGGCTTTCTTCGGCTTCCAGTCCATCCATGGCCTCCCTATCGCTCTCCGGGTAAGGTCCAGCCTCCTGAGGTGGATGTTTGTGGCTCTCTGCATCCCACCTACAGCCCCCTCTCCAGCCTCTTCCTGCCCACGAAGGCCCCCGATCCTGCCTCCCTAAGTCCCCGGCATCGATCCTGCCCTATGACCTCTCTCACCTGGGTGCTCTTCTTTGAAGTCGGTCTCCTTTCCGTCCCCAAACTCTGGGAAGTGCAGACAATGGTATATTGTTCATCTCTGTGTCTTGGGGTCTGCTTGTTAAAGTTTAGTAAACTTGAGCACCGGAAGAGCGAACAGTGGGAGGAGTGCTGGTTCCAATGGAGAGCTGGAGTGAGGCTGTCTTCTGGGCACTCTCCCCGCCAAGCCCCATCTTTTCCAGATCCCCAGGCCCCATTCTAGTCCCGTCTGTCTCCCTGGCAAGCCTCACACTATCTGCTGCTGGGAGCAGCTGAGGACTGGCCACATGGGCTATTCCCAGCGCGCCGCACCGCACCGCGCCTCTTCCATCACACCACGATACGGACAGCAAGCCTCTGTACGGGGGCGGCCCCTGGTCTCCGCCCTCTCTGCCACACAGTTGAGAACCTTTGCTGTAATGCTCAGCCTTTTGTTTCCGGGGCCTGGGCCGAGGCTTTGGCTAATGAGAAGCACACGGTCTGAAGCTATAAGCCTCCAGGATCTTCAAGTTCAGTTGGGAAAAGGCAAATTCCTGGGAAGAGCTCCTTTTGGAACCCAAGAGATTGGGGTTCTCATCCCAGCCCTTCCCCTTGCTGGGGGTGTGGCCAGGGCGAGGCACAGTGCTTCTCCTCCAAAGCCTGGTTTGTCATCTGTAAAATGGGGGCTGTTGCCAGGAGGCTCGCAAAGCAGCCTCTCGTGGAGGTGAGCCCAGGGGGGCAGCCGGGGTGCTAAGGGAAGACTGGAACCTGGGTTGGAGTCTGGCCTCTGCCACTGACTACTGTGTGTTTGAGGTTGCTCACTGCCTTTCTCTGGGCCTTCCACATGCAGGACTGAATATGCTGGTTTCTGTGGCTGCTTTAAACCCTGTCCTGTGATGGTCTAGGACTCCTGCAAAGGGGAGTCAGAGAGAGGGGAGAGGAAGAGTAAAGGAACTGACGTTTATGAAGACCCACGAGGTATCAGCACTGTGCTGGGTGCCCCATGTGCATGAGCACCTGGGTGAGGTGAGGGCTACTATTCGTGGTTTACCGATGAGAAGACAGGTTCAGAGAGATACAGTGACTTGCCTAAGGTCACACAGCATGGAAGTGTTGGTGCTGACTGTGGAGCCCTTGTGTTTCCCTCAGGTAGCTCAGGGTAATCTACAGCCCCCTGCCCCACACACACCCAGGAAGGGGCAGCTGGGGGGGCAGGGGGATGGACAGGTGGGTTGGGACCCAGGACCCAGTCTCCACACCCGCGTGGGCTATGAAGGCCAAATCATTGTCCCTTCCCAGGAAGCTCATGGCCCCAGCAAGGCCCAGCCTTGAGTCTGCAGCTGAACACCTTGCCTTCTCCTCTGATCCCAGTGGCCCTTGGGGTCATCCTCCCCACTCCCCGGAACTCTGGCTTCCATGGACAGCTAGAGCCCCAGGCTCAGAGTCTGCAGCTGCCCGGCTGCTAGAGGCCTCACAGCGGTCCCTAGTGACCACATCCATGCTCACGAAGGAATGGTGTCATCCCTTCCCTTAACAGACCTGAAGATGCTGCAATGCCTTTATTTGTCTTTAGAGAAAATGAATTTTGTTTTGCCCCACCCCCTTTTTTAGATATTTATGTATTTATTGGAGAGAGAGAGGGAAAGAGAAAGTGGGAGCAGGGGCAGGGGCAGAGGGAGAGAGAGAATCTCAAGCAAACTCCCCACTGAGCACAGAGCCCGACGGCAGGCTCGATCTCATGGCCCTGAGATCATGACCTGAGCTGAAACGAAGAGTTGCTCGCTCAACTGACGGAGCCATCCAGGTGCCCCCGTTTAACCCCTTTTTAAGTTGGACCCCAGCCCAGGCATTCCTTGGAACTCAATTATTAAAAACAGCAAATTAATGGGAACTTGTCTGGGTGGAGCCCTTCACAGGTCCAAATGCTTCTCTGGGACTTCTCACCAGCCCTCCCAGCGGCCTCCGTCTGGAGCCAACAACTCCTGGACTTCTCCCAGCCCCTGGGGATGTGGACCCATTGCTGGCCCTGGTGCTGGGGTACTGGCCTTTCCCAGCAGGGGAGTCAGGCAGGCGCTCGGGATGGGAGAGCCGGACGGTGTAGCTGTGGCTGTGCAGAGGACCTGCCCGGTGGACGCAGCAGGGTGGGAGTGGGATAGGTGGTGTCCAGGCAGGTGGGACATCCTGGCTGGCGGGCTTGGTTCATAGTTCAGAAACCCAACCTGAAGCCTAAGAGGGGAGGTGGTTGTGAGGGCTGGGCAGGGCTCAGGGCTCAAGCCCCCAGGTCTGGGCTCTGGAGGGCTGCCGTCAGCACAGACACCTGGCAGACCAGCAGGGAGAGCCTTGTTTCAGTGCGCTGGTTCCCCAGGGCGCGTGCTGCGAAGCTGGGCTGTTGGGGTCAAATCCTGACTTTCTGTTACTTGGTCTAAGATCTTAGACAAGTCACATAGCCTACCTGGATGTCAGTTCCCTCTCTGAAAATTGCGGATGCGGTTAAGCATCCGCTTCATTGAACTTCAGTGGGGCTCAGGGGGGCATGGTGCCGGGACGAGGCTTAGCATGATGCCCGGGCTGCAGTCAGGGTGGGGCGGGGTGTCATTGTCATTGTGTCGTGGGTGCCATGAGGGAGAGGCTGTGATTTAGGACCACCTCAGGCCAAAACCGTGGTCAGGACACGCTGTGGTCCCAGCAGGACATGCAGGAAGGGGATCCTGTGGGCCCCAAAGTGGGTCAGCACGAGGGCAGCCAAGCTTTCCTGGGCCAGGTGGAGACCTGGATGGTGTGCACAGCAAGGTGGGTGAGTCTGGGCTGGAAAGCGGTGGGGACCCAGGCTTGGGCTCCCCAGGAGGATCCCAGAGATTGGAGCATGTGATTCAGGGGGGCCATTTTGCTGACAGCTCCCTCCGCCACACCAGACTCCAAGCAATTAACCAGCCAGGCCCCTGGGAGGAGCGCTCGGCGGCAATCAGAGGGTAACCTTGACCTCCTTTGCACACTGCTGCAGCCGCCTCCTACCTCCCATCTCCAAGGTGCTCCGGTGTGGTTGAAGGGCAGCTCTTCCCCGGCTCAGGGAGCACTGGTCCCCCCTCTGCCGGCAGAGCAGTGGGCGCCGGCTCCTGGGCCACCAGCATGGCTCCTGGGTCTCCCACCGAGACAGCGGCCATCATTGGGCTTTAGCCCTGGGAGTCTTTCCCGGAGATCCTCGGCTCTGTGTGTGTGTGTGTGTGTGTGTGCGTGTGTGTGTGTGTGTGTGTGTGTGTGTGTGGCGTGTGCATGCACACGAAGGGGAAAAGGGCTGGAGGATGTGCCTGCGAGCGCAGGGATGGAGACACCTGTATGCCTCTGCATGAAGGGAGAGGCCGTGTGCGTGCTGGGCTGCAGGAGCACGGACGAAGCGTGTAGGAATGTGAAGGGGGCGTGGGGGATGTGTCTGCGGGGGGCGGGTGGGTAGGAGTGGGAGACAGGCGTTGAAGGGACCGGGGACCGGGAGCTGCACTGGGGAGGCAGGAGGAGTGGGTCTGAGCATCACAAGAGTTGAGGCTCCGGAGGGAGAGGCGGGTTGAGGGGTGCGCAGGGCTTCGGTTTGAAGATGTAGTGACAGCACGCTCCCCGCCACCCCCTCTCCACCAGCTCGGGCCTGTACGTTTCAAATACTTCATTGTCAGTCCTGGTAAAGCCTTTATTTATAAAGCGCGGGTGTTTCATTCAGCTTAACTGAAAAGGCCTTTAAATCACCGCAGCTGGGAAGGGCTAATTGCAGTTAGAGTTGTCAAGGACTCTCTTGTCTGCTTTTGCCATCTGTGACATAGTGAATGCAAAGATCATTTTAAACATAGGCAGTTAATGTAGAGAATAATTTGAGAGCTTTAGATATTTATGGTAAATTATTTAACTTTATAGTTGAGTTTTATTGCCTCATTATTCTATGTGTGAGGAATCTTGGCGTTTTCTGTGACTCTGCACTTTGTAGAGTTTCTCTTTGCAACGCTCAGGAGTGAAGTTACTCCGCACTTACGCGAGATCTGGGCACATTGAGATCTGGGCACATTGCTAGTCCTCTCACGGAAGGGGCTCTCTGATCTTTACCCATCTGGCCACGGCTTCTTCTCGCCCTGCCATCAGGGTTTCTGGGCAGGCCTGGGTGCTCGGCAAAGCTTTGGGGTGCCTCTGGCCACCAAACCAGCCCAACCACTTCCTGTTGTCCCGTGGGGTGGGGGAGGCGGTTCTGCCAATCAGAACATTGCCCGTCATCCCTCCCTGGGCTCCAAGGTGATGCGGGGCGTAGGGAGGTGCAGGTAGGAGGACCGGGCTCTGGGAGGATGGCACCCAGGCTTGGCTTTTCATTTGCTCTTAGGCACCGCTGTCCTGGTGCTTTGTACCTGCCTGAGTTCCAGTAGCGCAGACTCTGGTCATCCCGGGGACATCGATGTGCTTACTTGCCACTGATCACTGTTCAGAGTCGAACCTTCCCATTACTTAGATGTCTTTTGAGTGTCTGAAACTTAAGACTGCCCTCACGCTGGAAGATAGCCCGTCTCTCCCGGCCGTGAGCAGTGGGGCTCCTGGCACGGGCACGGCAGCCCATGCACTCACCGTTCCGGGGATGCTGGCAGGGTTTGGCGGCAAGCACCCGAGACTCCTTCTCCAGGCCAGGGTCCTGGGGTGCTGCGGCCTCAGGAGCAGTCCTCAGCCCGTGGTGGATAAGAATGGGAAGATAAGTACCCTGGCTTCTTTGCTCCTCTGGTGGGATAATCCTGGGCCCTAGCATGTTCTGTCTCCCAGCACGACCCAGTTGAGATTGAGCCCAAACTGCCCTTGGCCTTAATCTACTCATCAACACTCCCTTTTTTGCCTTCCTTCCCTTTCCTTCCTCACCGCCCTTCACCAGTGTTTCCTGACATCACCTCACAAAGAAACTACCTGAACTCGGAAGCTTTAGAAGCTTTACGAGGCACAGATGCAGTGAGCCATACCACTGCTCACTTGATAGACTTGGGGCGGTGACCCTTGAACTCTGCTTCCCCAACCCACCGGCTTGACTTGGACTTGGAACGTGGCGTGTCCATTGCTTTGGGCTCTGCTCTTGACAGCTCAACCTTGATCAGGGTTTCTGGGGGGGGGGGAGTGCTCAGCTAGCCCGAGCACAGCTAGCACAGCTGCCTACATGAAGGTCCTGGGATTTTTCAGAGGAAGATTATGTCCTTGGGAAGGGTGAGTGACTATTTTCTTTGAGGCTCCACTTCGTAGTTCAAGGTCTAAACTGAGTGCATCAGGTCCGAGCTCAGTGGCTGGGGAGGATTTAGTTTGAACCCCAGAGTTATTAGTTGTGGAGCTGAAACTGTCACAAGGTACCTGTGAGGGATGTCGGAATGAGCTCTCCCCCACATCCCCCGCTAGAAGACTGCCATGCATTCTTCAGGACTCAGCTGAAATGTCACCTCCTCTGTCAAGCCTTCCCCAACTCCTCCAGGCTCTGGCCGATGTGTTTCCACAGCTGTTTGTTCAGGGCTTGCTAACTGTACTTTATCACACTCTCTTGCCATTTATCTGTCTCCACATCTGGTCCTGACCAGGCTGTGAGCTCCTTGAGGGCAGGGACGGTTGGCTCATCCTTTTTGTCCACAGAGCCCAGGGCCTGGTACAGCCATAGCTCAAGAACTATGATCTGAATGAATGGATGGAGGTGGATGGGTGGGGTGGGTGGGTGGATGGACAAATGGATGGATGGATGGCCTGAGGGAGGGATGAGTGGCTGATTGGATGGATAGATGGATGGACAGGCAGACTGAGAGATGAATGGATGAATGGATAGACTGATGGAGGGGGAGAGGGGGGGATGGGCTGGTGGGTGAGTGAGTGGATGGAAAGGTGGACAGATTGTTAGCTGAATGTTGAGAAATTGTAGCGTTCTGTGTTTAAGTGGCTTCAGAACCGAGAAACAACCACTTTCTCCAGTGACTATGTTCTTGGGTAGTAGGCTCCTCAGGATTTTTCCTGGAAACTCAGAGAGGAGAAGGTAAGTGAGTCTGGGTCCTTGGGAGTAGCATGTGGGCTCCTCTAGGCTGAAGAATGGGGGGCCTTCCTCTGGGTGAGGTAGCTGGGCTGGGAGCTGTGGTTCAGCGAGACCCTCCTCCACCTTCTCCTGGAGCCTGCCTGTTTCTCCATCGTCCCTGCACCACCGCTCTGCAAAGACACTACAGCGAGGAGCTGGGAGGAAACTCAGCTGGGAGGGGGCTGCCAGTCCTACTTGGGGGGAGACCAGAGAAGAGCCCCAAGTGTGGCATGCTCAGCTGGTGGAGAGGGAGCCCACACACAGCTCCAGCGCTGTGGCAGGTCGGGGGGTGGCAGACAACAGCCTAGAGGGCAGGAGGCGAGAGTGCTTTTGAGGTTTAATGACAGTAGCTGGGGACTTAGGGCGCAGCCTCTGAAAAGCCATCTTTTGCCATTTGATGGTTGCATCCTGTGGGATCCCAAGGCCTTCCCTTGGCCCTGAGGTGTCCCAGCAGGAAAGGTCATCCCGCCGCCACACCTGACATCCACCCCTGCCACCTCGGGAATGGGCAACAGCCACACCTCTCGCCAGCAGTGACAAAGGAGGCCGGAGAAGACGCGAGGCGCATGCGCCCGTGTGCGCGCGCCGCCTGCGCATGCCTCTCCGTGCGCGGCATTGTGCACGCGGGTCTGAAATTCACCCGCCAGCCGTGCTGCCGCCGCCCAGACATCGGGTGCTTTCCATGAAGATTGCTCTCAGGCCCCTGACGCTGAATGATGGCAGCCCCTGGGAGGCAGGCAGATACGAGGGGCCTGTGGCTGGTGGGGAACCTCCGCTGCAGGGGCGCGCCGGGTTTTCGGCACTTCGGGCAGCTTTATAGGGACGGGCAAGAAATCCTGGCCCGCCTCGCAGCCTGAGGGGGGCACAAGGCAGAGCGAGAGCAGCACTCCAGCCCCCCCGCCCCATGCTCTCCCCAGAGTTCTGAAGAAGAGGCCCTGCTTGCTGTCACCTGGCCCTCTGTTCCTTTCCCCCCATCTTGTCCTTGTTGATTCCCCTCTTTTCTCTGACCCCTCTGGCCATCCCCGTGGTTTCCAGAGCCTGAAGCCGCCCCTGCTGAACATCCACTTTGGGGGTGACCCTGTTTGTGGGGAGGGGGTGGTCTGAACGTCAGGGCCCAGCATGTTCTTTCTGCTCCGGCTTTATGGAGCCTGTGAGCAGTGCACTCGTCGCTGCCCGGCTTTAAGTCATGTCCCAGCCTCCTGTCCAGCTGTCCTGCCACCCCCTCCTCTGCCCATTCTGTATGTGCCAGGCTCTGCCTGAGATGTCCCTGAGGCCTGGAGCGCCCTGATTAATCCTTGGCCTGTTCCCCGTGTTCACCACAGCCCTCTGGCCCGGGTCCCATGCCCTAGCCGCGCACATGGCCGGGTGAGTCTGGCGAGGAGGTGCTGCCCCTTCAGCGGGTTGAAGAGGGGGTGCCATGGAAAGGAGGGGTTTGGTCCTTACCCCTGGGCAGACCCCAGCAGCCACCCACTGCCTTCTCTCTTCCCCCCTAGCTGTCATCCCTCCCCCATTCTTCCCACCCCACACCCACCCTTCCCATCCACAAAGCACCTCATTATCCACACGGGCCCATCTTCACGATTCCCAGAGCCCCTGTGTCCTGGAGTTTGGGCAAACAGGGAGTAGCCATTTAGAGAGCTGGGGGCAAGATCTCTGGCTGCCCAAGAGGTGACCTCCTGGGGCCAGGTGCCCCAGGCTACGATTTTCCTGTCAGCTGGTGAAGCTCCTGGAGTCACACCGCTGTCCCCACCAGTGTGTGGGGTGTGTGTGAGTGTGATGGGTGTGTCTGTGCTCATGACAGTGCACCTGTGGGGATGTGAGTGGAGTGATGGCATGAGCCACTGAGGCTGAGCGTGACGTGGCCAGTGTGTGAGGCCTGGAGCCCCAGCTTTTCACCTGCGAGCGCGGGTGTGCAGACGCAAGAACGTGTGTTTGCGGTGTTGTCTGTCTTCCTCATCCGTTCCCTCCGGGTTCTTACCCAGGGTCTGCTCTGTGTCAAAGGCACCCGCAGGGCAGTTCGGAGGGAATCCGTATCTCCGTGGGGTGTGCAGTGCTGGGAGAGACAGAGACCCTCCCAGAACAGGGTCCAGCAGGTGCTCGGCCACTGTTTGTAGAATGAACAAGTAGAGGTTAAACAATCCCATAAATGTATCATTAACTGTGATCATCAACTTCAAGGAAAAGCCCAGAGCGCTCCAAGACCATATGTTAGAGCAATCTAATTAAAATGGGGGTCAAGGAGGGTCTCAGTTTTGAAGGTTTCTTGCCGTGAGTATCATGGGATGGAGCAGGAGAGAGTCCTGGTCAAGAGCTCAGATCTGAGGCGCAGCTCGGCCGTGTATCAGCTGTGTGATGGGAGTAAATGCCTTGACCTCTCTGTGCCTCCACATCTGTGAAATGAGAACGATCCTGGCTCCTGCCTCCTAGGATCATGGTGAGGAGAAGAGCCATGGAAAGCACTTAGGACAGGGCCTGGCCTCTAGGAAGCTCTCAGGGTTCCCTGGGATTGCTGTCTCCCCCATCCTAGGTGCTGGAAGGGCTGGGTGCGTGTGCCATGTGTACGTGTGGGTGTGAGCGGGAGCACACATGTGAGACAGTGTATGTGACCGAGCAGGTGCGGGCTTGTGGCTCCATACATCCGAGCTGTGTGTATTTGTAGGAACTCTCGTGTGTATGGGACAGAGTAGGTATGCTATGGCGGGGTTGTGTGTGTGCATGTGTGTGCGTGTGCGTGTGTGCGTGTGCGTGTGTGCGTGCACTGTGTCGGAAGAAGCAGCCATTCCGGGAGCTCAGGCAGCATCGGTGTGTGCATGGGGGGAGGGTGCCTGCTCCTCGGTGCGCACGTTCATGGTGTGCACTGATGTGCCGTGGAAGGGTTGCCGGAAGGAGTGGCTGTGTGACCGTGTGTGAGAGCAGGATGGGGCAGGACCAGGGGAGGCTGGAGCCAGAGCCGCTGCCGCAGCAGCAGGTGGGCTCAGGGCCGCCAGGGCTCCCTTGGAGACAGCCGGGTTTTAATTGTCCGTGGAGAGGATGGGGCTCTGGGGAGTTGTCAGCAGCCCTCTGAGAGCCGCCGTTGGGCACCTTGCCCTACTTGTAGGCCAACATCCTTCAGCTCAGCTGGCAGCCGCGCCTCTCCTTCTCCCTCCTTCCCCTCCTCCCCCACTTCCTGCTCGCTCCCAGCTCCCTCCCTTTCCCGGCCTCCTGGGAGCTCTGTGTCTGACCTCCTCTCCACCCTCACCTCTCCCCCTCACCTTCCTTTCTGCCTGGAGACCCTTGGCCCTGGGGCTGCCCCTTCCGTTCTCCCTGACCAGTGCCTTCCCTCTAGAGACTAGCATGGGCCCAGGAACAGGGCACTGCTCCCTCCGGCGTGCTCCCTGGAAAAGGGTCCTTAGAAAATGACCTCAGGCAGTTCTTCTCCAATTCCACATGTGGATCATTCTTACGCACATCTGATTCTGTGGCCTGGGGTAGAGCCCGAGACTCAGCATTTCTAACAAACCCTTAGGGTCGTGCTGGTGCTGGGCTGGGCTGAGGTCCACACATTGAATGAGGGGGACCTGAGGCCTTCAGGGACCAGCTGTGCACCAAGTGGCCTTTCTCAAGGACTCCATGTCCTCCCTGCTCATCCTCTCTGGGTGGCGGGCTGAACCAGGCTGCTTCCTTTGGAAGCTGTAGTAGCGATAGCTGTACTCGAGACCTTGCTTCTGGCTGGCCAGCCTGGGAACCCACCACGGGAGTCCTTTCCTGGGGAACTGCCCCTCACTGGCACCACCTACCCACTCCAGCTGCCCCACCCAGTTTAGCAGGACGGATCGGGATGCTGCCCTCAGGGTCTGTAGGAAACAGGCCTTCTGGGGTACCCTAAGCTATGCTGGCTGAGGTGGTGGCAGCAAGAGTGGGATCCATGAGCTGGGGGCCGTGGAAAGACTTAGGAGTAGGTCAGGGAGCCTGGGGAGGTGGGAGGACTCCTTCCTGGCCACCCGCAGTGCCTCCTCCAGCACCCGCAGGCCCCCCCAGCCCCGTTTGCAGGCACACCCCCAGGGGGGCACTGGCATGCTGTTCCCCTGCAGCTGGGCTTGGTGTCATTGGCTACTTGACATTACATTCTGCATTTATCGGTTTATCATCTGAGCCCTCAACAGGACTCTAGGCTCCAAGAGGGACTTTGTTCACTGCCTAGAACAGTGCCTGGTACGGAATAGGTGCTCGAAATCATTTACTGTGTGAATGCCCTAGGCAGCCGGTATACCCTCCTAGAAAGAATAAACAAGAGTCATCAATTCAAGGCTGACTTGCCCCTCACCCCCCATTACCTCCAAGAGGAAAGACCGGGCTGGCTTCTGGGAGGTAGAATGGAGCAGATGGTAAGCAGACTCTGATCAGACGAGCCTGGCTGCACTCCCTAGCGTGGCCACTTACAAGCTGGGTGCTGTTAGGCAGATTCTCTCAATGACTCAGTTTTCTCAACTGTGAAATGGGAGCAATGATCCCCACCTCATTGGGGCCATGAGGAGTCTCAAAGCGTCATTTAAATGGAGCTCCGATGGGAGTTCCCTTTACCTTCCCTTCTGTCACCCCTGACCTGGCTGGCTGCTTCACCACCCACCTCCCTGGCCACTAAGCAACCAGCTAAGGGGGCGTGGTGATGTGTGACCCCCTCCCCCTCCCCGAGACCCAGTTCAGAGCCCTGGGGTGACGGCAGGTGGGCACCAGCTGGCCCCCTCTCTCTTCAGGCACCCTCCAGCCACTTGCTTCCATGAAGAAGTTTCAACTTGGCCTGAGTGGATTGAGGCAGCTCAGGATAGCGCAGCAGGCATTTGTTCTCGTGCAAGACTACCTGAGTTTAAATCCCATCACCACTTAGCGAGTGGGGAGCACCTAAAGCCTCCCTGAGCCCCAGTTTCTTCATCCAGCTAATGTGGTGGTGTAAGAATGAAGCAAAATCATCCATGTCAGACACTTAGCTCAGTGCTTGGTATGTGGTCAACAGTGAGTCCATTGCAGCCGTGGCCA
Organism: Ursus americanus; assembly: GCF_024610735.1. Taxonomy (NCBI): domain Eukaryota; kingdom Metazoa; phylum Chordata; class Mammalia; order Carnivora; family Ursidae; genus Ursus; species Ursus americanus. Next base: position 2,964,323 of record NC_142159.1, read on the forward strand.
TTGTTTCCTTTGGCCGAAGCTCATTGTTCATACAGCTCAGCCAATGAGACAGGAGCGGGGAGGAGGGATAGATGGATGGTAGGAGCTTTAGTTTCCTCTTCCATAAATAAAAGAGCAGGATGGTCCTTTGTATGATTTCCTGCTGTTGTGGTCCCTAAACTTAGCCTTTTGTATCTGTTGCTATGTTCTACCCCCTCTTTCCTGGGGTGGGAAAGCCAGCCCCACTGCCAGACCTTCCTGGGACTCGGGGTGGGTGGTGCCAACTCCAGGTAGGCGGGGCGTGAACTCCCTTAGCACCTGCCAACTGAGTGAGGCTGGGTTGCCCGGTCTGCATGGAAGGGTTCAGGTGTCCTCAGGTATGTCTAGTGTCCAAACCACATAAGCCGATCCCAATAGTCAGGGGCAGATGGCACCCCAAGAGGAGGGAGAGTGCCCCAGGCAGAGGGAGCAGCTGGGGGAGAAGAAACATGGCACATTTATGGCAGGGAAGCTGGGCACCTGCATGGGACCCACCTCGCTGGGGACGGGCATTGTGGTGGGAAACGGGCTGGATGGCTGGGCGGAAGCCAAACCCACACCAAGCTCCGTAGGCCTTGGGAGGATTGGGGGTTTATCTTAAGAGCAATGGGAAGTGGACAAGGATTTTAAACGGGCTATGGCCTGATCAGTTTTGAATTTTCTGGCTGCTGTGTGGAGAATGGTTGGGGACTGTGGTTTGGTCCTGCTGGTTCTGCCACAGGGACATTGGCCTCTTTTAAAGGCAGTTTTGCTAGGAAACCGAGAAGGACACGAGGAGACCCCAATACACAGGAATGTCTATCTGTGGAGTGTGTGCTCAGATGTGCATTGCAAGGAATAAAAGCCACTTAAAAGGACTTACTGCCAGGATGCATATGGATTGGAACTGTAACTGGAAAGCCTTGAGAATCCAGAAGCCTCTGGAAGCAGCCTCCCTTTCAATCTTGGTCCCTCTCCTTCCCTCCCCCCTCCCCCACTCCATGTCAGGCACTATGCTTCAGCCTGGTGATGTAGGAGTCCTCTTTGGTCTCCTTCCTCCACCTCCATCCTCTGCAGCCCAAAGTTTCTGCTCCCCATGGAGCCCTTGGCCTCCATGGTCCATCATGCCCTCTCTGGCCCAATCACACCGCATTATCTTTCATCTGCAGCTCCTGCCGCTGACGAGCAAATCTTTTCTGCATTTCCCAAGAGAGGAAATCTGATTGGATCATCTGTTCTTTATCAGCCAGCTCATAGGTGGTTTGTCTTTGAGTTGAGTGCCTGCCTCTTTGACCGGTTGTGTCCAAGGAGGATGTGGATCCAGAACACGGCCTCCAAAGCAGCAAGCGCTATGAATGGGGCCCCTCCCCTTGGAGAGGGTGCAGATAGGGCAGGCACATAACCAGCTTATTCCAGACAGTTCCTGCACCAGAGCTCCAAACTCCAAGCCTTCCAGATCTGACCGCTTAATCAGTCATGCTGGGAAGTGAAAACCTTTGAGCGCTGAGTGGCCAGAACTGAACTTGGATTCCCCAGCCATAGTAAGACCAAAATTTGGCCTGTTGGCTGCCTAGCCCGTGCCATTGGAGCCAGCAAGGGAGTGTGACTGGTTCTTTGTGGGTCAACCTCAGGGTCAGAGTACATCTTGTAGTGAGGGCTGGTGGATCTGGAGTCCTTTTCTGTCTCAGTGATGGGCCCATTAGACTAGGGGTGGATACCGCACCTAGAGGGGAAATGCAGTTTATAGAAGTCACCATGTCCAATAACCACTCATCGGTCCCTGACCCATCCAGCTGGCTGTACTGCTCCAGCGTCATGAGGCAGTGTCTGAGCACGGTCAATGCCAGCCTCTCTTGGTCTTCAAATATGTGTTGTCCGTGCATCTCTGGTAGTAGGTTGATGGCAAATGGCTATAAATTTTCATTCCTCTCTGTATTCCTGATCCACCTAAGATGACTGTAGCATCTCCTATCAAGAAATGGTCTATTTTCGGCCAATAGAATTTGGCAGAAGGGACATTGGGACTTCAAGACTCTTTGCATGCTTTTACTTTCTCTCCCCTGGAATCCTGCTACTGCCACATGAACAGGGCTGGCATGCCCACTGGACGATGAGAGATGGGTGGCCAAGTCACCCCATTGCTGCCGTTGACACAGTTGGCCAATTGGCAGTCATTAAATGAGGCCACCCGAGAACAGCTAGCCCCTACCGACCACAGACCCACAAGCAAGCCCAGCCTTGGTTTATCTAGCGTGGCTCACGTCAGTAGAACCATCCCCATGATCCACAGGCTCCTGAGCTGTAGCAGATGCTTATTGCTTTCAGCCACTGAGTTTTGCCGTGCTTTGTTACGCAGCCATGGCAAACTGATACACCTTCTTGCTGGGAGACCTCCAAGGATGTGTTGGCTAAGTGCTGTCAAGCTCAGCCTCTGAGCCTGGGAGGTTCACTGCTTGAAGGCAGGACGTAAAACGTGGTTGGACTCAAGTTGCAACGATGACTCTGGATATTGCTAGATGCCCCGTCATGTGGGCGCGGTGTGTGCCAGGCAGCTGCACTTCCTGCCACTTACAGAGAATTGGCTGTAATGCATTGTGATGCATTAGCATAATAATTGCTAAGCATTCGCAAATGAATAGCTCACTGACTGATGGATTTTGTACGGAATCTGTGAAGGTTACATCGAGGGTGAAAACATTTCACTGTGTCAATGAACATACTTAATTTTTCTGGAAGTGCTATTTAAATTGCGTCGTGCTATGACATTAGCATAACAAAGACATAATGCATTCGTTTATGCTGTAGTAGGGAACACTGCCTTAATCAGCGGACACCATGGAAGGAGGGGAAGGCAGGATGTGCGGAGAGTGGCCTGGGAGCTTCCGAGAGCAGTCCCATTGGGTCCCTGTGGCCAGGCCAGGGAGTCCCTGCTCACGCAGGTCCCACCCCTCAGACGTGCCTCCAGGGGCCCTGGGGGCTCTGGCAGTGGGTGGACTCTGTTTATTGGCTTGTTTCTATCTCACTGATTTCTCTTCTCACTGTACTGGCCACAGAGTCCTGCTAATGGGTGGGTGGGTCTTGGCTGTCAGAAGAGAAAGCCTCGGAAGAATTAGGAACCCTTCAAATCTGACAGGATTCACCCGCCCCCCTCAGCAGGCAGGGTGGCCTCCCCAGAATCAGCCAGCTGGTCCTAGGAAGCTGGGCCTTGGGCCCTTGGTCTCTCCAGCTCCCTCCCCTCAAAGGGCCTTCAGAGAGGTCACAGAGAACCTCACGAAGAGGATGGCTCTATTACCTTAATTTTCTTCATTTTCTGCATATCTGGCTGTTCAAGGGGGGCAGTGTTTGGGGAAGAGAGAGTCTGTTAATTGAGCTTCTCCTGCCTGCCAGGGAACTGGCTTTACCTGCTGTGCACAGATGCTGGGTCTCGTGGTCCAGCACTGGGTTAAACAGAGTGAGACAGCTAGCTAGCTTCCTTCCTTCTTTCCTCTCTCTCTCTCCCTCTTTCTTTGCAGAACTTCTCAGAACCTTTATTTTTTTATTTTTTAGATTTTATTTATTTATTTGACAGAGAGAGAGACAGCCAGCGAGAGAGGGACCACAGGCAGGGGGAGCAGGAGAGGAAGCAGCAGGCTCCCAGTGGAGGAGCCTGGTGTGGGGCTCGATCCCAGGACTCCGGGATCACGCCCTGAGCCAAAGGCAGACGCTTAACGACTGCGCCACCCAGGTGCCCCTTCTCAGAACCTTTAGTATAATAAAGAATCTTAAGTATCTCCAAGAGGGAGATAGAAGGGTATCAAACCTTTTAAAACGATGGAACCTGGTTTGAGAGAGGCCAACATGGTTTCATTTGTTGCTTTATAGGGATTCAATGAGATGAGGATTGTTAACCTCATCTCAAAGCTCGGGAAATGGAGGCTTCACAAGGAAGTAATTTGCACAGAGCTGGCAAATGGCCCAGGTGGGATTTTAATCCACATCCCTCCCACACCAGAGGGATGATGTGGACTGGTTTCCTGAGGGGAAGGGAGGGGACTGACAGCCAGCCTTCGGAGGGAGAGACCACACTGAGGATGTCTTACAGTTGCTGCTGGTCGCACCCACTCAGTCGCTGAGGACGCTGACTGTCTGAGGGAGCCCATTCTGGAGAGGCGGGGCTGAGGTCGGGACAGAGAAATGTCTGTCTGTCATGTGTCCTGCGCCCAGGGATCCTTCTGGCAAAAGGCACGCAGTTCAGAAATGTGAGTCACCAGGGAGGAAGTCAGTCAGCCGTCCCTGCCTCCTGAAGTGGGGCTCACAGAGGAGAGCACCTGAGTGTCTTGGTGCTTTGAAACTGGGCTGGTATGGAGTGAAGGAAGCGGAGGTGATTCAGAGCCCCAGGAAGGAGGGAGGAGACAGAGATCCAGGAGCCATGGGGAGGGGAGCCGGACCAACAGTGTCCCCTTGAGATGCACTTGATTTCATGCTCCCCAAGTCCCAGTGCTTAATCCGGATGGCTCTGAGGTCTAGAGAGTGGTTGGGCTCATTGCGTGAGCACTCCACCCGCACCTCCTAAGTAGGGGGCCCGTGGGGGTGGGGGACAAGTGGTGTGGGACTCTACCCATCCGACTTTTCCTCAGAGCTAGGAACTTCTCAGTCTTTGAGGGATCACAGAGTCCTTTTAGAATCTTCTGGAAGCTATGGACCCTTTCCCCCAGAAAAATGCACATTCATATAATGAGTTACATATAAAATGAAGGGTCTCAGATGCCCTGAAGACCATGTCCCGGGATGGCCTCCTGTCTTGGGGAGAAAGTAGTTGAGACTTGAGACTCTGACAAGAAGGAAGAGGAGGGGGGCCCTCCCATGGGCTTCTAGGAACTCATCCAGCTGCCCCAGGTTGGCATCTGAGGGCTCATGTGGCCTTCCATCCTCCTCCAGTCAACCACCTCAGCACACACTCCCTCCCACACTCCACCCACCTCTCCTCTGCCAGCCCAGTGTGACAGCTCGTTGTCCACGGAGTGCAATGCAGGTCTCCCTACTTGGGGTTTCTGCTTGGGATACTCTTCTGCCTCTGCTGCCAGGGTCAGTCTTGCCCACTTTTGGAGTCGCTCCTCTCCCGGGAGATCCTCATGATAACTCCTAACTCAGTCCCATTCAGTCGAGTGCTTATTTATCGAACACCTCCACATGCTACGTACTGGGATACAGAAAGGAGCAGGAGGGATGGGTACTGCTCTCATGTGACGTACACGCCAGTGTGGAATCAAACCAGGAAATAAGCACTTACAGGTGTAATAGGTGTTACAAAAAGGACAAAGTGGAGAGTACTCTGGGCCCATGTGGCAGTGGGGATTTCATTTCATCTAGGGTGGAGTTTACAAACTTTTATCACTGAAATTCCACCTTTACAATTTTTGCCATATCAGCATACCATCTGTACTAGTATTTACTTCTCATTAAAAAAAAATAAACATTAGAAAGCTTACTGACCCTCTTAGCCTTGTCCTAAACAATACTATCTGTGAAATCATGGGTCTTATGGTATTATTTATTTTTTTAAAAGATTTTATTTATTTATTTGACAGAGACACAGCCAGCGAGAGAGGGAACACAAGCAGGGGGAGTGGGAGAGGGAGAAGCAGGCTCCCAGCGGAGGAGCCTGACATGGGGCTCGATCCCAGGACCCAGGGATCACGCCCTGAGCCGAAGGCAGACGCTTAACGACTGAGCCACCCAGGCGCCCCAATTTATGTATTTTTAAAGTTTTTCTTATTGTGGTAAAATACACATAACATAAAGTTTATCATTTTAACCATTTTTTAAAAGATTTTATTTATTTATTTGAGAGAGAGCACAAGCAGGGGGAGCAGCAGGCAGAGGGAGAAGCAGACTCCCTGCTGAGTAGGGAGCCCCACATGGGGCTCGATCCCAGGATTCTGGGATCATGATCTGAGCCAGAGGCAGATGCTTAACCGACTGAGCCACCCAGGCGCCCCCATTTTAACCATCTTTAAATGTATGGTTCTGTGACATTAAGTATATTCCCAATATCATGCAACTATCAACAGTGTTCATTTCAACGTTTTTATCATCCCACACAGAAACTCTGTACCCGTGAAACAATAATTTTCCATTATATATAAAAAAAATTCTACTTTGTCACCCCGTCCTAGCTCCTGGTAACCTCTATTCTGCTTCCTGTCTCTATGAATTTGCCTAGTCTACATAGCTCCTATAGGTGGAATAATATGATACTGTCCTTCTGTGCCTGGCTTCTTTCACTGAGCATAATGTCCTCAAGGTTCATGCATTTTGTAGCCTGTGCCAAAATTTCCTTCCTTTTTGAGGCTAGATAATATTCCAGTGAGTGTATATAGCATATTGTTTATGCATTCATCCGTGATGGACATTCGACTTGTTTTCATATTTGGGCTATATGATGTGTGCCTTTTTGTATTTTAATTTATGTTAAAACATATACATAAATATTAAAGAGATAGTGTTCCATGATATCTTGTCTTGCGAGCAGAGCCTAAGATAAGGACTTGATGGCAGGCAGTTTATTTGGGAAGTACTTCTAGGAAACCAGGAGTGAAGGAGTGGAGAAAAAGAAACAGGGAAGGGATAGAAGCCAATGAAATAATGAACTGGTTATTGGGGACACCTGGGGCTCAGTCCCATTACAGCCTTCTGAAGAACCAAGTAGAATACCTCTCAAAATTATCCCACTGGAGGACAGGAAAGCGGGGCACATACCTGCAACTCCAACACCCATTGCTTTATCTCCCCCCACACTTCCTGGTGGCTCCTGGGGGCCTCAGCAACCTTCCCAGAGTTCAAATAAAAGAGGAAGATTCCAGGACCTGTGCTTGAAATGGGACATGGGCAGGGAACTGTCCACTACCACTGTGCTGAAATCAGATGATCTGAAGGACTCATCGTAAATGTCTGCCACATTATCTAAAAAACATTCCTTATACTTCAGTTGATGCTTTGGGAGTGTTGGCCCCTAAAGGAAGTGATGTCTACACTGTCACCTGAAGAAAGAGTAGCAGCTAGTCAGGCAAGCAGTATGGGAGGGTGTTCTTGGTGGAAGGAACAGCTCAGACGAAGGCCTGGAGTACATACATAGCAAGGCAGGTTTCTAGAAGGCCAGAGCTGCTGGAGCAGGGAGGAGGGACAGGGGAAGTGGGCAGGGGACAGACTGTGGAGGGTCCTGAGTCTCCCAGTGACATTTGTGTGCTTTCCTAAGAGCCATGAGAAGCCTAGGAAGGATTTCAACAAGATTAGGGGGTATGTGTGGTGTGACCACCTGGTGCTTTGTCTTTGTTCCATTCTCCTGGGACAGAGACTAGACTGTCTTAGGCCACTCACTCACAAGACCCAACTGCCTTCCCAGGGGACTAGAGTAGGAGCCTCTCAGGTTTCTGCACATACAGGGCCCAGCTGGCAGCTGGTACATGTTCAGAGTTGATGGTGATGGTGGTGGAGACCCTGGGCCTGAGACCTCCTGGGTAGGCCAGACCCGCATGTGGTTCCCTCAGTGTTAGCAAACCCGTCATGGGACACAGGTGTTCAACCCCATCCTTTGTCCTCCAGTGTAGCAGAGAGGAAAGAGTTCCACAGAACTGGGTCCTACCTCTGCTACCAGCTAGGTGAAGGACCTTGGAAAAATCACTTTTTTTCCCCCTCCCCTAACCTCAGTTTCCTAGACTGTTAAATGGAAGTAATAACATCTGTCTTGCATGGCTGTTGGGCAGATTCCATGGGAACCCTTTACCAAGAGCACAGCAGAGTGCTTGGAAGCATAGGAAGTGCTCGGGACGGGGGGATTCCTTTCCTGGTATCCTACACTCAGCTTGGTTCCATGAACATAACCTGCCCCAAGGTGCCTGAAGGAAAGGCCACGTATCAGTGGCAGGAGGAACCGTCGGAGGTAGGGACAGCCCTGATTAAGACAGGGTCCACCTCCCATTCCTCAAGAGCGTGCTGCTACCCCTTCCATCGTCCCTGTCAGGGGGCACTGTCTCCTCATCCAGGGACTGGCTGAGGTCGGATGGGCCTGGTACTTTGCTCCCAAGGTGCGGAAGTCAGGAAAGGCACGGCTGCTCCAACAGGATCTGTCTACTTCCAGCTAGGGCGGGCTCTTTGGACCTAGAAATTGTGGCTCCAGCCCCAGCGAGGTTCTCACGGCAATTCCCAGGGCTCCCAAGCCCTGCGAATTCCCCTTCAGAAATAACGGCCTCGTTGGGATGCTGAGCACGTGGTGGAGCCTGAGCCAGAGATGGATTGGGAGCCTCTGCGTGGGGCCCGGCTGGGATGATTACTGCCGCTAAGTATATTGCCAGCGCCTCCCCAAGCCCCCTCCTGCCCAGCTCTGTGATTCATTTCCGTTCAGAGAAGTTTAATAATTAGCCAAGGGGATTTCTAACAACAGATGGTGCCTGGCCCTGGGGAGTGGTTCTGCCGCAGACGTACTTTGCAGAGAGGTAAGCTGGAGATGTTCTCCTGCTCCCTCCAAACGGGTGTCTCCGGGGCACTGTTGACTAGTGGGTCTATTTGCATAATGCGGCCGCAAGAAGAACAGAAGGAAGGGAGGATGTCCGCTAGGGGCACTTGGGTGCTGGTGACTGCTGGAGAGGGGACACCAGGCAATGGTCTCCTTCACTCTGCTACCCATGTGGAGGTCTTCAAAGACAGAAGATCAGAGCTGCCAAGAGACACGAGAGCCCACTCAAGCGCCTGCGTGGGATTGGGGCAAGACATAGTGAATGGGCCAGGAACCTCCAAGAGCCCCTAAGAAGCTTCTGATATCCAAGCATAAACCTTCCCCCCAGACCCTCTCCGAAAGCAGAGCAATTTGCTCATCCTCTATATCCCTCCTGGTACGGAGCGAAAACTTCTTGATTTTAGAAGCCCCAGTCAAAGTGTCGTAGATAAAAGGGAAATTGACAGGCCTTCCAAACTGGATAATCTCAGGATATATTGGCTTCAGATAAGGGCAGACCTGGGGAATCAGGCCATGCCATTCCTTGGCTTTGCTTCTGTGAGGCCTAGTGGTGGCCTCATTCTCTTCTACAGCTTAGGCTTCCCTCCCTTTGTGCAGGAAAGATGTTGCCTTGCTAGTGCTAGCATAAACCCTCCAGACTGGCCTGGACTCAGTTATGTGCCCACCCTGGACTTGATCTCTGTGGCAATTGGAATGATGATGGCCAGTTTGGACACTTACCATTTCTCTATTGCCTGAAATAGAGCCCTGTGGTCAACAGCTTCACCAGAACCACAAGGAGTAGGTGGTTTTCCAAAGGAAGGGCTGCACAGGAGCCAGACCAAGCATGTCCTGGAGGTGGCCAGGCAAGATCATGCAGCAGCAGAGCTGGGATTAGGAAATTATACTCTGCTTGACTAGTGGCTTCTCAGGTCTCAGCATGGCTCTCCATTCAGGGCTTGTTACGATCCTCTTACCACCTACTGTGTTCCTACTAGGGCTTGCCCAATGGTCTGGGACTGTCCTGGGATAACACACAGGGTATTTCCCTTGTGATCATGGTAGGCTACTTGGAGAACAGATGTGAAGAATGATTGCAAGACCAGGAAGGATTTAAGACATTGCAGGGCCAGTCTGCAGAATCAAGGCATGATTCATATCCCAGGGAGCATGGCAGACCCATTCCCAGGAGTTAAGAGAGACAAGTAACCACTGTATGATGGGATGAGCTGGGGGAGGGAAGGGTCCTGGAGGGGAGAAGTCTTATGAGTCAAGAGTTCAAGGGTAGGCTGGATTTAGAGAAAGAGTTCCAGACAGAACAAATGGCATGGTGGTAGGACCTACCCAACCATTCAACCACCTAGCCACCCTTTTATTCATTCTACAAAGTACTTATTGAGTATAATTTATGTGCCAGGAATTGAGCTAATAGTGGTGATCAGAACAGTACATTATGCAAGGGGGATGGTAAGTAGAATGTCCCAGCCAGATTAAAGAGTAATCTAGTGGAAGTAAAGGCTGGAAATGTAATTTGGATCAGAGTATGGGGGCCTCAAATACCAGACTCAGGGGTGTAAAGATTTCTCTGAGAGAAGCCAGTCCTGATATGGGGAGTTGATCCCATTCACCACCCATGGACACCATGGAGACAATCACCTAGGTTGGGATAGGGGTTTCAGGAGCAGAGACACCTTCCACTGCTCTAAACATAGCTCTCTTTTCCCAAATCACAGAAACTGTGTAGTTAGTTAATAAGATATTCTCAATCACCACAACTCTTATGCATTTTTAAAATTAAACCTTTGCTGCCTGCTAACACAGGTCCCAAGCGAGCGGTACCAGATGACGTGACGGGGGCTGTTCAGTTCTGAGATATCACACCTTACTCAGCCTGTTGACCTCACCCTTCACACTGCTGTTGGTGAGATTGGTGTTCCGTGTTTTCCCTCTGCCAAGATGGGATTTCATAACAGTAGTTCTATTGTGAGTTTCGATATGATCATGTCTGTTAGCAGAATTGCTCTTAGCTAATGCAATAGAGTTCTATTCATCCACATTTTCACAGTGTTCCCAGGAAAGCACCGTGATTCCTGGGTATGCCATGCCTTAGATGGGTTTAAGACTTGTGTTGGAGCCTGAAGCCAGGACCCATGAATTTTTTTGAACTCTGTGAGCTTCGTGTCTCCCCTTGATGAATTCCCACTTACCTTCTAGCACTTGTGTCTGTGTCCCTCAGCTATGAAATCCTTTTTAATACCCTCAAGAAATAGTGACTCTTTCCCCTCCAGAGGCTCCCAGGGTCCTTTTACATAGCTCCATCCTAATTCCTGACTAATTCCATCATTAGGGTTTTCATTTTGGTACCTCCAAGGCCTCGCCACAGGCCTGGGACATGGTTGATGCCAAAAAATGTTGAATGGATGAATGAACTAAGCTGTATGTTAGTAACTGTATGTGAGGAGGTTGAGTTGTCAAGATCAAAACTCTGCAAACTCTTCCCAAAAAAGCCCAACAAAACAAAAGCTAAGTCTTTTCCCAGGCGACAGACTCAAACACAGGTCCCATGCTCCTTGTTAACACCTGCCACTGATTTCCCCAGGGATATAATGGGGTGAAGATGACCAGACACAGCCCCTGTGCTGGTTGCAAGAGATAGGGTTGATCTCTCTGCGTTGTTTGGATTCACTCCTCCCCTTTCTCCCTGGCTGTCCAGACAGGCTCCTGCCATTGGTGGATACCCATTTGCTCAGCCCCCAAGGACACTCTTGGCGAGGGAATCAGCAAGGGCTGATTGAGGAGATGAGCCAGAGGATGCTTGCCTGTTTTTCTGGAAAGGATGCTTTGTCTTGGGAGCCAGAGTAATTTGGGGGAAGGGAGAGTGGCATTTGCAGTCAATTCCATTAATCTGGCCTCCTTGTGGGGAACAGAGGGAGTGGAGAGTGGGGGCTGGCTCCACAGCGGGCACTCTGATGAGGCTATCTAATTAGTTTGCTTCCCTTGGGAGAGTGTTGGAAAGGCTCTCTGCCTTAGTTTTGTCTTTAGGATGAGTCATTGTGTTTGCTCAAATTGTCAATTGTCAAACTACAGTCAAGAGTGCATCCTGGGTAGAGGTCTTGGTGCTGTACTGTTCCTGAGACACCCACTGTTGGGAAATGGGGACCATGTTGCTACCAAGTTACTGGCCTGAATGTCTTGGCAAGGGTCCCATGAAGTCCTGGCCAGCGCCATATGGAGCTATGGTTGGGGGATGGAGAGGCGGGGGGTTCCAGGATGAGAGGAGGATATAGCTACTGTGACCATGTCCCAACACTAGTAGACTGGTGGGATGTCAATGTGTATCTAAGAGGGGGGAGGGTCTATAAATCAGAGGCCTTTAGCGGCAGCTTAAGATATCTTCCAAGCTGTCCAGAGCTTGACTGGAAACAGGTTAAAATGTTCTTTGCTCTTGGGGGAGTGTCAGTACCTAGGGGAAGAATACCCAATTCCCATTCTTAACAAAGAGCTTCTGACTTGCCTTATGGAAACATGTGTCAATCTCAATGGCCACCAATTATCTTGCCCCACAGGACAGTGGTAATGATGAGGGAGAGGGAGAAGAGAAATAAAGAGAGAGAGAGAGAGAAAAATAAAGCTGGAGAGAGAGCATGAACAGAGGGAGACAAAACAGAAAACACAGGGTCATAGAGAGAAAGACATAAGAGCAGGTGAAACTGTGGGGAAGTGAATAATAGAGCTCCCACGGCTCGCAATGGAAGTTTCTAAGGATACTCTTAACTGCAAGAGACAGATATAGATGGAGCAGCTAGGGCAGTGGGGGGTGGGGTCTGTACCATCATAGAATGCCTGCTCTGCGAGCTCAGCTTTTCAGTGCGATGGAGAGATTGGAGGTGAATCTGGGCATCTGTTCCCCGGTGTCTGGGAGCCAGGTCTGTCAGAACAAGCTCAGTGGACAAGTATGTCATTTTTATCAATGGTTTTCCTATCTTTTATTGAGTGTTTACTATGGGTTATAGATCTGTTATCTCACTTCTCACAAGAAGGTTTATTTTTGCTAGAATTAGCTGCACTTTACAGATGAGAAAGCTCAGTCTTCGAGGGTTTAAGTAACCTGCCCATCAGTGGCAAAGTTGAGCATCTAACCCAGGCCCATCTGGCACCAAAGTGAATCTTTTACCCTTATGGTCTTCTACTGCTCATCGTATACCTTCTATGGGCACCACCTAAGGAAACCTCCCCTTGCCCACAGCACTCTGTGTCTGTCATGCTGGATTTCTTTCTTGGTTTTCCATCCTGCTTCCTCTTTACTTCCTGTTCTGTCACCTCCCACCTTCCCAGAGCATAGCTGGGGGCTAGACGTCATGATGTTGGCTTTTCCTGCTAGCTATAGATGACCCAGGAGTGTCTGCTCCCTCATTTCTAATTACATTCTCAAGGAGCCTGAGCTCTGCATTGTGGGGTGACCCCTGGCAGGGGGTAGTCAGGTCCTGCTGGGCATGGAGATGGGAGCAGAAAGTCAGGACAGGCCAGAGGAAAGCCAGAGTCAGAAGCACTTCTCAGGACTTTGTGGTGCCCAGCAGAAAGGGACTTTGGCCTGAGCCCCTGGTCTCTCAGCTGTCAGTAGAGAAGGGAGGACCAGAGGCTGGAGGAGAGAATTAAGGACCAGAAGGACTCTTCTATGCACCTACAGGTCTCTTCCACTCTATCACAGCACAAACTAAACTATATTGTCATCGTCTAGAGATTAAAAGGGCAGGACCTGGAGTCAGGATGCCTAAGTTCAAATCCTAGCTCCTCCTCCTGCTAGCTGTGTGACCAGATGATACTGACAGCTCCTTCGTATGGTTTCTTAGAAAATTAAATGAGATACTGTCTATAGAGGGGCTCAACACAACTCCAGCTACTTAGAATTCGTCAAATATTAGTGATAATTATCTTCCACTTACTTGTTCTTTTTATCTATTAAGAAGACAAAGATTCTATACATTTTTAAATAGGTGTATCTCCAGAAACAAGCACACTGCCTGGCAAGTAGTGAGTCTTAGTACATAGTTGTTGGATGAATGAATGAATGAATGAATGAATGAGGGACTCAGCACTTCTGGATCTATTCTTCCTTCCTTCCCTGGGCCCAAGTCTAAAGGTTAGATTCCCCATGAAGGTGAGTGCCAGGGGGAGCAGGGCAGGGTGGTCTCTACCCAGGAAGAAGGTTCTGATGACAAGGATCCTGGGAAATAAGCTGCCACTGAAACCATGATGGACCAGTGGTGTCCACAGTGGTCCAGGTGTGTCCAGAGACATCCAGCTTCATGCAGGAGAGAGTGCTCTTGGTGTGGATGAGGATGTACCCTTTCCATAAAGGTCGGGATCTGCCTTTCCAGTCCTGGCCTTTCAACTAGGAATTTCTCTCACCTGCCCTCCCAAGTGGGGCTGACCTGAACGGTGCGGAAAGTCAAGGTTGTAGTCATCCCCACCCTCAGCCAAGCAGAGCCTTGTTGGGAACTGTCCCCGGTGCTGACCTGCCAGCCCCACCTTGGTTCTGGCCAAGAGGCTGTGGTCCAAACTGACCCAGCCCAAGCCAGCCTGTTCTGCTGAACCTTCCAAGGCCCCTGTTGGCTTGGCAGAGTCTTTAGGCTCAGTCCAGGCCAAATGCTGGCCTGTCTGACACTTGTCTGGTAGCTTGTCTGGTCTCATCTCCTGCTTCAGACATCACAAATCTGCCACAAGCTACCTCAGCGGATGCAGACTGGGTCTGTGGAGAGCAGATTGGAAAAATGATGGGAAAATTCACTGGTTTTCCTCTGTGCTCTATCCTCGGTGCTTGACTTCTGACACCAGATTTGGAAGCTCTTCTCCTGCACCAATCAATTCTCCTGTTCTCTGCAGATACCAACTGAGTGTCCTACCATTTCACTTGGTTCTGACACTGTCTTGCCGGAGATAGCATCGTCTCCCACAGATTAAGGGCTCAGTCCCCCAAAACTACCCCTGATGTAGTTGCCAGTCTCAAGTAATGGGTCCCCATGCTACCCGTGCTTTTGTCTGACTTGGCTGTAAGTTGAGGTTCCCAAAAACCCTTCCTCAGTTTCAGTAATTTGTTCTAACAGTTCACAGAACTCAAAGAAACACCCGCGTTTCCTGGCTTAGCATAATATAAAGGATATGATAAAGGATGTAGATGAACTGCCAGATAAAGAGGTACATGGGGCAAGGTCTGGAAGGATCCCCAGTGCAGGACCTTTTGTCCCTATGGAGTTGGCATGCACCACCTTCCCAGCACATGGATGTGCTCATCAATCCGGAAAAGTTCTGTGACCCTCACCCTTTAGGAATTTTTATGAAGGCTTAATCATCTGTGATCAATCATTTTTTTAAAGTAGGCTCTATTCCCAGCAGGGAGCCCAACACGGGGCTTGAACTCACAACCCTGAGATCAAGACCTGAGCCAAGATCAAAAGTCAGACACTTAACTGACTGAGCCACCCAGGCGCCCTGACATGATCGATTATTAACTCAGTCTTTAGCCCCTGAAGAGGGGTTGAAAGCTCCAATCTTCTAAGACTGGCTTGATCTTTCTGGTGACCAGCCCCCATCCAGGACCCCATCCAGAAT
Source organism: Ursus americanus (assembly GCF_024610735.1). Classification (NCBI taxonomy): domain Eukaryota; kingdom Metazoa; phylum Chordata; class Mammalia; order Carnivora; family Ursidae; genus Ursus; species Ursus americanus. The sequence continues at coordinate 2,979,399 of NC_142159.1, forward strand.
CACCTCATTAGAACAAACGATGCTATCACACCGGAACTTCCAAAGCATTTAGAGGCTCTGTGTAAGACACTCCTATCACCTCATCACTGAGGAAGTTACAAGGATTTTAGGAACTCTGTGTCAGGAACCAGACTCAAAGACCAATTAGCAGGAACGGAAGGCAGAGACCAAATGTTATATTTCTTATTATGTCCCAGGTGACGCCTGAGGACAAAGGGTAAGGTGCATAAGTGTGCAGCTGGCTGGACCTGCACCCTTGGCTGGTACCTCTCGCTGGCCAGCATGCCTTATGGCCCAGTGTCTTGGGACCACGGGCCATATTTCTTTTCCACAGCAAACCTTGTGTTGTGGGTGGGGCCGAGAAGTGCCATCTCAGCATGATGCTTCTCGGCTAATATAGCAGTGTGAAGGCTCATCTCTGGAAGGGCAGATTAATCATTTCTGCCCCGAGTCACCATCCGGGCCAGATTTATGGTGGCGGGAGCATGGGAGCCCCCGACTTTATGGTCTTGTAAATTACAGAGCTGCTTGTGCAAGAGACAGGCTGGGCTGTAAATCATGTGTAATTGCTTGTAAATCGAGAAACAAACAGTATTTTTGCTTAAATTACCCTCTTTGCAATGTTTCTTGGGGAATTGCAGTTCCATAGAGGACCTTTAACCTCTCTGGGACCAAAATTCCCTTTGGGACTCAATATAAACCATCTCAGAGTCTCTCAGAGCCACCCCAGCAAGTGGAGGCCTTTGGGTCAAATGGAGAAGAATTGACTGTGGTTGTCATAAATTCCTTTTTCAGGCAGGCTTAATCCACATTCTCCTGGGACCTCCCCCCTCTCTCCCTCCATTTTGAATTAACCCCAAGGGTCCCATCTGGCCCCTGGCTATGGCCAGTCCTCTCCAAGGCTCTAGGAAGACAAGCCCACGTGAGCTCCAGAGAATCCAATTTCGTTCCTCCTTCTCCCCCATGCAAAGGCAGTGACTCACTGGATGCTGGTAAGCATGGCCTCTGTGTTAAGAAGCTATTTGCTGGCTTTTTCTCATTTTTTCCCATTTCAATAATTACATTTATAATCATTTTGCCTGCCTTGGTCAACTTTGAAGAGTCATTAAGTTTGCTGATAGGCAGCCTGGTAAACTAATTGAATCACGAATCACAGGCTCCTAGAAGGTTCAGCCTTCAGGGGACTTTGGGGACCACATAATTCAGCTCCTTCATTTGACAGACAAGGACATAGTAGTCTGGTGTGGTTAAGCGACTTGCCCAAGGTCACACTGTGAGTGAGGGCGGCTCTGGGATGAGAACAGAGTCTCCTTTCTTGGGTGCTACACGCTTTCCCTCCATCGTGCAGGCCCTTGGATTTAGCTCTCACTTGCTCTGTGATAAATCTTAGTGGGATCAACAAGTGTGTGTCTTATAACTGGGGAAATTAGTATTTCCTTCTCTGGGAAACCGAGTCAACCTATGGGCTGGGGCTATAATGGTGGCTCTGGCAGCTATGGGACCGTCCTTATGGGCTCCGGCGTAGGACTTCTGTTAGATCTCTTCAGGACTCCGCTTTCCATGGTGGCACTTGAGGCTTGAGTTTGATGCTGTTGGTTGGGTCTGTACTGGTCCTATTGTGTAGGGTAGTTGCGGGGCGTAGTAGAGAAGACACAAATAGTCTTGGATCCCAGCTCTGCTTCTCACTGGGTGTGGTCTTGGTGAAGTCACCTCACTGAGCCTCTATTTCCTCATCTGTCAAATGGGCATCAGGAGCTTTCCCTTGCAGGGTTTCTGTGAGAAAGCACCCAGGCCGGGGCCTGGCACATGGGGATCCCCCATCCACGCTGGCTATATCCGAAGGGCGGAGATGTGGGGCTCATGCTGTTCAGTGACCTGAACTTGTCTGTGGATGCTCTGTGTATAACGAAGGGGGGAGGGATTATGGTGTGGGGGCCACCCCTGGATCACATGGAGCCTGTGGTCTGATTTCCTGTCCTTGGGGTCTTTATCAGCCACGCTCACTGAGGCTGCCAGGCCAGAGCTCACGGGTACCTTCCAGAAGAGGTCACCTGAGCTCGGACAAAATCCTGAGCCCTCAGCCAGCACCTCTCTGGGCGAGACAAGGGCATACTGTCTGGGGAAGGACTTCAGTGCTGTCCAGAGGGCTGAGGTTCAGCAGCCCGACACGCCCCACCTGTCCCAGACCTCGCTGGGCTGCGTGAGCAGACTCATGGATGGCTCTCCTCCTGCCCCGCTGAGCCTGCGGCTTCTCAGCCCCTCCCGCGTCCTTGTGCTTTGCTCCTGGGCCTCCGTGGTCAAGGGTGCGTGGAGAGAAGGGCGGTGGGCTTCTGCTTGGGAGGAGAAGCCTTCTGGCTTTACACATTGTGTCTTCACTCTCACAAGTTAATTCCTCGTCCCCGGGGCTGACTGGGACTGACAGGCAATCTGGGACCAGTTTGACACACTGAATGCTTTAGGATGCCGTTGTCGATGACAGCTGTTCAATGCTGAGGTCCCTCCAGGGACCATACCAACCTGAAGAGTAGGAAGGGGGCAACAGGGGCCTCTGGCCAAGGTTTGCTTCCTAAAGGACGCTGAGCCTCGGTAGGTGGGGGGCCCCGCAGAGGCCAGCACCCTCTCACTCCTCTTGATGGATCACAAGAAACAGAAATTCAAAGCAGGGGTTCAAATCCCGCTCCACCACTTCCCAGCTGTGCAACTTTGAGCAAGTTCCTGAACCTCTCTGGGCCTCCAGTGTTCAAAGGGTGGATAAGGGCACACAGCTCAGGGAGTTGTTGGAGGGCTCCCCAAAATCATGCACGGACAGAGCTTAGCACAGTGCCCGCCACATGGAAAGCGTTCCTCGACACTGTGGTTATTAATGGAACTCCTCAGCCTCCTTCCAGGCCTGCAGGGGACCATCAGGAAGCGTGACGGGTGTGACTTTCATGTTCAGCCTGGCGTCCTGAGTGTCCTGGTCTCAGGAGGCTGAGCAAGATTGTTTATTCCCGGAGCTGTTTTCTCCACCGCCCGCCTCCCCCAGACATACTCGAGGAGCCAAGTGGGCGGGAGGCACAAGGGAGACCTGCCAGCCTGATGGAGTGGAAGACTGTGGTCTGACTCCTATGGACAGACGGAGTAGAGGACACTGGGCACGTGGCCTCACCGCCTGGGACCCTGACCCCAGGCATGGCCTGGCCTGGATAGGGGCGCTCCTCCTTCTCTGCCCCCTCACTGGTTGTTTCTCTTCCCTGACGCTCACTGGCTCCGTTTCCTTCCATCCTTTTCTCTCCTTGCTGTTGCCCCTCCCTCCCTCCAACCACCCCAGATCATTTTGGGCCGCTCTTTTGTCTCCCTTTCTTTTTCCGCCTCTCTGCCTCTCTGGCTTCTTTCTTTCCTTCCTTCCTTTTTTATCTCTCTCTCCATCTGGCTTGGTCCCTCCCTTGGCTTCTTCATATCTCCCCCTCTCTCTGACCTATTGGCTTCTGTCTCTCTCTGTCTCTTGATCTCTCTGCCTCCGTGTGTGTGTGTGTGTGTGTGTGTGTGTGTGTGTGTGTGTGTCTTTGGTTGTCATGCTCCTTCTTTCCTTTCTCTCCATCTCTTTCTCTAATATATTCCTATTTCCTCCTTCCCCACCCCCCCCCACCCCTTGGCACTACCTCCCTCTCCAGCGCCCCCTGCTCCAGGGTTAATCAGTCTCCACTGCAGGGGAGCACAGGGCTCTGCTCAGGACTCCCCACCTCTTCTCCTAGACCAGCTGGTTTGCTTGGCTCTCTTTCTCCTTCCCTGCCTCTTCCCCCAGAAGCCAAAGCAACACTTTGATTCTTTCCTGGAAGGCGGCATTGGGGCTGGATCTGACCCCCTGCAGCATGTACCTGGAGGAGATCTTGAATCCCTTGGAGGAGAGAAAGAGGCAGGCAGCAGAGGCCTGCGCCTAGGACCCCCCACCTGCGGCCCTTCTCTAGCCTGGCCAGAACTTTTATGCAGTGAGGATTTATCAAGCCCGCTGTGTGCTCAGGGCTGTGGGGGGTGTAGGAGAAAGGGGAGGGGGCCTGCTCGCAAGGATCTTTCCATCTGGTTGCTGAGGAGAAGCTAATGGGCGTGAACTGGTTCACAGGCGGGTCGCGGGTGGTTAGGGAGCAACGGTTATCCACCGCAATGCCCGGACTTGTCGGGGCCAGAGCTGATGTTCCCACCACCTGCCACTCTGCCCCCACTCGGTCCTTTCTTGGGCCTCCCTTCCTTTAGAACCTTTCCACGCCTTCCCCTGACAAGCTGGACCCCGTGTCCTTCATCTGCAGTCCCAGGCAACTGCTCAGACTGTCGGACTGGCCATCGCTGGGCATTGAAATCATTGGGCTGGGTCTCTCTGCCCTCCTCTGTCAGGCCAGGAGCTCCCCAGGAGCAAGGGCGGTTGACTGTCCTGGTCCTCGCCGAGTCCCCAGCGCCTAGCTGGGCCTGGTGCAGAGGAAGGGCACATTCTGGGCTCTTCCTAGGAGGGGTTGGGAAGTAAGGAATTAAAGCAGGACAACCTGATGCAAGGGTCTTGGCATCCTTTGGCAAAATGGTTGTGTCTTGCACGTCCCAGCTCTGCCATCTCGAGGCACTAGCATCGGAGCTGGCAGGACCTTGGAGACGGCTTTGTCCAGCCCTTCCTGCTTACAGCCGGCCCCAGAAACCCATGCTCAGCCTGGCCCGCCCAGGTGTGGAGGAGGGAAAGGCCCCTGCGGGGCTCTGCTGGGGCTAGCGGTCCTGCTCACTCTTTTGGGCAGCTGCTTCCACTGAGATGCCCCGTCTCTTGGTACCCGTGCCTGTTGCTGTCTTTGTCTTCCCCGGGGCTGTCTCTCTGTCTGCCACTGTCCTCATCCTCTCTCTCCTGTTTTTCTTCTCTCTGATGGGATAATTATGCTAATCGGCCTGTCAGAACAAAGATAATTGTGGTGGACTATTTCAGACTTTGGAATTCAGGCCGAGGTCCCTTTCCTGCTTGCCTCTGCACGCCCTTTAACCCCCAGCGCGGGGCCTGAGCCAGGCAGGTCTGCCGCAGGAGCGGAGGGAGTGGAGGGAATGGAGGAGCGCGTGGGCGTGCACACACATTTGCTCGTACCTGCGCTGCATAGGGCCCAGCTCTGTGTACGGGCGCACGCTGCCCCGCTGTCTGCGGAAACCAGCGGAACACAGAGGGGCTAATCACAGGGCTGCTGTGTGATTGCAGAGGGCAGGTCACCTCCGTGAGTGTGGCCCCAGCTCTGGGGGGACCTGTGAGACGCCGCAAAGCAGCCACGGTAGCTGTGCATGGCACGTGTGCGGCAGTTCCCTGGTAAAGACCCAATCAGCACAATTTCTTCTTTGGGGGCTGGACCCCACCCCCACCGCGGCTCCCCAGCCGGTCCTGGCTAAAAGGGGCTTCGGGGTGCTCAGTCCCTGCGCATCCTGGGTCATCACTGGGTGGGGGCTGAGGGGGGCTGCTGGGCCAGGCAGCAGGGCCAGAGGGGTGGTTCTGTGTCCTGGGGGTCAGCCGGGGCGGGGGGCGATCCCCTAAGGAGCTGGACTTAACGATGGGAATCCTGGTGCTGATGGGGACAGAATGGGGGCTGATGTGAGGTTCTGGGCCACCCTGCCTGCCTTCCTGGATCTCAGATTCTTTTTTTTTTTTTTTTAAGATTTTATTTATATTTGAGAGAGAGAGACTGAGATAGCGAGCGAGAGAGAGAGAGAGAGAGCACAAGCAGGGAGAGGGAGAAGCAGGCTCCCAGCAGGAAGCCTGATGCAGGGCTCCATCCCAGGACCCTGGGATCATGACCTGAGCCAAAAGCAGATGCTTAACTGACTGAGCCACCCAGGTGCCATGCTTCTCAGATTCTGAAATGATCCAGAGGAGCACGGGCTTAGCCTGGGAGTGGATCCAGGGCCCCTGGGGCCACCAGCCAGCCAGCCAGGCCCCTTCACATACCTCCCTCTTGTCCTTGGTGTCCCCTCCTTCTCCAGGGGCCCCCAGTCCCTCACCCGCCGTTCACTTTCATGCTCTCAACGATAGTTCTCCGGCATCGAGTAGGTGCCAAGCCCTGGGGTGACAGACGGGGTCCCCGCCCTCACGTAGCACACAGACTTGTACCTTTCCCCACCTCTGCCCTGCCCAGTTCCCTGCAGTGGCAACATCTCCTCTTTAATCAGAGTGCAGGCTGCAGGCCCTGATCAGTCCCATGAGGCTCGGGACCCGGCCCAGTTTTTTTCTGGGGCCCCTTTGTCAGAGCCTCAGTTTCTACACTTGTCCCTGGACATCATGCTCCCTGACTCTGGGAATGTAAATGAGGGGGGTGGGGACGGTGCGTGGCACCCTTGGGGGCTCAAAGTGTGGCAGAACCCTGCTCTCTTCCCCCTGCTGCCAGCAAGCCCCCCACCCCACCATCCTTCCCCCTCCCTGTGCCTGGTACCCAGGTCTTAGGAAGGACCCATCTAGAAATTTACCTTGAGGCCCAGCCTCCACTGCGCTGGTCGGCTCCCTGCTCACTCAGCCCCGCTCACCTCCATGCTCGCAAGTGGCATCAGGTCCCCAAAGGAGCCAGCTTGGCTGCTCTAGGGGGGAGGCTGCCGCCTCCCCTCACTCTGTGGGCACGTCCTGCTCAGCACCCCAGACCAGCTCAAGGCCTCCAGGTCCAACACAGGGGGTCTCGCTTCTTGAACCCCATGGGTGCTGGGCCTCAGCCAGCGTGATGCAGACAAGTCCACTCACAGGCAGGATCCCCCCCTTGGACAGCAAGCTCGCTGAGGGCAGGGCCCCCGAGCAGCCGATGGATTGAATGAATGTGTCATTAAGTGAACCAATGATGAATGAATATTATCTCTAAGAGAAAAGATCCAAAGCTTTAAAAAAAAAAAAAATCTTTCATTTTAGAAAATTTCAAAATATACCAAAGTAGAGAGACCGGAAGTCATGCGCTCATTGGCCGGTTGTCATCGGTTGTCAGCGGGCGGCCGGGGAGGTTTCAGGTGTCCCCACGCACCTCTGTGGCCAGCTTCGCACTGTGCCCGCTCTCCCCGCCCGAGGAGGCTGGCGCTCAGGCCGGGCTCCATCAGGAGTCGTTCAGGACCTTGCAGAGGTGGCCACGCAGCATGCCAGCTGAGGGAGGGGGTGCCAGTGGACCTGGCCTCGGGCAGCCCTTTTCCCAAAGACAGAGCCCGTCTGCCGCGCCGGCGGGGAAGGAGTCAGCAGCGTTTCCCCCCTCTCTGGTGTGCGCTTGGCATGTCGCCGTCCTGGTAAATTGTGGCCGTTTCACAATCGAGGCTTTGAGTCACGGAAATGGCTGTGGGTGAGATGCTGCACTGACTCATTTAATCTTCCTAAGTAACTTTCCTCCCCTTCGCTTGTGCTTACACAGCACCTCTGGCCAAGCCAAGGCGGCCGCTGGCTCCAGGGAGCACTCCCGCCTGGCCCAGCCCCAGCCCCAGCCCCTCTCCTCCGCGGCTTCTCCCCAGCTCTGCCGCCCTGGCTCCGCCCTGCGCTGGCTGGCCGGGAGCGGGACGAGGTGGGCGGTGGAAAGGGCGCGTGTCAGAGCCCCCGGGGGGTGCCCCGCTCCCCAGGCTGAGGATGGGCACGGTGAGCAAGGTGCCAGGGTTCAGGATTCCTGCCCGGAGGCCCTCCACGTGCCCCCTGGCAGCCAAGGGAGCCCGGCCGCTTGGGGGAGGAGGTGGCTTCCCAGGCTCTGCTTCTTGGCCCCGCCACCTACCAGTTCTGACAAGTCCGTCCGGATGCTGACATCCCCCTTCATCCTGGGGGCCGTGGCCTGGGCCGTGTTTACCCCACGCAGGCCACCAGCCCACACACTGGCCCCTGGCCCTGTTGGCCAGGAGGCAGGGGAAGGGAGGGGACCCTCATGCAGAAGGTCAGTGAACAACCCTGTGGATGCCCGTGTGAGTGCCTGCGTGTCCGTGTGTGAGGTGTGTCTGCGTGTGTCTGTGTCTGTGTCTGTGGTCCTGAATGCCTTGGCGTATTTGCTGTATCTGAATCCATACGGCGTGGGCCAGGATGTTCCTGAACCTTCCACTGTGGCATCCACGAACATGTGTGGATCAGCGTGTGTATGTTTCGTGTGTTCTGTGTACACGTGGGTGGGTCTGACCCTGTGTGTAGCCCATGTGACTGCTGTCTGTGAGCCTGTGCCAACGTGCTTGCGTGGGAAGACGTGCGTCTGCAGCCCATGTTTCCAAGCATCTGGGCCACACACGCACGTGTGTGTGTGTGTGTGTGTGTGCCTTGTGTCCATGCCTCTGTGTTTGGGTGACCTGAGGTCTCTAACGACTCAGGACTTGTATCTCTGTGTGCACTGGTGCCGTGTGTACTTTCACGCCTCTGTCCACATGTTTGTGGGCTCGCCCACGTGTGCACACGTGGTGTGTGCTTCTCGGGGCTGGGGAAGCACCGTCCAAGCAGTGTTGGGTGTTGGGTCAGGCCCAGCCCCCGTGTCCCACACCTGCCCCTTCCTCTGCTCCCGGCAGGGTTGACGCCAGCCACGCCAGGCCCTGCCCTTGGCCAGGTGGGCTGTCACTTCCCTGCTGCGGCTGTTCTAGGAGTGGAGCAGCTGGCTGGTGGGCTGACACGTCCACCCCAGGCTCAGCGAACCGGTGAGCTCACGGCCCAGGCTGGGCACCCGCTCACTCTGCTGAGCGCGGTTCAGGGCTGCCTGGGGCTGGGGGCCTGTGCGGGCGAAGCCCATGCCCGACGCTGCCTGAAGTGCCACTGCCCGACACAGAGCCAGCCTGGCCTTCCCCCTGCTCTCGAAGGAACAGGCCTTTGCTCCTGCGGGCCTGCTTGTGTGAGTGAGTGTGTGTGAGGGTGTATGTGCATGTGTGGCTCACACAGGAGTGTGTCCCTCCGTGCACACCTGCAGGCACTTGTCCATTCTGTACTTGTGTGTTGAAGTGTGTGTGGCCTGAACGTGGGTGTCCCTGCGTGCCTGTCTGGTTTTGTCAGTGATGCGTGTACGCACGGGCATGTCCTAGTGTGTATGCAGATGCACACACGTGTGCTTGGACCTGTGAGTGGAGGTGAGGCATGTAGACTCCCGGCCTCCTTCCACTAATCAGGGTAAGCCCGGGGGACCTGTCTTTTGGAACACAGACGTGTTCTCCTCCTTGTTTTGCTGCGCTCTGTCCCCAGGCCTGCTCCCCACCCATGAATATCAGGGAGATCCCCACACACCACTCGGCACTGCCCCACTCAAAACCCTCATAGCGCCCCACTACTTACTCAGTACAGACCGCCTGCCTTCCCCGATGGCTCCCCGGCCCCCCACTCTCTGTCATTGTGTCTCGGCTTTTTCCTTCCTGGCACTTCTGCCGTTAAGTAGTTATTCATTGGTATACTTTCTCTTGTCCATTTGCCCCCACCAAACCGTAAGCTCTACGGGGGCATGGACCACGTCTATTTATTCCCTGCCGGGTACCCAGGGCCCCTCACAAGCCTACATGGCATGCAGTAGGTGCTCAGTAAGGGTACAAGTGAATGAATGAAGGATCGCCTTATGTAATTTATTTTCCAGCCCTGCGAGGGATCCATTTTAGAGATGAGAAAACTGAGGTTCAAAGAGGCTGAGAAACTCACCAGTGGTCACAGGTACTGAGAGGTGCAGTGGAGATTCAAACCCAGATTTGCCTGACCTGAAAGCCTAACTCCATTCGTTCGTTCATTCATTCATTCTTTTCATTTGTTCATGCATTCATCCCCTCACCTCCCACTCTGCTGGGCAGCAGAGCACAGAGGAAACCAGTCATCAGCAGTGCTGTCTGGGGGACATCTCAGGCCGCAGGGGAGAGGACCCCAGATGTTGGTCAGAAGGAAGCAGTCTAGCAGGTTGTGGGAGCTCCGAGGGGGCTGCCTGGAGGAGGGTCCCTTTGAGGTCTTTGTCCTTGTGTGGTGCATACTGAGTAGCAGAAAGAGCACTGGACAGGGAGTCAGGAGGCCTGGGCTCCACTCACGTACCACCACCCACCACAAGTCCCTTTCTTCCCTGAACCGGCTTCCACACCCGTAAAGCACAGTGGCTGACCGGCAGGACATTCATTTTCCTTTCCCCCTCACGAGAGAGACCACCTCCCGGAGATGCTGGCTGGGCGGTTTGGCAGAGTGGGAGAAGCAGGGGGAGCCACATGCTTCCTGCCTCAGGACACCACTCTCTGGCACCCCTGCCCCCTGCCCACTTACTGCCCTCTCTGCCCTCCCTCAGGGTCTCCCCATTTCTCCTCGCTTCTGCCTCTCCTCCTCCCCTTTTTTGTCCCCCCTCCTTTCCTCTTCCCTGCCCCCTTCTGTTCGCCCCTTCCTCTTCTTCTTCCTCTTCCTCCCCTTCTCCGCCTCCTCCCTCTTTCTCCTCGTCCTGCCCTGCCAAGAGGGAGTGCACAAAGGGTAGTCAAAGTTAATTTAGGCTCAAGTGCCTGGTCACCTAGAAACAAGGCCAGTCCCCCGGTGCAGGGCCTCAGCCATGGCCTCATTAATCTGCGCGAGACCAGCATCGGCGGTGCCGACGTAAGTAAGTAGGACAGAAGCCTGCTGCTGTGGAGAGGGGCCTTGGGCTCTGGCCACTCGATCCCCAGCAGTCACATGGCCACCCCCAGGTGTGCGGTGAGAAGAAGACAAAGGAGAGGGAAGGAGAAACAAAGACCCCAGGGTGTCTGCTGTCCCTTCCTCCCTGTGTCCTTGCTTCTGGCTTAAGGACCCCTGGGGTTTTGCTGTCCCTTTCTTGTATGTGTCCTTGATTGTGGTCCGCTCTTTCTTACCCTGAATGCAGGGCTGCATTCCTCCCTCCCTTCAGTGGGTGCTGTGGGGGCTCAAAGTCACCTGCCCCAGCCTCTGCTCATGCACCGACCCTCAAAGGACTCCTGGATCCGGCCCCACAGCTGTGAGCATCGACAGCCCCACAGCAGGAATGCTGGGCAGCCCCGAGCACTTTGGCCTCCAGGGCCAGCCAGCTTCCTCCATAAAACCACGTCCTCCCAGCTGCAAGCTCCCGCCTCCTCCTTTCCTGGGCCCTGCTCTGGGACATTTTCCTTCTGGGTCTGACTACATCTGTTCTGCTCTGCCTTGGCTAATGTTCAGGAAAACCTCTGACCCCAGCCTGTAGCTGAGGCTCTGCCTTGCCCCACCCCCCCAGAACTTAACGCAGTCGCTGTAGCATTATGGGCCCTGGGTATCCCAGGGGGCGAAGCGTGTAATTGGTATGTGAGAGCACACAGTCATTCATGAGAATCTGCTCCCGCAAACTGTGACCCCGAAGTCCCAGCCCGGTTCTGTTTTGCAGCAGGGTTCACATCAAGTGTTTATTGAGACAGCCCCTAGAATCAACAGACAAATCTCATGGAGGCCCTTGCTTTACCAGAACATACTGTGCAGTGGGATGAAGGGTACCAGCTGGGCCGAGCGTCTTCTGCGGGGCAGGCCTCTGCTCTGTGCTGTCTGCCGGCCCCGCAGCCAAGCCCATTCTAGTGTGGTCTGCTGGAAATCCGATCACCTGGGCGCGGCGGAAGATGGGCTTAAATACCGAGCTGCCCGACTGTTAGGATTTGTCAAGGAAATTATGCAGCACCCACATTTTTTTTATGGAAAAGTATTTTATTTTATTGAAAAAAAATATTATTTTATAAAGGGGGGAACGACTGGAAGGACCTGTACCAAAATATGAACAGTGATTTTTCTGGAGAGTACAATTATAAGTATAGCTAATTTTTTTCCTTTAGATTATGGGGTGTGCATGTATTTTGTAAGCAGGAAGGAGTATATTTAAAAATCCGACTCTGAATGCCAACTCGATCGAGTCTCAGCTGCGCTATCTTTGGCAAGCCAGTTCTCCTTTCAGAGTTCCAATTTCTACACCTCTAGGACTGGGGTGATAAAAACCATTTCATAGCATTGTTCCAAAAAGGAAAATGAGATTCTGTGTGTGTGTGCACGCGTGTGTGCATGTATGTGTGCACGTGCATGTGTGCGTGTATGTGTGTGCATGTGTGTGTGTGCATGTGTGCTTGTATGTGTGTGTGCACACACATGCACTGAAGCAGGAGCTGGTGCGTGTTTAGAACAACGCCAGTATCATGGGCACACACAGGCACACTAGTGCCAGGTGGTCTGGATTCGAATCCTGACTCTGATAACTTACCAGCTGTGTGTCTTTGGGAAAGTAGCTTAACAACTCTGTGCCTCTCTTTCTTGTCTGTGAAATGGGGTTGTCATTAAGAATAAGGGCATTAACACATGCAAAGGTCTTTAAATAGTACCTGGACACAACCAGTGCTCAATAAATGCTCTTCTTAGTATTTTATTATTGAATACGTGTTCGTTTATGTTCTTTCTAGATCATTAGGATTCAGAGCCCTGCGTGTCTCATGGGGTCGCTTTTCTCCAAGAGGATTCTTTCTGCCTGTCTGTTTCAGAGTCAAGGGAGACAGAGGTCCTCCAGAAGCTTCAGTCAAGTATAGCTGGGGTCCAAGGTCAGGATGGGGTTAAAGTCAAGGTTCAGTCTGGTGTCAGAATCAAGACTAATTTGCAAAAAGATTTAGGTCTCTGGGGCAGGGCCCAGCTTCATCTCTTGCTTTCTAGTGGAAGCAGGCAGGGTCTAAGGCTGCTCCGTGCTGCTGGCTGGACATTCAGGAAGGGCCTTGCCCTGGGTCCCAAGCTCACCCCTCGGTGAATTCATCCTCGGGCCCATTTCAGGCTCCCCAGGGGCCATATGGTGCCTTCCTTCCTAAGCAGTCAGAGCCACCCTGCTGGGTGCAGTGACTCCGTCCTCCTCAGGGAGTCCCCAGGAATGACCCTCTGTGTCCTGGTCCCTGAGTGTCTCCAGCTCCAGGAGTGGCCAACTCAGCTCAGGCAGGGGGAGGAGCACACTCGTCACACCTGTGCCAGGCCTTGGCTGTAGTTTTAGACTCGCTCTTGCCCGTCTACCTGGTGGGCAGTGGGCTGGAGACAAGGAGGCTGGTCTCTGCCGCTCTGCAGGGATGCGTTGATGGAAGGCCAGGCTCCTCCCCAGAGCTGAGCTGGGCTCCTGCGCTGGCCCTTGCTGGTGACGAGCAGGCATGGAACTGTGTGCACAGATGGCCTATGTGCGCTCATAATTTGCCAGAATAAATAGTTGTTATTCATCTCCCCTGTGCTTTCCTTCTTCCCCTTCCTCTCCCATTTACCGCTCACTGCGGGCTGATGGTGAGGTGCTCGAAGGCAAGGGCTGGGTTTTCCTTATCTCGCTGCCCCCGTGCCTGGGTTCAGGGCCTAGCACACGGTAGACTCAGTTTCAGCACGAAACCGGGAGCATAGATGCCCCCACCTGCCGTCAGAGGAGTTCCTCCAAACCAGATCTTTACACAGTAGGGTTTCGGCTAACTTAGGCTGGCCCACGGAGGTGCTGTCCTGGCGTGGAGCCTGGCACACAGTAGGTCTCTCAGCATAGGACCTGGCACACAGAAGTCTTCCGGCACGGTGCCTGGCACATAGTAGGACCGCAGCCAACCCAGCGTTTGGCGGGGAGTAGGTGAGTTTCAGAAAAATGCTTGCTGCCTCAAGTCTTCTGTCTCTGTGTTACACTCCAGAAATAATTACTGGGTACCTCGTACGTACCCGGTTTGGTACCAGGTGTTCCGTGGGGGAAACGGGGGTAAGACCCAGACCTTTCATTCTTATTTAAGGAACCTATAGCCAAGCAATGAAATATTAGCCCTTTATAAAGATTCTACCACGTGGCTGCGTGGCTGCCTGGGGTAGGTGAAAGGAGGGGGGGCTGCCTGGAAGAGGAGGCACTGAAGATGGATCACAGGTCCCACCTGAGCTTCAGTCCAAAGGCGAGGGACAGAGAGTGGTAGGGCCCATTAGGACAGCTGCAGTGCCGTGAGTCGCTGTGGTGAACGGTTCGAGGTGTGGGGTGGCAGGGCTGTCACTCATTTGTTCAACAAGCACCAGATGCCTGTGACAGGCTGGCACAGCTCTGCACCCTGGTGATATGGCCACGAGTAAAACCAGCCCTGCTTTGGGCGGGGGGGGGGACATCACAACTCCGGTCTGTTGGATGTTAGCCGTTGATCCTGCTTTGAGGAAAACCTAAAGCAGGGTAAGGGGGCGAAAGCCCAGAAGGGGTGGGCTCTTTGGACAACACCCCGGTGTGATGATATGTTGACATTTGAGCCAAACCCGAATCCAGGAGGGGAGAGCGCATGTGGCGTCAGGGAGAGAGCCCTGTAGGTAGACAGAAGGGTGGGAGGGCCTGGGGTGGGAGCCAGACAGGGAAGGGCCTCGAACGCCAGCATGAGGAACTTGGACTTGACTCTCGAGGCAGGGGCCTGCCCTTGAAGTCTGTGGAGTGGAGGAGGGACATGATCAGAGCCTCCGGAGGCAGAGCCCGGCAGAGCTGGGGGCAGCGGCAGAGCTGGACGTGGAGGGCAGCAGGGTAGTGGCAGCTCCGGGTTGGGGAACACAAGGCACGGAGGCAGGTGGTGGTGGGCCAGGGGGGGCAGGTGCCGTAGGCCTTTAACGGTGGAACTGTCTGGTGATCTGAGGTTGAAGGAGGAGGAGAAGCAAAAAGGCGGTTGAGGGTGAGTGGGACCCTCGCGCTGAGAAACGGAAACACCAGGCCCCAGAGTGGGCTGGGGGAGCAGATGGTCCCTTTCTTCTGGAATGGTTGTTGCTCCTGCTTCTCTCGCCCTCCCCTCATTCCCCAGCACACCCCGCCCCCATCCTCTTCTCTCCGCCTCCAGTGCCTTCCCCTACTGCCTGCAAACCCCACAATCCAAAGCCTGAGGAGTATCTCGCCTTTTGCCTTCCATGTGTCTCTTTCTCCTTTTTCTCTGTCCTCCTTAACCCTCCTGAGCCAACCTTCTTGGAGGTGACCCTGAAAATCAACTAGCCCGGGTCTTGGGGGGCCCCTGACAGCCCGATGGGATGTGGACAATATCAGCTAAGTGCTCTGGGTTTTGTGCCAGACAGAGTGGGGTGTTCAGTCCCTGCTGTGCTGTTTACAAGCAGCGTGACGTGGGGTGAGTTACTTAACATCTCTGAGCCTCCAAATCGTCCTCTGTGAAAGGAGAGGCTGGAGGCGCTGGCACAGGGCCTGGCGGAGAGTAAGGCTTCAGAGGGCGGTGGCCGTTGCTGTAATTGTTGTGATTTATTACCCACACGTGAGGCCGTTCACCCCAATAGGTTCTTTGGGTCCCAGAGCTGCCTTCAGGGACGTATGTGTGGTTTGGCATCAGGCCGATCTGCTCAGATGACTCCTGACGAGGTGCTCATCCCGGTGTCCACTCAGGCCACCTGGTGGGGGAGAAAGTAGCCACTGTCCTTGCTACAGTGCACAGCTGGTCCAGTGGGCGCCTGGAGACTCCCTGCCGCCGGCTGGAGCTGCATGCCCTCCGTCGTCCCAAAGCCATGCCCCAGCCTGCAGTGTGTTGCCCCAGGGCCCCTGGCCCCTCAGGCAAAGAACGGGTGTCCCATCTTTCCTCTCAGGGTGCAGCCCTGCCTCTCAGCCCCAGGCTGCAGGGATCAGGGCTTTCCTGGGAGGCTCGGGTACAGATCCCACTCCTGTCCCTGGCCGGGCCGGGCCTGGGCTGGGGCCTGGGCCGTAGCTTTCATGATGGGGATTTTGGCTTCCCACTGAACGCAGGCCCAGCCAGTCTCCTGGCTGCCTTCCACAGGCTGCCTCCCAAAGTTCTGTCCTCCTCTATCACTTTCTGGCCTTTCCATGTCTGTCCCTGGCTTTTCACCCTGGGCAGAGACCCTGCCTCTGCCATCAGACAGGAACTTGTGGGGGCCGGGGGTTTGTCACTCTAGGGAAATGAGGGGACATAAAGTGAGACTCTTTGGGTTATAAGGCTTCATCCTCAGGGGTCCGGGGGAATGACAGGCGCATCTCCACCCAGCATGGTGTGCTAAGAAGCTGCCCCTCAGCTCTGTGACCTTGGGCAAGTGCCTTAACCTCTCTGAGCTTCTGTTTCCTGACCTCTGAAGTGAGAATAGTCATTCCATCCTTCAGGGCCGGTGTGTTGATTAAATGGAATTTTAAACACCAGAAGCTGCTGGGGAATATGGGTTATGTATTAATACTTGAGTCAGGAGCCCAGGCCCTGACTCGAATTCGATGGATGACTTTGAGCCATCCGCACTCCCTCTCGGGCCCTGGCATCCTCCTCTCTCTGTTGCATTAAGGATCAGTCTAAATGATGCTGCAGGATCAGTTTTAATGCAGAATTGCAAGCCCCCGCCAGCTCTGAGAGCCTGTGATGGACACCTGGACCTTTCCATTCCCTGGCAGGAACCTCAAGGCCACAGAGCCCATCCCAGCCCAGGCCAAGGGCTCAGACCACCCCTCCAGCTGCCCGGTCCCAGTTGGCTCCCACGAGCCCCTCCGCACGGTGCAGCCCCTGCTCCCCGAACCTGGAACCTTGTCCAGAAAACTAATTGCTGTGACTCCAGTGTTTATTTGGAGACAATACAAGTCAATTGAAACTGCCGCATCAGGAGAAATATGTTCCACTTAGATCTTTAAATTAGCTCAGCGCCTGCCTTTGATGAGGCCGACTGGGGAGCGGCGTCCGCCCGCGTGCTCCACTGATCATTGGCCATTGTGGGCCATTTGCTTAATGAACAGCGTGGCCAGCGGCCAGCGGGGGGTGGGGGGAGTGGCCAGGCACACCTGCCCACAGACTGACGAGGCTGGGTGGCCTCACCGTGCCTTCATCCTGGCCCTGGGCTCGGCAGCCGGCCCTTCTGGTTGGAGAGAGTGCGGGGGTCAGCTCAGCTGCGGCTACTGGGCGGAATAGACAGGTGGCGCCGGCCACCGATCACGATCGCAAGGCTCTGCCTGTGTCCCCTGCCAAGCACGGACTGAGCGCTCTGCAGACGTTGCCTCACTGGAAATGGGAGCAACCTTAAGAGGTCCAGGCTGGGGTTGTCCCATTTTACAGATCAGGAGACCGATGAGGGCCGCATCTCTCTGGCTCAGAAGCCCGTGGTGGTCAGGAAAAGAGATGGAGGACGGGGGCTGCAGTGGACACTCGCTGCCGGAAATGCCGGGTCTTTGAGGCCCCACTCCTCTCCCCTTTGTCTCGTGGCCTCCATCCTGCGTCCTAGAAGCAGGTTCTCTGCTGCCTCTCCTGTTCCCCTCCTGCTCCCCTCCCTCTTTTCTTCTCCTTGCCCCCCTTTCCCTCCTCCTGTTCTGATATCCTACAACCCTCAATTTTCTGCTTTGCACCCAGATTCCTCTATGAGGGGGGGCTATAGAGATCCATGGGAGGCCTGCGAGCCTTTCATCCTGCAGGGCCTTTCAGGAAGAATGCCCCTTTGCCATCTCTAATGTCGATCTCCAGATGATTCTCAGACGCTCAGATTTTCTCGTGCCTTCCAGAGGTTCCATTCACTAGGGGGGCTAGCTCTGGGAAAGCTGTTTTCCTCTCTCCTCTCTCTCCTTCCATCTCTGTTCCAGGCCTTCCTCCTGTGGGGTGGGATTTATAAGTCACAGTTGCAGCCTTTTGAGGAGCCCCTCATCTGGGCCGGCTGTGTGTGTCCCAGGTAGAATGGGATAGGGTCCTAAGCCCCGGGGGCAGTTCTCAGGTTTGCTCTGATGCCCTGGGGGAGATGCAGGTCCTGAGCTGGCCTAGAGCCTCAGGGTCACTGTCTGGAAGCAAAGGCTGCACCTGGAGCCAGGTACCCAGCACGTACCTGCCGGCCAGTCACACTGGGTAGGGCCAATGCCCGAAGCAGACCAGCCCCTGGATGGGCAATAGCAGGCAGAGATGGACCTCCCTGGCTTCACAGGGCTCCCCACCAGGATGGGAAATTCCTCGAGGACAGGGCCCACGCCTTCTCATCCCGGCGCCCCGTGACTCCTGTCCTGCCTGGCAAGAGCAGACCATGAATGAGTGAACAGTAGCTATTGTTAACTTGACTAGTATTCATTCAATTTTCCCTTTATTCATTTGTTCATTTGTCGTCTGCTCTTGCCAAGAATTTTCTGGTCCAGATTCTTAACATGTAATTATCTCCAGGGCCAGGACTAGGGAGAGACTAATGAGGTGCCTCGGGCACAAAATTTAAGGAGACACTGGCTCTGGAGGTCATGGGAGCGCCTGCTTATCTCAGCTCCTGAAAATAACCTTGCTGGCCGGTATTGTAATTTCCATTTCAGAGATGAGGAAATGAGGTCAAAAAGGGGCTAATTCACTTCCCCTGGTCACCTGGCTGGGAAATATTTATTCCCAGATCTGTGTGACCCCAGTACCTTTGTTCTTCCTTCTGCACGGTCCTCAGTTTCCCTGCCTTGCCCGACCTCTGAGCTGGGACCTGGCACGCGGGAGGGAGGGTGAGTTGCCACCACTCACGTGCCATGTGTTCTGCCCCCTCTGCTCTGTCTTCTGCACCCTGAGCCCAGACTGACTGCCTAGAGGCTGGTCCTCTCTCCTCTGCTCAGCAGGGGACAGTGAGCTTGTGCAAGCTTCTGAAACTCTGTGCATCCGAGTCCTCGTCTGTAAACAGGGACAAAATAATAGTCCCTTTTCCGCGAGTTGCAGGGAGGTTGCTGATGAGGAGGGATGTGTAATCTGCACAGTGCTTAGAACAGTGCCTGCCGCACAGCAAGCTTCATGGAATTGTTAGCTATTTTTTTAAAATTAATTAATTAATTAATTAGAGAGAGAGAGAGAGAGAGAGCACATGAGCGGGGAGGGGCAGAGGCAGAAGGAGAGAGAGAATCCTTTTTTTTTTTTTTTGAAGATTTTATTTATTTGAGAAAGAGAGCACAAGCGGGGGGGGCAGAGGGGGAAGGAGAAGCAGACTCCCCGCTGAGCAGGGAGCGAGATGCGGGGCTCCATCCCAGGACCCTGGGATCATGACCTGAGCCAAAATAAGAGTCAGACGCCCAACCAACTGAGCCACCCCAGCTCCCCTGTCGGCTGTTATAACCTGTTTTCACCCTATGGTGGGTGGAGTCTGCCGTGAGCCCCAAACCCTTGGCCCACTGAGCCCTCAGGCTTCAGTCCCCAACTCCCTCTCAGGAGAGCTGGCCCTCCCCTCTCCAGGGCTGACAGTTCCCAGACCTCAACGCCCCTGGGAGGCGGAATGATGGGGATGGGGTTTGGTCGCTGACACCCCAGTTGCCCTCTAGTTCCAGGCAAGGGAACGGCCTCCCTGGGCTCCGTCCAGCTTGAGGTCTCCTGGAACTCGCAGGAGCTTTGGAGAGAGAGAATTCACACTTCACTGAAAATGTGTTTCAAACAATTAGCAGGTCTTTACCAGAGAAGCCTTTGAAGTAGAAGCCCAGACCCATCTCTGTGAAGGATTTCCCCGGAACTGACAGGCTGGCAGACGCTACCACCAGCTCAGCCCTTCCCCTTCCCAGGGGCTCCTGGCTCCGGGCTGGCATCACGGGGCTCCTGTGAGCCCCTCCACGATAGCAGCTCCAGTGTCCTCCTCACCGGCCCCGAGCGCTGCTGCGACCCGGGGGGGGCCTGTGTCAGGTCCATGGGATTTTTCTGTCCCAAATCTCCCAGCCCACCGGCTAGGGCAGCTGAAGCCCTTGACTGTGAACTTGGAGCTCAGATATCCTTGAACAGTGCCTTAAACTGTGTATATAATTATTAGTTGAATAAATGTGTGGGTTCATCCAATGATTGGCCCTGTGGTCTTAAGCCAGGTTCCATTTCCGTGGGCAAATTGGAGACAGGGTGGGTGGGAGAGGAGTGGGCTATCTGGTCTGTAGGGCTCTGAGCTAAACGTCCTTTCCTTGGAAGGGCCCATGTTGCAGTGGAGTGGGGACTGGATCCTGACTCTGCTCCCCTGTTAGCTGCACGATCTTGAGCCCGGCAGCCGGTGCGTCTCGGGTTCTCCATCTGTGAAATGGGTGAGCTAATCTCTGCCTTGCAGGGCAGGTGTGCAGATGAAATGAAGTCCTACCTGGAACATGGGTGGCCCAATAAATGCTCAGGATTGATTGACTTACAAGCTATGCCTCTTACTCTACCTCTTCTGACCTCTTCTTACGGAGCCAGTGTGGACGACTGTTAGCTGTGGAGGGAAGGGCCCTTTCTGCATCATTCCTACCCCACAGAACTAGGGCGGGGGAAGGCGTGCGGGGAGAGCCAGCCAGGATGGGAGCTGAAAGGACCCTGGCCCCACTCTCCCGCCCCATGAGGCAGCCCCCAGCCTGGGCCTCTAGGCTGCTGTTTGATTCCCTTTCTCTGACGTTCCATCCATCATCAGAATTGCTTCTCCCGAAAAATGAATTTGTAGTTGATTTCTTCAAAAGAGGGAATCAGCCAACAGATAAAAAGTTTGTTTTATTTAATTTGCATGAAGAGGCCGCCTGCTGCCACCCAGCTGTGCTGGCTGGGCTGTGGGGAGGGCGCCTGGCCCTTGTATGTATACAGGTAGGCACGGCTGTTCCCCAGCTCGGGGTCTCCCTCCCAGGTTGCGGGGATCCTGGCCCCAGAGACTGGATCTTCGATGTCCACACTGGGCCGAAATCATTCTAGCAGAGGAGATCGGCACCTGCCCCACACCTGTCATTTCTGGGGCAGGACGGGGCTTCTAACTCTCAGAAGGCTGAGGGCCAAGAAGCCAGACACTCCTGAGAGCAAAACTTGGGAGATCAGGGGCTCTATCAGGCCAAGTCTGATGCACATGTTAGATGTCATTACGTTTTCTTGGGAGAGAGGGGTTTTTCAATTGCATATATGTTCGGGTCCAAGCAGGAACCCCAGGTTCCTCTCTGAGATGTAGCCCACCTAAGGCTGTTGTGTTTCCTGTCCAGCTCAGCAAAGCCTGGGTGGTGCTCCCATGTGCCCACGGCATGGCTGATTCTGTCCAGAAGCTTCTCTGGCAGTGAGCAGGAGCTCTGTCTTCAAGAGAAATTCTTGGCAGGGGCGAGGGTTAATGGACATGGCAGAGTCATGGCTGGGGGCGTAAGAGTGGGGCCCGGCAGGGAAGGCCATCCGAAGAGATCTTCAGGGATTCAGAAGCTTAAGTACTCCACAGATGGGGGTGGGGGGAGTGTGCGTATCATTTACTGTCTAAACCCGGACACTTTGGCATGTGAAAGTGGGCTGTATTCGTAATTACTCCAGGACTGTCCCTGGCAAAGCAAACGTATGGGTTCAAGTCGACCATGTGCCAGAGGCAGCGGGGACTTAGGCCGCTGGGGCACCCTTCCCAACAGCTGCCAAAAAGAGCATCGGACATCTCTAGATAGAACCACAGGGCCTCCCTGGGGCAGCCAGGGCGATAGAATGGAGGTGGGGAAGCAGCTGGGGAACGGCAGTGGGGGGCTGCTGCTCAGGGGAAGCTGCTCGCCCCGCTCTGGCCTCCATCCCTCTCCCTGCGTTACCGAAGCTGCGAGGGATGCATCCATTGACCGCATCCATAATTGCTTTGCTCCTTGATTTGTTTACTGCTATGCGTGTGCTCCTGCCTGTCCCAGGAGTCTCTGAGGACACAGGCTGTGCCTGTCTCATTCACTGCTGGGTCTCCAGCTCCTAGAACAGCACCTAGTACAGGTGGACACTCGGGAAGTGGCATGCGGACGCAGGGAGTCTGCAAGGGCCCTCCGTTGCACGCCCATCCAGGTAGAGCAAGGATGAGCGTGTCAGGATGGCCCTGGACAGCTCTGGTACACGCAGGGGGTACAACAGCTCCTCCATGGGCTCCTTCCTGGTCTCTGCTGTTGGGTATTTTGGTCCCCTTTTCTGATTCACATGGAATTCTTCTACCCCCCCCCCCCCGGCTCCGTGTAAGAAGCAGCAACATTCCGGGTGCAGAATCCTGGTTGCAATTATTAAGGCAGGTTTGGGTGGGGAGGGGGGCTTTATGAAGACGGCGTGGTGGACTCAGAAAGCATTATGAGCAGCAACCATGGCTCAGCCGGTGGGGGGAGGGGATGGGGGGACTCCAAATACTCATCTCTACATCTTTTCTTCTTCCTTGAGGGGTGGGTGAGAACTCCTGCCTGAGCCGCCATCCTGCCACCTGATCCCCTCCTCTTCCCGAGTCTTCCCTCCGGTGTGGACTCTCTTCTCTGTGCTCCACTGGGCTCTAGTTCCGCCTCGTCAGCTGGGATGGAGCAGCCCGTGTGGCTAGCAGCCGAAGGGGTCCGCCCTCCACTGGCAAACGTATAAAGTCAAGGACACGATCTTTTCTGTCATTTTGTTTGGGAGACTTCCTTCCTTTGCGGCAGCCCTCTGGGAGAGAGGCTGCTGTTGGGACCCTTCCGTGGCCACTTGGGGGACTGGGCCTCCCCCACCGGCCCCGCCATAGGTGCACGGTCCGTGGTGCACTTTCCACCGTGCGCGCCGTGTATTAGAGGGATGTCGGGCCTTGACTCAAGCGGTGGAGACACGTCAAGCATCTGGCACGTGTCCGTAGAGGCATTTACTGGCTCGTGTAGCCGTGTGCAGGGAGGCAGGGTGGGCTTGGCCTCAGGGACAGAATCGGGGACAAGTCCGTCTCTCTGCCCTCCCCCGTCCCCCACCATCTTGCTCTGGCCCATGAGTCCTGCTTTTCCCTGAATCAACTTTCTTCTCTCAGGTTGGCTTCTCCATCAGGTCAGAACCATAGCCTCTGGGAACTGTAGGCTGCCTCGTTCGAGCGTTACGTCAAGAGAGAAATGTCTTTTCTCGCCCATCTCCTGTTTGAAAAGGACTCAGGACTCAGGAAAGGACTCAGTTGACCAAGCTTGGGCTGGCTGCTGACCCCTCCACCAATTTCTGCGATGGGGCAGTTGGCTCAGGTCAGAGGACAGCTGTCCCCAGTCAGACACAGGCCACGAGCTGGGGGCTGGGTACGTGGAGGACTGCTGTCCTAAAAGAGGTGGCGTGTGGGGGTAACGGAGACCTGGCTGCCGGGGGAATGGGGTGAGCTGGGCAAAATTATTCCAGTTTATGACAGACACAGGCGGGCCGTTTTTCATCTCCTGGCCTTTCAGGAGGAGAGGAACTTTGAGAATCAGTCCAGGCTGAAAACACATTTCTCCAATGAACAGAAACGCAGGCACCACGGAATTCCTGACTGACATTATCGATTCCTTCCGCGGCAGCAGCAAGCCCAGGTTTTACTGTTTAATCACTTCAAACCCTTGCTTTATGGGCAGCGATTCAGCTCAGGACTCCGGAGGGGACGGACAGAGCAGAAAACACCCTGGTGCTCTTTCTGGGGAAGGAAAATAGCGTATACCCCTATTGTCTGGCCCAGAATGAATGGGTCCTGCCTCCCCATCCTTGCCGTCCGTCTGGTCTGGGCTAGAACAAGCTGCAGAGGACCCAGGAGGCGGTGCCCATCCTTTCCACTCGAGAGGGACCGCCCTCTGCTTCCTGCCCTGTCCTCCAGACCCAGCCCGCGCCCTCTGCCTCGGCACTGTGTGTCCTGCGGGTGTGGACTGCCTTGGAATGGTGCTGTCCTCTCCTATCATCCACGAGTGTCTAGAGGGCACAGACTAGGTCCTGCTCATTGGTTTGTCCCTAACACGTGACACAGGGCTGGGCACCTAGGATATCCTTCAAGGAATGCTTATTTATTATGTATTAGTAAAAGGATGTGTATGCGCTTGGAGGCATGCCGGAACATTAGGTTAGCAGAGGGCCGTTGTGCCTTACGGAGACCTCTCCGTGCAGGCCGACTGGGCTTTATCTGAGGGCCTTCCCGGTTGACTGCATAAGAGCACTGTCCTCCAGCTAGCTTAGTTCATGTAGTGGCCCTTGGGGTGTTGTGAATAGCGTGCAACTTGACCGTGCATTATACACTTGAAGTGATAGCAGTTGGAAGACCTGCTTCCAGAGCCCCTTCCATCCTCCCTCCCTCCCTCCCTCTCTCCCTCCCTTCCTAACTTCCTTCCTCCTTCTCTCCCTTCCTCCCTCCTTCCCTCTTTTTTCTTTCATCTCTGTCTCTCCCTCCCTCCCTCCTTCTCCCCTCCTCCTCTTGTTCACCTTCCCCCTCCTTCTCTCTCCCTCTCTTCTTTCCTACCTTGGAATCTGACTTGTCTCCTCAGTAGGACTGTCACCTCTGCAAGGGCAGGAGCTGGACCTTGATCACCTCTGCTCGCCCCCTCTACCCCGACTCTAATCATATAGGGATGTGAGGGGCAGGACATGTCTCGGGTCCTTTTTCCCTCCCAGGATTTCTGTTTCAGCAAATCACAGTAAACTCAGACTGAGTTTGTTTATCTGCGAGGCCCTGAGAGAGTCATCTCGTGATGAGGCATAGCTCACAAGGTCTGATAACATCTTTATCTTCGACTTCAACTTTTGGACCTCAAAACGGAGTCCAGTTCTGTTTGTGCCTGCGGAGTGGAGCAAGATATCATCTCCTGCCTCCTAGCTTCCCTGCTTCCATTAACGTGGCCGCTGATGTCCTGAGCTTCCTGGGGAGCAGATCCATCCTGGGCTTGGTGAGCGCTTGAGAGCGTGTCACTGAGCTGTGTGCCCTGTGCTCCGGGGATGTGGCTTCTTAGAGTGGACTCTTCTTAGAGTCAGTCCGTGGTTGGAGTTCGCCCAGATTCTCCCGTCTGATTCACAGCGCCATCCCTCCGGCTTTGTGACGTGCCTCTCATTCAGTAAGAGGCTGGGGGAGAAACAGAAAGCCCCCCTTAGGTCTCCCAACCTAGCTATAGCTTCCAGTGTAACACCGCCAAGGAAAATCTAGAAAGGGGAAGGAAAAATGGGGGTGCATGGGACACCTGTGTCACTACCTCCTGACAAAGCGGTATTTCTTGTCGTTGGACCTCCCCGCTTGCACACACACACCCTCCCCTGGGAGTCCCGCTGATTCTCGCACCCCAAGCCCAAGGCCCTGTCCAGTCTCTCAGCCAGTGTGCGGATTCCGGCTCCCCCCTGCCCTGTGCACTTGCACACTTCTCTCTTACAAGCACACAGGTGGTGCAGAAGCAAGACTCTGCCCCTGGGCACGAGTCTGTACCCAGCCAGTTCCGCTGCCCCTCCACTCCCCTGCCCCCCTCTGGGGCTGCCCTGGGCTTGGGGAAGCCTTCCCTTCCTGACACGCAGCCGGACAGATGTCCCTGAGGCCTCTGTGCCCGCCCTGCCTCAGCGCCTCTGCTCTCCTGCTTGCAGACTCCCGGGCCATGCTGGACTCTCTTTTCCTGAACCCCTTCCTGAATCCCACTCACCTTCTTCCTGACTCAGCCCACCGTTTCTTCCTGCTCCTGCCGTGAGGACCGTCTCAGTCCCGGAACAAGCTGGTGCGTGGCCTGTCTCAGGACTTTCACGGTGCTCTTCCCTCGGATGAAATGCTCTTCCCTCCATTCATCTCATCTCACGCTTGTCCTTCAGGACTCAACTCAGATGTCCTGTCCTCGGATAAGCCTTCCTCCACCTCCGTCCCTTATTGTTTTCTTCCGGAGAATTGATTACAAATCATAATCATATATGAAAGCTGCGAAGGCAACAGATCTCACCCAGGGCCCCGCTGACGCGCTGCAGCCTCTCCTAGCCTGTGCGGAGCCGCAGCCCCCACCACACACTGCATGTGGGGAGCAGAGCGGAGCGGGAGATCTGCGTCTGTCACCCAGCGCAGACCTGCATCACTCTGTCCCCAAAGCTCTAACCTTTGGCAACCACCGCTGTCTCCTTCTCTCTTCTCTTGAGCTGCTGCTCTCCTACCTCCCCTTCCTGGCTCCCGTGCCTCCTTTCCTTCTCTCCGCTCTCTGGAACCTTCCCTCCCAGGTCTTGATTTCCCTATCTTATTTAGAGTAACTCGGCCCTCCCTTGGTTCTTCAGTCCCTTCCTCCCCATTGCCCACCAGCCAAACGAAAGGTGTAAAACACACAGGAGAGTATCTAATGATCGGTCTGTACTGTTACACGCACTTAAGTATATTGTTTGATGAGCGTCTCGACTATAGGGCAAGTTCCATGACACTCACATGGCTTCACGGATGCTTTATTCACCACTGAACACCCTGTGTCTAATGTGGTGCCTGGCACATAGCAGGGGGCTCAGTAAATATTGACAGAGTGAATGAGTACCATGCTTCTCTAAAGAAACTCATTACTGATTTCAATTTGAATGTCCAGAGCCCTTGAGTGTCGAATCCTGGGTGCTTATAGACCCAGTTAGACTGTCGCTGTGGTTTAATAAGAAAGATATTTGGTCCTTGCCTCCAATTCCTGGCAGAGAGCTCCTACAAACTCTTGAAATCTCCTGAATGATAAGGGTGAGATAGGAGCACCTTTTGGTCTAATAAGGTGACTCTTGGTGGGCCTAGATAGCTTCAGGATGGGCACTGGTGGCCAGAAAGATCAAGCCTTGATTGGAAGCTTGGAACTGTGAGTCCCACCTCCCAAGCTCCTGGGAAGGGAGAAGGGCTGGAGATTGAGTTCAGTCATCAATGGCCAGTGATTCCGTTAATCATGCCTATGTAATGAAACCTCCAGAAAACCCCTAATGATGAGGTTTACAAGAAATTCCAGGTTGGCGAACACGTCGGGTGCTGGGAGAATGGTTTGCCCAGGAAGAGCATGGCCGCTCCCCACCCCTCCGCTCCGAAGCATCGCTTCCATTTAGCTGTTCCTGAGTTGTATCCTTTTTAAGAAGCCAGCAAATGTCAGTAAATTGTCTTTCTGAGCTCTCCAAACCATTCTAGCAAATTATGGAACCTGCGTGTATGTATAGCCAGTGTGTTAAAAGATCAGGTGGCCCAGGACTTGGAAATGTCATCTGAAGAGGGGACAGCCTCGTGGGACTGAGCTCTTAACACATGGGGTCTATACTAACTCTGGATAGTTCATGCCACAATGGCATTGAATTGTTGGACACGCGGTTGGTATCGGAGAATCAGAGAATGGGTTGGGTAGAGAGAAAAAACGTCAGAATCACTGTTAGACCATGTGCACGTTTTCGGGTCTTAATCTCCTGGTGCCAGCATTAGCATCCAGAACTCCCAACCACATGTGGACTACACTCATCCCATTCAATCAGGGGCTCCTCTGAATTTGGGACCATCCGGGGTGCCTGTGGCAGCTCTGTGTCTGGGGAAGACCACCTCCCCTCCTCCGCCCCTCCCTCATCTTCTCTCCCCTGCCCTGCCCCCACACCCAGGGAAGATGAGAGTGACTGAACAAGCGTGAAAGACATGGAAACTTCCCTCCTGAATGATCATGCTAATGGTAAATTGATGGGATTGAATACATTCAAGTCGGAAATGATCCAAATATATGCTAATGAAGCTGAATATGCATTATTTAGACTAAAACAAACTAACTGCGAGTCAGGAAATAAAGTAGGTGAATTATTAGTTTGGCAACTCAAAGAATCGGAGAACTCAAGCACTGTTCCAGAGACAGGCAGAGGCAGGCAGGAAAATGTGGTTAATGAATTCTAAACCAATTAACTGCAAATTGATGGTGTGCTCGGAGACCCACCACCCCCAACTCCCTCGGATTGCTTTTTGAAAATTTAAAAGGAAAACGCCGTTGCCATGCACTTTTCTTGTTTTCACTTCCTAAATGTGCTCTCCTGGAAACTTGAGTCTCAGGGGGAAAAAAAAAAACTACAAACAGATCCCAGACATGAGAATGGGGCTATTTTGGCCACAGGGAAAGATAAATAATGCAAAGAGAAACCTCTCAACTCTTCTTTGTCAGAGGGAATCATCCTCAGAGTGAAGAGGGGAAGTGAGCCTCTATGAGAGGGAACTAAAGCCTGGAATGGGTGAAGAAAATGTAAGAACATAACCATCATATCCACACTAGAACAACTCGACTGTCCTGGCTGAATTCCACCCCAGGGCACAGAAGATCACAGATGAGGTCCCCCCGAGGCTGAGGAGTCACTAGGAAGGGGTTAGAGCACAGGAGGTGGCATCGTGCTTTCCAAAGATAGAGTCTCTCCGTTCCAAGGTATTTGATGGGGATCATAGAAAAATCCCAGGTTCAGTTCATAAAATGTTACAGTTTCAGAGTTACAGCTACAGAGATCTTAGGAAGGAAGTAGCGATGAGTTGGAGCCAGCATGGGTTCACCGTGAACTAGATCTTTGCTGCAAGGGCACCTTTGTGGAGGAACGCTCTCCTGGTGACTCTACAGAAACAGCCCCGCCCCTCGGCCACGCCTCCTGGCTCCCACCCCCACACATCCCTGTGCTTGCTTTTGCCTTCTCCTCCCACTGGACTGGAAGCTCAGTGAGGACTGGAGCTTTGCCTGGTGCAGGGTAGGGTAAATATCTGTGGCATGAGTGAGACTAACTCCTCATTTCACAGCCACCGAGTATGGCCAGGCCCTCAAGGAAGACCTGCCCCCACCCACCCACTCACAGATGGAGACTCGGAAATGAGAGCAGGAGAGCAGCCCTGGGCCCTGACTGCTCAGGGCTTGACCTCTAAGGCACCTAT
Source organism: Ursus americanus (assembly GCF_024610735.1). Taxonomy (NCBI): domain Eukaryota; kingdom Metazoa; phylum Chordata; class Mammalia; order Carnivora; family Ursidae; genus Ursus; species Ursus americanus. Next base: position 3,007,732 of record NC_142159.1, read on the forward strand.
CCCTGCCCCCTAAGAAATATGGCCCAGCGGACTTGGAATTCTCAGATTCACAATTTCTCATCCCACATGCTCAGAACTTCCCTGCTCTCCCCAGTCGAGGAAAGGGAGGAGAAGGCTCAGCTCGTGACTTCTGACTCTCAGCCCAGTGCCCCTTCTGCTTTGCTCTGCTGCCTGTGAACGTGGAAGTAATGTTGGAGAAAAGCATAAGCCGCGGGAAGGACTTCTGCTTCCTCAAGGCAGCCAGAGCACGTGAAGACGTTCTAGCTTTGATTACGACAGCGTCACTCCACTATCGTGGGTGGACTCGCAGGCTGGCAGCCGCAGCGTGGGAAAACCCAGAAGACTACAGAAAATAATGGAGGGGAGGGGGCAGATGTGACAAAAAGTCAAACTGATCACCTATCAGTAATAACATCTCTCGTTCAGAAGATGCCAGCGGCTCAGAGCTGCGCAGTTATCTTTAGGCGCACCTTGTGTTCTTGGCAACGTGGCCACGTGCCCCGGTCGGCACCCCGTTCAGGCAGTGCGTGGTTGGAACAGGAGCAGGGAGCGCGCTGCTGCAAATGCAATCCTGAGCGAGTGGCTGGGACACCACGGCACCGAGGCCTGGCACCTTGAGCAGACCGAGGGCACCTGGCAGAGAGGTGGGTCCTGGCACAGGTGGGGGAGAGGCCGCTCGCAACCTCCAGCCCCCCAAAAGCTGCTGGGCTTAGTCGCCGTGGCCTATGCAGGCTGCCAGGCTGTTTAGAAAGCAAATAGCTCAGCCTGCTCGGTGACAAACCGTGTTAGTGTAGGCTTTGTTCTCTCTGCACACACAAAAAAGAGAGCTCAGATAGAAACAGACAATGTAACAGACTGCGGAATGAATGGTAAATGTGTTTCTACATATTGGATGGGATTGTAACCGGATCAGCTGACACTAAGTGTGTCGTTTGGCATGTTTTGGTGATTAGTGTTAGCGGTGATCTGGGGATCTCCATGACCTCTTTCCCCCTCCATTATCCTAATATGTTCATTCTAGATAGATTGACGTGCCGGGCACTGAGCTCGCGATGAAGCGGCGAGCAAACGCACGTGGAAGCTGGCCTCGGGCGTTCACAGGCAAGCGCCGACTGTGCCTGTACCTGCAAGAACGCCCAGGTGTACCCGCCTCTCTACTCGTCTTCAGAAATGTTCAGAATGAAAGAAAAGAGAGTGCCTTTCGGAAGCGGACTGGATAGGTGCGAAGTGGCGGTTTAGAAAACAATAGGAATCTTACTGGGGTCAAGAAACTTCTTAATGGAGGAGGTGCCTCTGGCTGTGACCTGGGCATTACCAGTGCTGACCTTTTGTTGGAAAGAAAGGCGCTGGGAATGTTGCCCCGTGTCCTCTGACTTCTGACCCCAGAAAGGAAGGGACATGAACTCCAAGTGACTCTGGTACCAATGGATAAAGAAAGGCAAGGCAGGCCGTCGGAGTGCCCAAGTGTCTCCTAAAGCCCCTCCCTGTGGGCTGTGATACATCCAAGTCCTGAGAGCCAGAGTGGCCCACACACGTCACTCGTTTAGGAATGACACTCATCGAATTTCTAGAAATTGTGCACCACCTAAAACCCAGGGTCAGCTTTCTATGCCTGGAGGTTCTAATGCATGCTAAAAATTAAAACAAGAATTAGATTATCACGTAGAAACTATCATCAGTCACATTAGATGAAAGTCAATCATGAGAAATAGTCCGCATCAGAGTTCACAGTCTGTGGGCCCTTCATGCCCTGGGGAGAGAGGAACTGACTGAGAGGCCAGTCAGTATGTGGGACGTTGGCTCCCAAGGAAGCCCCAAGCATAGAACAGCTTCATCCAGGAAAGGGAGAGAGTGATGAATCCAGGCTGCCCCAGCAAGCATCAATGTCAGAGATGGGTCTTGTCTTGGTGGGGGGGAGGGCTAGAGAGGGAGGGGCAGGCTGGCAGAAGGGTTGACGCAGAGACTCTGGACGGTCCAGCTGGGACCGGACAGGATGAAGATGCGATGGGCAGTCCACTCCTGGGATGTGGGGGCTGGCAAGAGTAGGGTCAGCAAGTCAGCCCCAGCCAGTCAGCTGGGGAACGGGCAGGGCTCCTTGCCAGATGCCAGAGACACGGCATCCGAGACCCAGACAGAAGGGGCTGCACACGTCTCTGCACGGGAGTGAGCTGGAGAAGCTCTTGTCTGGTCCCGGTGCCAGATTAGGAAGCTGGCCTCTCCTCCAGATGTCTTCAGCGATCTGGCACATGGCAGAGGAAAACGCTCTTCTCCCGAGTCAAGAACAATCACTGGTGGAGTGCCAGCCTTGTGCGGAACACTGAAGGGGTCCGAGAAGCCCCTCGGAGGAGGGCGAGGTTTGAGCTGAGGTTGGCGGAGGAATGAGGACCCGCTCGTGTCTCTCTAGTGGGGACGGGCACAGACACAGAGGGTATTTCCCCAGCGAAGGCAGGCACGTGTTTCTGTTTCTGCTCAGTCTAGCTCCTCGTGGAGTTTCTCTGTTTATCCAGCTTTTATCGAGGCATCGCAAGTTTACGATAATCATCTGACAGACAGACTTTATAGAGAAAGAACATGCTTGTGGAAACTCGGGACAAATACTTGGAGCCCCGACAGCTGAGTTGGGGGATGGGCGACCCCTCTGAACCGGCTCCGCCCGCCACTCATGACTGACCGCAGGGGCAGGCTCCGTGCCTGGAAGGCCGTCGTCCCTGGGAACGTGCTGCGCAAATCTAAGCCAGGCCAGGGATACAGGCTCAGCAAGCATCTCAGATGTTCACGCTCCGCTCTGCCACCGCACGGGTAGCAGCTTCTCCTGCCAGCGTGGTTGGCTGAGCTTGGGTTTGGAGACGAGGGTGGGTCTCAAGATGTAGGTTTTGAAGAGAGGTATCCGAGTCCCTGTTGTTCCCTTAGATGGCAGTCCCAGAGTCACTGGGAGATCAGACAAATGTGAATGGGCTACCCGGGGCCCACCCTGTAACTTTTCCACCATACCCCCACCTCCATAAAGTCTCTACTTACACCATCCCTGGCCTGGAGCCCACTGAACCCTTGACCCATGTGATCAGGTCTGTGGAAAGTTCAAGGCTGCCGGTAGGGATGGGGCGCACGCCCGGAATCTCAGGCCAGTGGAGCTACCTTCACATCTGGTCAGGCTTGTGTGACGGACAAGGGGCACGGCGCCTGTAAGCCATGGTTTGCTACTGACTTTCCCTATGACCCCGGACAGTGTCTTTGCTTTCATCGGCCTCCGTTTCCTTACCTGCGAAATGAATTTGGACTGGCCGGCTTTCAGCTCTGACACTTAGGATTTATGATTCCACAAGGTCAAGAGATTTAGGAAGTCAAGAGAAGCAACTAATGAGAACAGAGTGTAACAACACTCCATGGTAGCCACTGGACATGGCCATGAGAACTGAAAATAGAAGTCTGTGTTTACCTGCAGACCTGAGGAGAGGAGACACGTGCCTAGCACCAAACTCCAGGAGATTAAACCAGAAGGCCGTCTGGAGAGCCAGCCTTCAAGAAGGCCCCATGGTGACCCTTGTGTATTCATGCCCTCATGTGTTCCTTTCCCATGTTGTATCAGATAAAACGTGGTGGTCCTGATAGTCTGGGACTCCTACTGCTAGATCATAGGAGACATTGCCATTTCTTTTTTGCTCTCTTGGATCACTCATTCTTGGGAAGCCATATCATGGGGACACTTGAGCAGCCCTATGGACAGTCCCTATGGTGTGGAACTCAGGCCTCATGCCAGCAGCCAGCACCAACTTACCTGCCATATGAGTGCGCCATCTTGAGTCTTCTAGTGTCAGTGAAGCCTTCAGATGACTTGACTGACATCCTGACTATAGCTCAGGCAAAAACCTTAGCCAACGAAGTTGCTTCTGAATTCCTGACTTAGAGAAACTGTGTGAGATAATATTGATTGTTGTTTTAAGTGGCCAAGTTTGGGGAGCAAATAATGACTATGCCATCCCCTGTAGTCCACAAAATGTGCCTCAAAGATGTTGCTTCCCAAATTCTGTTTGCTGGGGCTCTGGTCCCAGGAGATGCTCACTGAACAAAGGAACTTAAGAAGACCTGAAGTAAAGAAGCCTGTTTAGTTCTGTTTAACCCAGAGTTCTCCAAACTCACCTGACAGTGGATACCCTTTTGTGCCTACACTTCTAAGAATTCATGCCTGATGGAATGTGTTCTGGGAACTGCTGTTCTAGGACAAATGGAAGATTGATGCACTAATGGACTGAAGTACTAATGTACTGTAATCGTATGTACGCGTTACCCCAGAGTCTATTTGGCCTCTGCATACGTCTGACTTCATTCACTCCTCCATCATTTCATCCGTCCGTTCACTCATCCATCCAGCAACATTCATGGATGCCTCATCTGTGCTGGAGCCCACACTGGGGCTCCAGAAATGCATTCTACAGCTCCTGCCTTCAAAGGCTCACAGTCCAGTGGTTAGAGCGAGGGTTCAGATATCATACTGCCTGATTCTGAAGCCCAGTTCTGTCCCTTACAAGCTGAATGACCTTGGATAAGTTTCTTCACCTCTCTGATTCAGGTTTCTTCATCTGTAAATTCAAACTAATAATAATTGTATCTAACCCATAGGGAGGATTTTAACGATTAAGTGACCTAACACAGGTGCAGCACTGATTTGGTGCCCGGCCTATAGTACGTGTTGAATAAACGTGAGCTGTTTTCCTTATGCTTATTACTCATTCTCTAAGGTTTGACACAGGTGCATCTCCTCTGGGGAGTATTCTTTGACACCTGTACCCCCCCAGCTGACCTAGGTGCCCTCGTGTCTCCTTCCTTGAAAACATCCTGCCCTTACTTCCATCAGAGCATTTTGCTATTGCATAATTGGGGACCATGAGGGGCCTGCTATGGCCAAATCAGAGGATATAAGGGAATGAGGCTGAAGAGGGGGGTTGGGGGTATTTTTTCCCCAGGGTGAAGTCTAGGCTGGATTCCCTGGGGGATGGGAAACCAGGGAGGGTTGGGGAAAAGGGTGTGGCCAGCTGGTCCTCCATCCCCAGGCCTGGCTCAGACTGCCATCGGGATGATGTCTCGCAAGGCTGCCCCTATGCTCACATGAGCAGAATGCTAGACACTGCCCTGCGTTGGTAGCCCGTGGTTTTGCCTGGCGGGGGGGTGACCTCATCGTGCCTGCCACCCCGTGGCTCCGCCACTTTTGTTCAGACACATCTGGAATACCAAATAATGCCCTTCTTTGTTCACCTGGGGAGCTCTAGTGAAAAGTCTGAACGATGATAGGGAATCTGCTTAGGTCCCTGGGGCCTGCATCCCTGGGGTGGAGGGAGCTGGGAGCTAGACTGTGAAGTAGAAGTTCCTCATCTTGTTCTAGCTGCATTGCCCACTCAGAGGGGTTTTGCAGAGAACAGCTGGTAAATTCACTTCAGTATCTGCTTTCCCCGGCCCTTGCCTCCACATACCTCTTCCCTCCCCGCCCCCCCACAACTGGGTGGCTACCTCTCCACTGAGCCGCAGCTCTGACGGAGTCTCAGTGATGCCTCCAAGGCCTTCTGGGTCTCCAGAGGCGGTTTCCAAGAGGTGCCCGAACCCCCCTTCCAGCTCACTGGCTCTGAGCAGGACGGTGGCCGTGTGCCAGCAGCTTCAGGGGTTCCAGGCGAGGCCCGGCGCCCCCACCTCTGCTCTCTTTCTCGCACACACGGTTCCGGAGGCAGAATGCTAGACAATCTCTTTTTCTTCTCAAGTCCGTGAAATCAGGAACCAGAGGGCAAACTGGGGCTCCGGGTCTCCAATTATCTCTCTCCCCCTGCCTCTCAGGGAGCCTCACACTCTTCCACTCAGCTCCAAGCAGTCAACAGCCTCTCGGAACCTGTTGAAATCTATTACCGACCTTTGGTCTCATCACCACAAAGGCGCTTTCCGCAGCGCGGAGGTGGATTAAACAGAAATGAATCGGCCGATGGAGGCTTTACGACCCTCTCCGTTCTCGCCTCCCGTTTTCCCCCTTCTCTCTCGGTCTCTCTTTCTCCATCTCACTCTTTTTTACCGCAAGCCAGCTGGGCAGAGCCAAGATAAGGTGATGGGGTCCGAATGGACTGAGGTCACAAACACCTCCACGAAACTCTCCTCGTTCGTCTTGCAAATTAGGGCACCAGCAGTTCCACGGCACGGGGCCTGTTAGTGCTAAATTCATCGCGTCTGGCAAGAAAGAAAATAAAACAAAATGAAAAGCCCATAAAGTTGAACCGTTAAATATTTAGGGCTTGTGATGAACAACATGTCATAATATTTGTTGAATTGCATTTGCCATTCAATGCATCTTTTCCACTTAAGGCCCCAGTTTGGGGAGGTAGAAGGAAAAAACCAGAAGAATTGGGTTGTGTCAAAAATGAAACGTGCGCTTTAATTTAACCTCAAAAGACAAATCTCTCTGTCTGCTGGTCCTGGGCTGCGTGGCTGTTAGCACTCTTGAACAGGGGTCTTCACCTCCCCGGAGCCTGTCTCTTGGTGTTCGCGCACAGCAACGTGTGTAATTAGCAGATGCTCTTTGACGTTTGACTTAAATTATCAAATGTCAGGACATGACACTTTATTTGTGTATGTTTTCCTTGCTTAGCAATTCAGGCGGTACCTGGGGAAGGGAGATGTGTCGGCTCAGCTCTAGCCAGGAGCTCTTCCTTGCAGCTCTGAGTCTGAGAGTCTGTTCTTACAGGTTTGATTCTTTGGCTTATGACCTCTTTTCATGCAGATGCCCCAGGAGAACCCATACAGACTCTCAGTTCCTTACCTCCTCAGAGGGAGGGTTAATAAGATCTTTTCTTGAGAACAAAAAGTGGGCATGAATTATAAGAACTTGGGGAGTCTGAGAGGTGGGGAGGCCCTGGCTCTGGCCTGGGAAGTAATAATAGTAGATTCCTTCTTGACAGGCCTGGCAGATCCTGCTAAATAGAAGGGGGTGGCAGGGGAGAAGAAGTCGGAGAGAGAGGGAAGGAAGAAGGAGCCCCAAGTATGTACATTGTGTGTGTGTATATTACCAAGTTCACCTGAAGGCCATACCATGATCACCGCCGTGACCACCCCCACTCCCACTCTAGGGTGCTACCCATCCAGTCGGGTAGTTTGCCCTGCTCACAGGGCCTGCCTTTCTGTCAGGAGCCCAAAAAGCCAGGGCAGAGCCCAGAGTTGGGTGTTCCTAAAGTAAAAGTAGGGCCCCGGGAATGTTTGGGGCTTGCCCTAGGAATCACTGTGATCTCAGGAATCCACAGGAAATGGTCTTAAAGATCTCTGTCCAATGACTACCCAAATCATTGTGCAGTGACCTTGGAAATCAGAGTAGAGATCTGGCGTATCAGAGCCTGATGGCTCCCAGGGAGGGTGTTCAAGAGCGTGGAGGCAGCAGGTCAGGCCCCGGTGCCTAAGTGGACCAGGCCAATGAGGGGCTGAGACTGTGGACGATGCTTGGGGCTCCCTAGTCAGGCTCCAGCCACACCAGCGCTGCACACCCTTTTCCTCCCCAGGGCTACTAGGGCTCCAGTAACCTTTTGCTAAGCTGCCCAGAGCTCTGGAGACGTCCAGAGCCCAAAGCTGAGCCCTGCGCATCTGTCACCAGACTCTTGTGCCAGACTCGGCCTGTGGTAGTGACCACACTGGCTGCGCCCTCAGCAGAGCCCCAGCCTCCACATTGCAGGGCCAGGCTGAAGCTGAGCTCCCAATTTCAGCAGGCTTGTTTGTTTCCATACAACATCTGGGGCTTACTGCCACCATCTGGACTTGCTCCCAATCAAAGCCCACTCTCTCTTGCTAGCTGCCAGTGCTGTTCCCAACATCAGCCAGGTCTCCCAGCCAGAAGCTGGACAGCTTGTGGGAGAAGGGCTCAGAGGGCAGGAACTAGCTCTCTAGAGCAGTGTGTCCAGGCCCCTGGGGGCACTGAGGCAGAGGGTGTACATAGGCTTGGAGGGAGATGGTCGCGCTGTGTGTGTGTGCGTGCATGTGTCTGTGCAGGTATGTATCAGTGAGTGTACATATGTGTGAGTCCAGGTTTGCCTCTGCGTGCGTCTGTATCCATGTCTGTGTGTACGTGTCTGCCCTTGGGCAGGCAGGTGTGTATCAGTGCAGTGAATGGTAAGAGCACTAGCTCTGGAGTTGGTCTGCTGGAGCCTTAATTTTATCATCTGAAAAATAGGAGGGTGATCATGCTTGTAACTGAGGGTTGTCAGGAGAGTCAAAGAGGATAATGCATATTCATTGCTTGCAAACAACATTCATAGTAGGTGCTCAGTACCTATGGTGTTATCTTGCTACCTGGGAATGTGGGTTTGTGTGTGCATGTCTACATGTGTGTGTCTGTCTGTGGATTGGGGGTACGTGTGCCTCTAGGTCTCTGTATGTGTCTGGGGAATAAGTCTGTGTGGATGTTTGTATCTGTGTGTTGGCATGCTGTGCCCCGTGCGAGTAGGTGTGTGCACGTGTGCTCCAGAGCCAGGCGCCTACTAAATATTTGTTTTGCCGGGCCCTGGGGAGTGCAGCTGGCAGAGTTGCCAGCGCTGCGTGCAGTGTTTCTGACAGCTCGAGCGCGGCCTCCAAGAAGTGTGAACTTTCTGAGGGTAAACAGCTAATGATACTGCGATGCCAGCACTGACCCCCCCTGCAGGCCTTCTTGCATGCTGGGAGTCATTAGGAGGCTTCTGGCTGGCGCCTCCCTCCTGCTCCCCCAGCACGGCACCTGGCGGCTGGGTGAGTGATAGGATAGTGGGGCTCAGTACCCAACCCACACCCTCACCACCACCCACCCTTCCCACAGCTGGCAAGCTAACAATGGAGGAGAAAAACAACTTCTCTTAGCCAATCTCCCCCATTCAGCCATCAGCACCTTGGAGAGCTCCTGGAGCTTCTGGGTGGGGGTGGGGGGAGAGGCAGAGAACCAGCCTCTGCTTTAGTTCAAGTGCAGCCAGGACTGGGGCTGTGGGACTCCAGCCGAGCTCAGGGTCTCTGGATGAAGGGAAGCCCTCATAGGAATGTGATTACTTGGTTAATTTATGCAAAACCTCACTCTTGTCTGAATTGGGTTGTAGCCTTTGAGAACTCCCAAAACCCTGGCATGAAACCTATTTCATTGATGAGAAAAGTGGCCCTTGATTCACCACCCCAGCAGTGCCCTCCCTGCCCCTCACCCCCAGTGCTATTTCTGAAATGCGCCCAAGCTGCCTGTGCCCAGTTCCCACACTGATGTCCATGCATGACTATGATAAGGCTTCACCTTTTATTCAGCTCTGTGTGCACAGGTGTGCGCCATGTGTGGGAGCTCTGAGTAGGCATGTGTCTGTGTGCACACTTGCTTGTATGTCTGGGTCCTGGATGCAGACAGGTGCCTGAAGGGGGCTGCCAGTGTGTGTATGTGTACATATAGACACGTGCATGTCACCAGCTGCATAGACACAGGAGTGTTTTTTTGTGTTTGTGTCAAAAAAAGCGTTTTCCAAAAGCTATGCGAGGGCCGGGCTATCCAGATGTACCCTATATAGGGCTCAACTCCCCACTAGTTTATCTGCTGAGGGTGAGGATAAGGTGAACATTGCGATTCATTCTAGAAGGCCATGATGCAAGAGAAGCCGAGCTGGGAGAGAGCCCCGAAGTCTTTCATTCTCCTCCCCATTTGACAGATGAGGAAACTGAGGCCCTGCCAGAAAGTTGGCTTGTGAGAAGTCTGTAGGGGCCGAGCTGGAGCCACATCCTGTGGTCTTACTTGCTGGATGGTGTTCTCCATCTTTTCACCACCACCACCCCCCCCCCCAGGAGCGGCCTACTGCTTCTGACTTGAGCCCCCCCGCCCCCCTCGAGGCTCCAGCAAATCAGGGGGCAGAGAGTCCAGATTGCTCAGGTCTCTTGTCAGGCCAGAGGAAGCCCTCGTGGGTCTCTCCCCTCTCCACTGCCCTGTGCCAATCAGTGGAGGTCCCTTTAACAGATGGATCAGGCCTCCCCCCTCACACCCCCTGCTGCTGCTGCTGAAGAGAGAGAACCTTTGCAGACAGCCCCTGTCTGTGTTTCATTACAAAGACGCAGCCATATTCCATTAATTCCTCATTTGCTGTGGGCAAAGCGCTGATACGTACATTTTTACCTGGGGTGGTTTTAATCAGTTAATTTAACCAGAAACATTAATAATGTATTTCTTTGCCACTCGACTGCCCATCTGTTGAACAACTTACCTGTTGGAGAGCAATGTCACCTCCCGTGACTCAGAGCCTTCGGCTGCCCAGGAACAAGATGAGATTCTGCATATTTCCTGGCTTTGCAGACCAAGGGTGAGGGCTGGGGGTGCTGCTCCCTGCCTGGCATGGGCTCCCAGGCTGAGTGGCAGCATGGCCTTCCTTTCCCCCAGGCTGCAGACCAACACCATCGCTCTGCTTTGTTGGGAGATTCTGGGCTACAGGAGAGGTTGGATCCCAGCTCACTGTGGAGGAGTGTGTGCTGGGAGAAGCCAACAGACAGATCTGAGCTTTTGAGTGCAGCTTAGCTGCTCCCTGGGCAGGCAGCTGCACCTCCCAAGCCTCCGTTTTCTCGTCTCCCCCTCGGGTCTGTTGGAAGGAGGCAGTGGGGAAGTCTGTGTGAAGGTCAGGCAGAGGGCCAGGCCTCGAGCGGTTGCTCCCTATAAGAAGCTTTCCTCCTTTGAGGCTAAGTAATCATCAGGACCAATCCCAAGGAGGCTGAAAGTCTGAACTACCTTGGGAGAGTCCAGGGTGATATTCAGAACAAGTACCCTCCAGGCTGGGACGGGAGGAGCAGCAGCCAGTCAAAGCCCCCCGGTGGGGCCCGATGTTAAGCACCGAGGTACTGGGTCTTGGGAAGTTCAAGGGGGGGGGGGGTTGGAGCAATTGAGGCAGCAGCACAACCTTAGAGGCGTGGGGATGCTGCTTGGCTGAGGAGGTCAGGGGGTGCCAGCCGTAGGACACCTGAGATCGTGGCTTTCCTGGGTTCTCTGCTTTTTCCTCCTTCCTCAGAAGCTGTGAAGCAGCTAGAGCCCTGGGTGCGCTGTCCCGCTCCTCGGGGATGGACACTCAGCCAGCTCACGTCTGGGTCCTGTCTTCCCGCAGTCATGGGGATGCCGAGGGTGGCAGAGCCACCGTGCTCCTGACTGGTGCGGTCCCAGTGCATACCCACTGCCTGACCATCCCGCTCTCGCCCTCAGCCTGGTGCCGTGAACATGGTCCTCACCCTCTTCAGGGCCTTGCTGAGCAAAGCACGTTTCTCTCTACCTAAGGATTCTAGAAGGACACTGACCTCACTCCAAGAGGAAAGAGCCGGCAGAAGTCAGGGAGAAGTGGAAGAGGGGTGGGTTGGGGGGACACTGGTCCCAGGCGACCAGAGAGATTTGTCCCTGGGGGCTTGGAGGGGCCAGAGCAGGTGGGATACCCTCAGGAGCTGCAGAGCCAGGTTCTCAGAACTTTCCTTCTGGCGTCCATCGGCTTTGATTTCATCAGTTCTAAAACACCACTGACGGTAAGATGCATAATTTTATGTACTTCCCTAAGAAAGAAAAAAACGCCAATTCAACTATGACAGAGTGCTTTCTTATCATCTATGGCAAACCCACCGCCATTTCATGGATGTTAAAATGTGGAGAAAAATGTATGAGTGGGAATCAATGAATTACGGTAATAAAATCAACACCCGCCGCTGTTTATCCGGGCTTCTCCGGCTTCTCTGTGGAGGGGAGACCAGCAGCCCCTGGCTCCAACCTCACAGACCCTGGGAATCGAGCTGGCATTCGGAGAGGTTAAGCAATGTTACAAGGTCACAGACGATCCGCATAATAAAGAATATTTGCCTATGCTTATGTACTAGCAAGATCCCCCTCGGAATCCGTAGGAAGGACTTGGAGACACGCAGAGCTCCGCAAGCTTCCCTGCGGTCTGTCAGCCTGTAGGTGGCGGAGCCGCTGGGTTTGACTGACAGCTCCGCCATCCTGTTACCAGCTGGCAGGGGCGGAGCTCTGACCCAGCTCCTGCTACCTCCAGGCTGAGCTCCTCCTAACCGCTAGACTTCACCGCCTCTTTTCAAGAGCAGAGGGTGCCAGAGGGGGTGGTTTTGCATCGGGCGTCCGCCTCCGGGACTCAGCCTCTCTCTAGCCTCCAGGTGCCCTGGAGGCTGCTCTCTCCACCCGACCCCAGATTGGGCATTTGCTTCCCTCCGCTGACTGGCCAGCAGAGGGAGAGTACCACCTCTCTGGTCTCCTTCGGAATCCAGAGTGAGTGGGGGCAGCAGGCAGGCGGAGATGAGGCAGAAACGGGAGAACGAGAGCTGCTGTCGAAAACTCATAAATTGGTCCCAGAGAGAAATGGAGCCTCTTTTTTGCCCATCAGCTCCCTTCCCCAACCATTACCAGGCAAGCAGCATGAGGGCCTTGGTTGGAGCAAAACTCAGGCATGGGTGTGGGGAATGGCTTTGGGGCAGCTGGGGCTCCCTTTTAGAAGGCCACAGAGACTCCGAGGGCCAGCCTGGGCTCGGCCTCCTCAGGGAACTGGCCTGGAGTTGGGGGCACTTGACCCCAGGTAACCTCAGATGCATGGAAGGGCCCAGACCCCCCTGGCACAAGGAGAAGGGGCAGGTGGTACATGGATAGACCCAGGGTGCCGAGGGGCTCAGAATCTGTCCCCAGAGCAGATGGCAGCTCCTGAGGGTCCGGCGTGGGCAGACGGTGGCCGGCCCAGGGATTGTAAGTTTAGGAGCAGGGCTCATTCCAAGGCTTGGGCAGAGAGCAGCAGGGAGGGAGAATCAGAAGCCGCAAGGTGCGTCCACTGCGTGCCAGGCACGGGGCCAAGGGCTTCATGTCCATCATCTCCTCTAACCTATCCCGTAGCACTGGAAGGCAAGATTCCCATTTCACAGATGTCAAAACTGATAGGCAGAAGAGGGGAACTGGTGAGTGGCTGAGCTGGGATGTGAACTGCGCCTGACAATCTGACTCCGGACCACCGTGGTCTTGTCCTTCTAGGGACACTGAGGCCTTTGACAAGTGAGCCAGGCAGGGCAAGATGAGCTCCCGGAGCTGGGGAGCACATCAGCACAGGCGAGCTTCGGGGCTAGGGTGCGACAGCTCCTTTATTCCCTCCCAGCGCCGTTCAGCCGCGGTTCTAGGCCTGCGGCAGGGTTCAGCAGAGTGCAGTGGAGGGTGATACGGGGGGTGGTGTGGGGACATGGGCCTTTGCCTTTGAGAACGGGGAGCCCAGCAGCATCCAGTGCAGCCTGCATGCTCCTGCGAATAGCCAGGGTGGAGCTGGCTGTCCGGCTAGAGGGGGCACGCCGTCCTTTCTCCCCTCCCAGAGATGAGGATGCTCACCAGCAGCAGGCAGGACACGGGAGGCCCTGCGCGCTGTGCCTGCCCACAAGACTCTCCAGTCCCCTGTGGCTGGGCTCCCTGGCAAGCCTGGTGCCTGCGGGGAGGTGCTGTGCAGACACGTCATCACAGTGTGTCAGCTGTGAGCAGAGCCCAGCAGCGCTGGAGAGAGGAGCGGCGGGGCTTTCTGACGCAGGGGCTGAGAAAAACAGATGCCAGGGAGGAGATGGCCTGGCAGGCGGGGGCCTGTGCAGGACCACGCCAGCCGCTGCCCACTTGCTGAGACCCCCAGGCTGTTTCACGCTCTGCTCCTGCTGTTCCTCTGGCCGGTCCAGCTGCTTCTACTCACTCTTCAGAGCCCAGTGTAAACATCACCTCCTCTAAGAAACCTACTGGGATTGCTCCTGGTCATTTTCATTCCAGAGCAGTCATCACCCTCTGGTTATTGATTTATTTATTTGATCCTTTCTCCCTTTGTGAGCAACCCAGGGGGACAATAGACGTATCCATTCCTCAGCTCCCTCCGCACTAAGAAGCTAGCAGTGCACTTCTCTGGGAGAGCCAGGAGTCCCTGGAGGCACCCTGTTTACTCCTTTCCTGGCTCTCATGACAAAGTTGGCACCTGAAAGGCAGGCAGCTTGTTCGCTTAGATCAACACTGTGTCCCCACTGCCTACAACGGCCCTTTACAATGTAGCAGGTCTACAGTGACTACCAAGGATGGGGGCTTTCTTCCTGCCCATTCAGTATCTGGGCCCCGCACTGGGCCCTGGACAGTGCATCCCCTGAAGGCCCTACAGTCCAGTCGGGGGACCAACAGGGAAGCAGTGACAAAGGTCAAACCGGTCAGTGTGGTGTAGGGGGAGGGTCTACCTGGCCACACCTGGGTTTCAGGTGTGAACTGCAGGGAAGTCATACTCCCTCTGGATCTCCATTTCTTCCTGAGTAACATAGTGAGAATCTAATATTTGGGGATGTTGACTAAACAGAATAATGCTCATAGAGCCTTTGGCCCAGGACGTGGTGCACGAGAAAGGATCGAGTACTTTGTCGCCATTAATAAGAGGCATAATGCCATGAGCAAAGGCATAAAGATGTGGCTGTTCTTGGGGCGTGGCTGAGAAAGCGTCTGATGGGGCTAAACCACCCATTACAGAGAGAGGTTTAGTGGGAGATAAGGTGCAAAGATAGATGGGGCCAGGTTTATGAAGACATTTGAAAATCAGAACAAAAACTGGGGCCCTGAGCCTCTGGGCAGATGGAAGCTACGGAGGGCGTGAGGCAGAGCACTGGCACCCTTGAGTTTGGGCTTTGGGGTCCACGGGGCAGAAGCAAGGAAGGTGGACTGGGAAGAGAGAGGGGAGGGGAGGGAGGGCCTGAGGAGGCTGGCGTCCTGGTGCAGGGCATGGGCTGGCAGGGGCCCCCAGACATAGCAGTGACAAACCCCAGAGTCATTTGGGGGCCACAGGGTGACGAGGGGCTTAGGGTGGGAAATGAAGACACCAGGGTTTCCAGCCTGGACCCCTGAAGAACACTGATGCCCTTCCCTGAGATGGGAGGGCCCAGGGGAAGAGCAGATGTGGGGAGAAAACGGTGTATTAGACTTCAGCGATGTTGGGTTAGTGCTATCATGGAGGGCTTGAAGGTGCGTCACAGGACAGAGCTCTTTACCCCGACAGAAGCCTGCTCCTCACCCACAGCCCGGAGGCTACCAGCCTCGCAGCAAATGTGACCCGCATCTGGGATCAGCGTGGAACAGCCCCCTCCTGGGTCAGAACGACAGACAGCCCACCCTGGCAGGAACAGGGCCTGCTCTGGAAGGGGGCATTTACTTGATCTTTTTTTGGCAAACAAGAGTCCACTGTTTTATTCTCGTGGTCTAATCCCTCTGCTTGGAAATACTTGAAGTTTGTTGTTGTTGCTGTTAATTATAACCTTATAAGGCAATGAAAGAATGAGTGGGAAACGACTGAACCGGGAGTGTAGACTGAGAACCACACACCATTTCCTCGATAGTTAAACATCCCTCTAGCAACACGAAGCTACGGACTTAAGCACCCTGTGGGCGCCGTGTTAACCTTTCTCAGATGAGGCTCGGGGAGGAAGTCCCAGCTCGGCTCTGAGCTAGGTGCTCTGTTCTATCACCTATGCGCTATTGGCAACCTGACACTCCTGCCTCTAATCAGAGCAGAGCGTAAGTTCTGGATCTGCAGAAGCTGTGTGATTTGGGACAAATCGCTGACTTCTCTGAGCTTCCATTTCCTCCTCTGAAAAACACAAAATGAGAATAATAGAAGGATCCGCGTCCTGGGGTTTTTGCGAGGATGAAGCGAGTTGATGAGTGGAGAAGGCGGAGAACACAGGCCCTGCAGCCCTTAGAGATTCTCTCTCCCGTTACTGCAGCTCCTGAACTGCTTTTGGTCCCCTAGCTAATCCTCACCAGATGGTTATGCAGAAAGTTCTGTCTTTGCAGTTGTTCAAAGTGTGGGGTTTCGTGGATGGTGTCTTTAAACCTTTATTGTTAAAATTCAAGCCACTTTCTCCACCACTGCTGACGGTCCGTGCAGATTTCAAGATTTCAACTTTGCTCCTGTCCTCGAAGGCACCTGCTGTCCTGCCTGTTCTAAACTACCTGGGCCTTTCTGAGGGGCTGTGACCAGAGGGGCTGATGCATCTTTCTGGCTTTGGGCAAGAAGTGCTCGGCTTTCTGATCTGGGTGCTCCTATAAGCCATCTCCCCTACCACTTCAAAGCCCCAAATTACATTCTGACTTTTTGTGGTGTCCCCTTCTGCCACCCCAGGCAGCAGCCCTGGTTGAAAGCCTCTGTCCACGTGTGACCTCCCTGGGGTTTTGTTGGTCAGTCACGTGATGCTTGCTTAGACTTGTATGTTTCGCACACAGTCAGTTACAGCTGATATTTACCGAGTGCCTACCCAGCGGTGGGTACATTGAGAGGGTGTGAGAACCCAGTTCTGTAGGCTCGAAGAGCTGATGTTCTTGTGGTGGCAGACTACTCAGTAGATGACAAATTCTGACCATTTCAACTTGCATTAAGAGCTTTGGGGAAATAAACAAGGTAGAGGTCCCCCTTACCCTTGAGGTGCTGTATACCAGGTACCTGACACACGGGAGGGGCTCCCCGAGTGTTGGATTGAAAGGAGGGGTGGAGTAGCTGAACGTCTCTATCAGCAGACTCGGTGGGGAGCAAGGTCACTTGGAATTCCTTTGTGCGAGCCTGGGATTTCTTTGTATAAGCCTAGAGCTTGTGAAAGATGCAAGCAGCCTCATTTGCTAATGATCATAATTAAGCCAGAATCTCTTATTCCAGCCCCTCGGGGAGAGAGGCACAAAGCATGGGGCTGATGAATTGGCTCCCTGTGCTTCCCTCCCTGCTGTGTCCCCGCCCAGGTGAGATGTGTGCCCACACCTGCCCAGGTGCGCTCACTCGCACACAGCCACATGCTGATGGGGCCTGGCAGGGTAATCGCATCTCAGAGCTCTGCTAAAACAACCAGTCACTAGTGTCCCAGAATCAATCCAGGAAAAAACAAAATGTGTCACACGGGGCCCCTGGTGTTAAGTAGATCGGACACCTTCAGTGTCATACTTTCTCATGCTTTCTTCATTCTTTCTGTGTGTCTGTGGTGCTCACGGCTGGGGACCAGGTATGTGGGGCAGGCTGAGATGTGAAAGCTTGGGCTCTGGACCTCAAATAGCTCAGAAGGGGAAAAAAGACCACTTCTGCCAAAGCACTGTAACGCAGTGATTCCCAAAGCGTGTTTTCAGTGAGATGCTGTGCCAAAAAAGGTTTCCACGGCTGTGGGAAATGTTGCTTACGCTACCGCTGTCTCTGACCCTGCACATGAGCGGAATAAACGCCCAGAGAAGTCCTGCAGAAAAGGAATTGGCTCGACCTCGTTGAACTTCTAGTTTCCCAAACATACGGGAGACTAACCTCCCTGTACGCCGACAGCGGTTTCCTGATGTCACTGATATAACAGGGATACTATCTGCCCTCCAACCAGGCCCAAAGTGCCCATCCTCCACCCAATGCCCTGCAGTAGCTGGAGTCAGAACCTGGGCAGGGGGAGAGAGAGAGGGTGAAAGGAAGCCCAGGCTCTCCCGCGGTCCAAGCCCCCTGGGGCTGTAGCCTGCCCCCCACCCCCACACCAGCAGTGAGCAGGGAGCCATTGGAGGGACCGGAGGGACACGAGGGCAAAGCTGTGCTGTACACTCTACTTCCGGGAGGCCAGCGAAACACTAGCCAAGAGCGCAGAGGAGGTCAGGGTCTGTGAGCAAGAAGTGGACCTGGAATTGCTTTGGCAGCATTTGGGTTGAGTTTTGGGGGTGTGGGGCTGTAGGATAGGTGGGCTGAGGGCAGACGACTTCAGTGGATTCGGGCCAATGGTGAAGTGTACTGGTATTTTCAGCATCTGCACGTCGTCCCTTTGCGAGCTCCTACCTGGGAGAGGTGTGCCCAGGTGGCCCACCTGGGAGAGCTCCTCCCAGAGTCTGGGGCCCCAGCACATGTGTGTGTAGGCGGGGGGGGGGGGGGGGTGGCAGCTAAGGAAAACAGCATGTGCTCTTGCCGCACCGGGCCCCTGTCACTCCGCCGGTGCTGTCAGGGAAGAAACAAAACAAAACAGAGAAGTGGAAGTTGATTCTATAATTAGTGCAGTTTCTTCACTGTTCATTCAGGATCTCCAGAGATCAATTAGCTTGCTTTTAAGCTAAAAGGCATCTGAATAAGTATTTAACCTGCATAGCAATTGATATTTAAAACAGATGAGGATGGGAGTAATAATGCAGAACGGGCTGCTCCTGTCTCCTCCACTAATTTCGCGGCTTCCGCGACTCCTGCCCCTCACCTCTGCCCACTCACACCCGGTGTGGCCTGCAGTGGGGCCTCCTGGCATTGTCAGGGCAGGGCTGCGGGTGGGCAGGCTGGCACTGAGGGGCTACTGGAGGCAGGGCTGTCGTTCACATGCTGACACCACCGTGGAGCAGGTGGGCGGGGACGGGGGTGGGGAGAGGAGCCCCAGTTAGGGCTGGCCCGCCCCGCCCCCAGCCCGGGGAGCCTGGTCCTCTCTCTCCTGCCCCCAGCCGGCGCTGCCAGCCACAGGGCAGCACCTCGCCCTCCAGGGGGCCGCAAGCATGCTTCCTGAGAACGCCTCGGTGGAAGCTTCCTCACCTAGGAAGAGCCAGCGGCTGCCAGGCTGGGGTGGGGGCAGCTTGGAAACTGCAGGACCTGGTGTCCTCCTGGCTGAGCAACTTTTGGCAGGTGGTTTGAGGATATCTGCGTGCTTCTTGCTTTGCCACTGAAATATTAACATCCTAAACTGGAATTAGAACAAGCTCTGTGTGTGTGTGTGTGTGTGTGTGTGTGTGTGTGTGTGGTGTGCATTGATAAATGCATTTATTTCACAAATGGGTCCTGACATCCTCTCTGTGCTGCATAGTGTGTTGGGCACTGGGGAGGGAAAGAGATGCCAGGATGGCTAAGGTGTGTCCCCACCTTCCAGATGACCACGGCCTAATGGGGGAGGGGAGGCGCCCGATGCATCATAACACGTGTGACCCTACAGAGTGTGAACTCAGAGCTCAGGGAGGATGCCTCAGTCGGGGACCCCAAAGCAGACCCGACAAGGTTCTGGTTCTGCGGGTGATTCCAGGCAGGTGGTGCTGGACAGGGAAACAAGGCGGGGAGGGAGGAAAGGCAGTGAACGTGTGTCCACCGGTGGGCTACACTGCCGATACCTGGGGCTCAGCCCCACTGGGGCCCTTTGAGAAACTGTAAATCGTACCTCAGAATCGTGCCTCCAAGGGGCAAGGAAATGAGTTCACCCATCTACTCCCTGCCTCCTGGGCAGAGGTTCTGTGGAGTTCCTAACTCCCTGGCTCTTGTGGCCTGTGCTGGCCATGCCTGCACCATTGCCAGAGAATGTTCTAGACACAGAATGCCCAGGCCTTTCGGAAGATGTGTCTATGGGGGGCCCCTGGGGAGGGGGACTAGGGCATAAGGACAGTGTCTGCGACACAGGCTGAGAGGAGAAGCGTGGGAGCCAGGTTGGGAGGGACGGAACGGAGGAAGAAGGAAAGGCAATGCAGGCGGAGGAAGAGCACGCTGGAAGGGACCGGCGTGGATGGGCCGGCGAGCACTGCCATGTGGGTGGAGGACGTGCCATGTAGAGGAGCCGAGGCTGGGGGAGGTCGGGCTGGACCCGGAAGGGTCTCGGAGGCCAGCTTGGGGCTGGTCCTTCTGCTCTGGGCCTGTGTGCGTGATGGTGGGCTGCATCACGGCTCTGCCCCTCCAGGAGGTGGGCCAGCCCAGCGGGTGTTCCAAGGATTCTAGATCTTCATTCCTCCGGCCCCTCCGGCAAGGGCACTCGCTGCTGGCTGCGCCCCTCCGCGGCAGACCCTTTCCCAGCCCAGTCCCCACAGCCCTAACTCCCGCTCCTCAGCCTGATGACAGCCCATCGGTCATCAGGGTCTCTGGGCAGCACTGGAGCCTCCAGCCATCTTCCCGACACGGTCGATTCTGCAATATTTGACTTGCACGTCCCTGAGTTGTACAGACAAAGCTCCACATATCACCAGATCAATTAAAACAACTCCACCAGGCCCCGGAACTCAATCAGGAGCCCCTCCCCTGGGACCCCACGGTGCTGCTGCTTCTCTGGATGCCCTGGCTCTAGGACGTGCGCCCCAGCTTCCTTGGCACCTCAGGATAGTGACTTCTTACCCCTCTCGTGGGCTTGCAGTGGGCCTGAGACGATTTTTGCCATTTAGGCCTCAAAATAGCTCTGTGTTGTAAGTGCTGTTAATATCCTTGTTTTCAGAAGATGAAATGGAGACACAGAGGAGGGAGGGGACCTGCCCAAGGTCACACAGCTGGGAAGCGGTGGGGTACACTGAAACCAGCCATCTGGCTGCAGCACCCATACGCCTGACGATACTTCTGTCCTCATCCAGACCCTGTCCTAGACCCCACATCCCTTCGCCCCTCCTCACCGACCGGTCCTCCCCTCCTGCCTGGATCCCACTCCCCCACCCTCCAGTCCCGCCGAGCACAAAACCACACGTCTTCTGCCCAGGATGCCCATCCAGGGCATCGCCGCTAGCTGCTGCACTCTGTCCACAGCTCAGCTCTCAAGCAGGTCAGGTGCCACCTCCTCCATGAAGACCTCCATGGCACTCTTCTGAGTCTCACCAGCTTTCTGACCGTTCTTCTCACCTGGAGAATTTTTAGCCATGTAGTGTTTTTATTTGCGCCCCTCCTTTCGTCTCCTTTTCCAAGCTGTGAGCTCCCGAAGGGCTGGGAGGGTGCCCCGGCGCTGGCTGACTCACGCAGTGACCAGCACAGAGTCATGTTCCCAGTTGTAGCCAACAAACTGCTTGGGAATGAATGAAGGAAGGAATGAATGAACGAACGATTGAACATGAGGGGAGACACACCTACTCCTTGCCCCCCCCACCTTGCCCACAACCTCAGAAAGCCCATCCTTGGGCCTTTTCTGCAAAGCATGGCTTACCTTCTACAAACCACATGTTATGCCCACCGGGGAAAGCCAGCTAACCTGTCCCCCGACTCCTCCTCCTGCTGAGACAACAGCATACAGAGGCCCAAAAGCAAGTTCAGAGGCACCGTCAGGTCCCCCAAGGGCTGGCTGAGGTACAATAGAGAGCAGAGCCTGGTTCTTCCAACCCACAGGCTGCACAGAGCCGCAGGGGCCCTGGCAGGGAGAAGAGAGAAACTGATCAGAACAGACAGGGAGGCGGGCCCCGGGAAGAGGCTGTTAGCAACAATCTCGCTGATCAGCGTCTCAATTAATCTCCACGACACCTTGGAAACTTCAGAAAAAGAACAAAGCGGACCAGAAAAGAAAGAGCAGACTCAAGCCCCGGAGGAGACAGTGCCTGGGCCTGGTGTTGGGAACATGGGCGTCTCCTGGGACTCCACTGCAAGACAGAGCAGGGAGGCAAGCGCAGGCCCCGCCGTGTCTCCGGGGCTCGCCGCGCTCAGGGCTGCGCTACTTGTGCCAGGGCCAAACTCAGGAGCGCAAAGTTTTTCAAGAAAAAGGGAAGTCTGAAAAGGCTCTAGAGCGGCCCTAGACAGTCATGAGGTCGTGGGCTTACGCAAAGGGACTCAGCCTTCTACTGTCATCTGCCCTAAGACCTTTGCCTCTGGGTCTCTCTAGGGCCACTGACCAGAGGGAATATGTGTTGGGGGTGGGGGTGCTGCAAGAGTCCTTCACCCTTAATGTTGTAGGGGTGAGGCCCGGCAGGGAAGCCGTGACAGTACTTCCTCCTGTTTTTTGAGGTCACGATTCAGTGTGACACACCTGCCATAGCAGGCTCATCTCAGAGGCAGGGAAATTCCACCATTTGGGCACATTTCCAGAGATAGAAAAAGCAATTTTTCAAATATGGGCATTTAGGGGCGCCTGGGTGGCTCAGTCGGTTAAGTAACTCTTCTTGATCCCAGCTCAGGTCTCGATCTCAGGGTCGTGAGTTTGGGCCCCGTGTTGGGCTCCACACGGGGCGTGGAATCCACTTGAAAAAAAAAATGGGCATTTTTGCTTAGGGTGTTCAGAATGTTTCTCAAACATACAACAGCACAGCATTGTAGAGGGAGCAAGAAGGAGGTTGGTTCTGGTTGGTACAGCTGATTCAATCCCTCTTCCCCGACCCCTGGCCCTCAGTTTCACTCTATAGATCAGGGGAGGTTGGAGCTAGTGTTTTTTGCTCCGTGCTTGGTGGGGCCCTGGGGGCTACCCGAGCCTTCACACAACCGTGGTATCAAGTCTTTAAGTGCCCAGGTGGTGGAAATAGGCTTGGGCAGTGGTGTGCTAGTAAACACACTTTCCAGGAAGAAAGCCCTAATTTGTAGCGTCTGCTTATTTCCGTGGTATAAATACTCTCACTGTGGCTGATTTCAAGGGGCCCGCTCACTTTGAAAATTCCTGAAAATTTCACAATCGGTTCTAACAAGCTGGCTTTGGTTGAAGAAGGGAATCTACTACATAGTAGTTACAATGGCATCCTGAAACTCCTGGGCCTCAGTTTTCCCTTATGTGAAATGGGACAGTAATACTATCTAATGCGGTTGTAGAGGTTCTCTGAGTATTCGATGAAGAGTGTGGAAAGCACTCAGCATCCTCCCTGACACATCAGTTATTGTTATTATTATTATTATTTTTACCCAGGGGGTTTCCACTCAAGATTTTGTTTAAAGAAAATGTTCCAGTTCCAGCTGTGCTCCACCCCTGCTTACATCTTCTGGGACCTGTCTCTCTTCTTCCCTCTCTCTCTCTCTCACATACACAAACCCCACCCCAGTTCCTCCACAGCCCTGGTGTCTCTGCTCCATTTTATTAAAGCAGAAAGCAGTGACAATTATTTTCATAATGAACTGGCTCTTCAAATTAATGCCAATTACACTATGCAATCATGATTAAGATTATGCATTAATCAACGGTGCCAACCTACTTATTAGCCTCTTTAAATAACGATCATGAGGAATGTATGGGAAGGGAGAAAACGGAGAGGAGCCAATTGAGTGGGGGAACTGCCTCTAAGTGGGGTGGGGTGCTCCCTCCAGAAGCCAAGACCCAAAGCAGCCTCTCTTCCATGAATCAGAACCCTAGCCCATCAGACCCTGAGCTTCCAAAGATCCTTGATCTGTACAGGCCTCCAGCACGAAAGGGAAAGGGGTCAAGAGGACCCAGTAGGGAGAAGGTAGAAGAACCCTTGACAGTTTATCAATTGATGAGGTTCAGTGACCCCTTTTCCTTCCTTCAAAAGCATGAAAAGGTAGAGTATGATCGATACTTCCCCTGGAGTAATGCCACCCCCACCTTAGGCCAGGTCTCCCAGATGCAGAGCCTGAGGCAGGGATTGAGATGCATGAGGTTGATAGAGGGTAAGAGAGTTCTTTAGGAAATCCCTGTCAGGGAATAAACAAAGCAGGGTAGAGATGGGGACAGGGTAGGCAAAAATGCCACTTTGGGTAAGATCTGGCTTTTGCCTGATGCAGTGTGGAGGTGCTAGTGGGGCTCTGGAGTATGCATGCACCAAAGAGTTACCCCCACCCTGAGGCCAGGGGACCACCCTTTTGAGCCTCAGTGTGCGTGAGTCATCAGTGGCTGCAGACTGCCCCCAGGGTCGGGGTGAGTGGGGTAATCTTCTGGGCAAGGTGGCTCCCTTCAAATAAGAACAATTCTCTATAGAAAAGGGCAGCCTATGTATGGAAGATTCAAACCCAGTTCAGCTGCATCCAAAACCCACTCTTTGAACCTCTATGCTGTACCCAAATATTTGTTGTTGGGGTATCCCAAGACAGTCAAACATTTGGGGTCACCTGGCCCTTGACATGTTCAAGTAGAATGACGCCCATCCTTGCACCGGGTTTGGGAGGGGGAAGGGGCAGCCTCTTCCCAGCAGTGTCTCTGAGAATGCTCCTGGGTTTCTAGTTTCTCTGAATCTCTGCTTATTCCATCTTCTCTCTTATCCCACCTCCTGCACCTCTTGTCTTCTTTCTGCCCCAGTTCACCCTGTGCTGGGCACTGCCCGCCTACCTTCACTTTCCCCAAAGAGCACAAGCTGGTGTCCATTTTCTGTGGCCAACTTTACTCAGCGTCATTTCTCCTGGAAGGAAGGGAGGTGACAGCACAGTGCAGGCTCACTGGAAAGTAAGCACCCGGCACCACTGTGCTAACCCAATCCCTTCCTGCCATGGAAGATTTCGTACCGGCCTCATCCACATTTGGCCATGAGTCGTAGTCTCCTCCTTTCTCCCTTTTCGGGTCCACAGCCTAGTTATGGTCTTCCTCTTAGGCCCCTCTCCCATCCTCTCCATTCAAAACTCAGCATCACATCTTCATATCCTTTGCACAACAGGTTAGTACTACCATAGTCTTATCTTCTCCATCCAGGCCCTACGGGACTTTTCCCTTGAAGATAAAGGCTGCCCTTCCCCTAGAAGAGGGGATGAACTATAGCCCACTGGCCCAATCCAGCCAGTGCCCTGTTTTTGTAAGTAAAGTTTTATTGAAACGCAGCCGTACTTGCTTGCATACCTATTGTCTATCGCTTTCATGTTACAATGAAAGAGTTGAGTAAACCCATCTGGCCCACAAAGCCAAAAATATTTACTATCTGATCCTTTACAGAAAAAGTTTGTTGACTCCTGCCCTAGAACGTAGAAGTTTAAAATTCATTTTGGCCTTCTAAATGGCATTCTTTTAAGAATTGCCATGAATAAAGCTCTCACCATGTGACATGCATTTCGTTACACTGTTTTCTTTCTTCCTCGTAATGGTCAACCCTTGGAAGTATGTACCCCATTTTGCAGATGGAGAAACTGAGTCTCAGAGAGATTGAGTAACTTCCCCCAGTGGAAAGAGCTAGGGTTCGGACTGAGGCTTAACCATCACCAGAGTCTGAGTTGGGAACCTTTCCGCTTTTGCATCCAACAGCTGAGTCCCGCACATTGGCTGGTTATTGTCTGCTTATTGTTGCCCGAGCGTTCCTGGAGGGCAGGAGCCTGGTGCTAACTTCTCTTGATGCCCTAAGACTCTGGGGAAGGTTGGCATGTGGCAGAGATCGGTAGGTGTTTAGGGAACTGAATGGCACATCTCCCGGGCTGGGATTTCAGTGCCTGAGATGTGTCACCACCCTCATGCGCTAGCAGCCCCTCTCCTTTCCGCCCCACCTGCCAAGATGTGAGAGGCCAGGAAGGAGTGAAGCCCTAGGAAGCGGCTCCTTGTCTCCCTCACCTTAGACCTTCATTTGGGATGGGGATCTGTAATGACCGGATTGCTTCCTGAGCTCCCTTGGATAATGTTTTTTAATTTTTACATTTTAAAACAATTAAAAGAATGCGTCTTTATTGTCAATAACTTGGAAAAATCAAGAAAATAGGAGGAGCAAGCTGAAAGTAACCATAAACCCCCTCTATCCAGAGATACTCATTGGTCAAATGTTGGTACAAATCTTTTCAGTCTTTTTTCTATAAAGATAGATAATGTGCTTTTAGTCTGATAAATAGATTTCAAACTGAAATATAATATTGTTGCTTTGGTGGGGTGGAGAACGAGCATTTTCTATATCATTAAGTATTCCTTAAGAGCATTTTTTAAAGCTTTTTTCCTTATTACCAAAGCTCTTGCCCAGTGCAAAGGACTTGGGGAAAAAAAGCACTAAGCAAAGCAATCCATTATCTTTTTACTTTCTAGAAAGAACCTCTGTTAACATTTTGGTGTATGCCCTTCTGGTATGTCCTTTTTGATTTTAATGGGACTTGCATTAAATTTATAAATTAATTTGAGGAGAACTGACATCTTTACAATATTGAGCCTTCTCTTCCAGGAGAAAGTTATGTCTCTCCATTTATTCAAGCCTTCTTTTATGTCCTCCAGTAAAGTTTTGTAGTTTCCTTGGTATAAGAATTGCACGTTTATTGTAAAGTATTGTATGTTTTCGCTGTTGCCTTTGTGAATGGGGTCTCTCTTTTTCCTTATAATTCCTCCCTGGGTATTGCTGATGTATAGGAAGGCTGTGCGTGTTTCTGTGTTTGTGTGCTGCCTTCTTGATGGCCTGTCTAGCTTCTACGAAGTTTCCATCTGATTCTCTTGACTTGTTAAGAACACAGTAATAAGCGTCTACAAATAATATTGCATCTCTTTTCTGATTGCACTCCCATGATTTGTTCATTTTGTCTTATTTATACAATGATTTTAAAGAATATTTTATTATGGAGGATATCTGCTATATCCACTTAGGGAGAATGGTGTAATGGAGCCCTGTGTCCCCACCGCCTGGCCCCAGCGACCAGGAACCCATGACCTTTCTTGCCCTACCCATACCCCCCTCACACCCACCCCTCCCCCGTGATTTCGCAGCAAAGCCCAGATACCACGTCATGCCATCCTATACCCTGACTCTTCATGCCTGCAAGTCATTCTGCCATATGGGTGGCTTTTAATATGTCGAATAATCTCCTACTTTGGGACATTAAGTTGTTTCTGTTTTTTCAATATTATGTCAAGAATATCCTTCCACTAAATGTGTTTATGTATCTCCAACTTATTCTAAATTTATATCCTTAGAAATGCTAAAGCCCTAGCATTAAATTAAAACCCCTAGAATTACTGGATCATATGGTATTTTGATCGTTTATTTTCCTTTAAACACATACACACCATCACAGGATGGCTTTTCTGATTAGAAATATAACACATGTTCACGGCAGAACTTTTGGAAAATACAGAAAAACACAAAGAAGGAAATTAGAGTCACCCATAATCCTGCCACTCAGAGAGAAGCCCTCTTGACATTTTGGGATGCACTTTTCTCGTCTTGTTTTATGCGTGTGTCCAGCAAGCTTAGGCACCCCCGTGCAGACTCACATGCGTGACATGTGACACTATGTGTCACAGATTGTAAGCTTGCTGGAGAACTGGGGTGGGGGGGGGCAGACGGATTTGTTCACTTTTTAAAATACTTAAAAAAATATTTTTTTTTCAAAATGGTGGAAACAACCC
Source organism: Ursus americanus (assembly GCF_024610735.1). Taxonomy (NCBI): domain Eukaryota; kingdom Metazoa; phylum Chordata; class Mammalia; order Carnivora; family Ursidae; genus Ursus; species Ursus americanus. The sequence continues at coordinate 3,034,612 of NC_142159.1, forward strand.
TAATACCCATTAACTTGGCAGTGAACGGGTCAATAAAACGCGGTATATCCGTAGAAAGTACTATTATTTAACAGTAAAAAGGAATGAAGCGCTGATATGTGAATAACGTAATAAGGCTCAAAAATATGCTAAATGAAGGGGGCCGAATGCAGAAGACCACCTACTGCATGATTCCATTTATATGAAATGTCCAGAAAAGATAAATCTCTAGAGACAGACAGTAAATTAGTGGTTGCCTGGGGCTGGGGCTGAAAACAGTGATTGACTGTAAACGGGCTCAAGGGATCTCCCTGGGGTGATGGGAATGTTCAGAATTCTGATGATGGTCACACAATTCCATAAATTTACCCGAAAATCATTGTACACTTAACACAAGATGCATTTTGTGGAATTTCTCCATGTAAATTATACCTCCACGAAGTTGATTTCTTAAAACACTGAGGACAGTAAACATCAAGCTTCATTTGGAAAATAAAGAAAAGCACAAAGAGCAAAATAAGAAATCTACCAGAGGACTGTTCGCTTGTGCTGTTTTGAAATGGCTCCTATTTTTCTGCCAACGGTATAGATTCCTCCTTCTCTTCCTTCTCTTCTTCCACTTCTCACGTGGAATCACACTGCATCTGCAACTTTATCACCATTGCTTTTCACTTAAAAATATGTCCTGGGTCTTTCCCAAATCCTTAAATTTTTGCTATTACATGGAAATATATAGCTTACTATAGTTTATTGACTTTCTCTGGTATTGGAAATCCCTAGATCCTCCTCCCCATACGTGATCGGTGTGTCCACCGTTGCTGTCAGAGTCAATGCCTAGAAACTGAAGTACTGAGTCAAAGACCTAAGCATTTTTAAGGCTTTTGGTATTTTCTGATGGTCACCAGGAAGGCGAGGTATACCAGTTGCACTTCCACCAACAGTCAAGCAACTGTCTGCTTCCAAAGGCCCTCAGCAAAGCTGGGTGTTATAAGTTATTTTATGCTTTCCAGTGGGATAGGAAAGATGTGGTATCTCACTGTTGGTTGAAATGGAGCGTATTTGATTTTTAAGGGGGACATACATTTCTTCATATGTTAATAGCTCCTTTGTATTATTTTTTTCTTTAGCAAAATGCCTATGCTTGCCCTTTGCACACTTTTCTCTGATTTGTCTTTTTGTTGACTTTTAAGTGTTTATTTTTATAAAATAAGAATATCAACTTTTATACTGCCAAATACATTACAAATATTTTTCCAAGTTTGATGTTCGCCATTTAATTTTGTTCATGGTAGTTTTGATATATTATTACTTGATGTATATTATTTCTGTGGCGTTATCAGCATCTCTCCTATGGTTTCTGGAAAGGCTGCCTCCACTTCAATATCGTATAATATTCACGTATAATATCATATAATATTCACCTACATCTTCTTTTTTGGTTCTTTTATACTGCTTTCTTTCCTCCTTCCTTCCCTTACTTTCTTGATGTTTAATCTTTCATCCATTTGGAACTTACTTTGATATATGGCTTAAGATTGGGATCTAACTTGAATTTCTCCCAAATAATTGAATAATTGTCTCAGCACAATCAATGAATAATTTATATTTTACCTACTGATTGGAAACAGCCACCTTTGTTATGTCTTAAATACTTATCTCTACTTGAATCTCTTTCTGGGGGCTTTTTATCTCCTCCCATTGATCTGTCTGTATTTTCATATGCCATTAGGACATGTTTTTAATTATTTTGGCTTTTATGATACATTTGAAATCCGGCAGTGCAGATCACCTGTTATCGCTTTAGGCTGCTATCTCCTGGTTCGTCTTCCTGGTGCATTTTAGAGTCGTCTTGTCTGGTAAAAGAAAAACCCTCCTGTGATTCTGATTGGAATTGCATTACACTGAAAAATTAATTTGGAATAAACCAACACCTCTATTCTTGAGCCTGTCGTGGAACATGCCATGTCTCTTCATTGAAGTCTGCTGTTACATCTCTCCCTTGTAGTGTTTTTGTCATTTTTAATGCTGCAATTGCACACTTATTTGTTTTCTTATTTGTTATGTAATATCTTTGTTGATCTTAGAAAGGAGATCTTTTGCCATCAAGTTTTCTTACTGGTTGGTGCTGATATAAAGAAATGGTCTTAATCTGTGCTCACTGGTCATTTAACTTGACCCTCCTGCTACTTCTTAACTTGTTTTTGTGCTTGGGGATTAAGAGTTTGCAGGAAAGCATTTATATCATTTGCAAGAATTTTTTTTTTCTTTCCAAGAGGTGTGTCTCTAGATTCTTTTTCTTTCTTATTTTGTTGGTTAATGATGTGGTGTGAATCTTTACCCCTCCTTTATCTCTTTAATGAAAATGTCTCTAGTGTTCACCATTAGTGTGATATTGAAGGCAGATTTGAGCTCAAGATGCTTCAAGGCAGTAACTTCTCTGGTGCTAGTTTATTAAGCATTCTTAATAAGCAGTGGGTATTGGACTTTATCAAATGACTCTCTACATGTTGTGAGTTGATCATATGTTACTTTTTTTCCTTTGCACTATTGATGTAATGGAATGATATTCGTAGATTTATGTTGAACCTCCCTTTCTTTATATTGAACGTAACTATACCTGGTCATGGTATGTTATCCTTGTAATATTCTAATAGATTCTACTTGCCAGCACTCTATTGAGAATTTTCATAGCAATATTAATAAATTGGTCATTTTTATTTGGTTCTGTTTGTCAGTCTGTGGTGTCAGTCTCTGTTTCTGGCTAAGTGAAATGAACTAGGAGGATCTTCGTATTTCTTACGCGCTAGCACAATTTCCATGCATGGAATTATCTAGGATAGTATTGAACATTTTTGGGGGGCGGGGGAAATCTTGTCCACAAAACCTTCTGAGCCAAGCGCCTTTGTTAGCATGCCTCCCCTTCCCGAGCACCCACGGATTTTACCCATCTCTTGCAGGAGGAATCTTTGAGTATGCGGACGGCCCCAACGCCCAGGTCATGAATGCTGAGGAGCATGCCTTTCGATTTTCTGCCAACATCATCAACAGGAACAGGACTCTGCTGCCCAACACAACCTTGACCTATGACATCCAGAGGATTCACTTTCATGACAGCTTCGAGGCCACCAAGAAGGGTGAGTATGCAACCTTTACTGTTGGGACAGAGGGAGCCTTGTTTGCTGTCCAGGGTCCTGAAAACAGGCCCCAGCTCTTGGTGGGCTTGAGGCTTAGAGGGTACGCCGCCTGGTTTGGGGACCTGCTTCATTTCCAGTTCAGCTTAGGCTGTGTCATCCCCCAGCCTGTCCATCAGGAATTTCCAGGCCACTGGCAGGTGCCATGAGGGAATGAGGGGCCATGGGAGGAGGAGGAAAATGAGGCCTGAGATGGGGCTGGGGGGGGTAGCAATGTAGAGGTCAGCTCATAGCCCCAACACCTTTGAAGCGAAGCTGGCATTTTCAAACTTGTTTTTCTTTCATTGAAATCCAACCCAGAATATCAGTAATTAAAATATGCAGCATTTAGTTGCCATAAAAAGACTTCCTAAAAAACAATGACGCTGCTTCTATGGCTAACATAATTTGACCCCAGAGGCTATGGATGACACTTGAAGTTTGACATTAGCCTCAGCGTTCAATACATTTCCATATTTTGTTTTAGCTGCACAATAACAGGAAAATTATAAGTCATAAAAAAATACGCTTTAGTAAATCCAGTCCGTTTTCCCCACACCTGAATTTCAAAAAATAAAACAAATGTTGGGTTGCATCCTTCTTTATTAGTGACACATTTGCAATAAGCTCCAATGACTGCACAGAAAGGACCGAAAAACTTTATTCCAAGATCCTCAGGGAGAAAAAAACAGCAACTTGTTAATACCTGAATGAGCTAGCAATATCCAGGCTGGCATATAGCACATTTGAGTATACCCATATGCTCCTTTGGTACTGTTTTAAAAATATAATTTATATACACACACACACACACTTAATTGAAATTAACTTAGAGGCTCAGATAACTCTAGAAATAGTTTCCATATATCCCTAGAGTTCCAGGAACTCCATTTAAAAATCTCAGGCCTAAGGAATCTCATTTTCAGGGAAGACAAGGTCACCTTTCCTATAATGTGCAATCATAGACCCTTGCTTTTCTTCTTCAAGGCGCTTATCACAATTTGTAGTTAAATAATGGTGTATGTTTGACGTGTTTCTTATCTCCGGTACTACTGGAAGGAAGGCTCTCTCTTTTTAACTAATATAGCACTAGCATCTAAAAGACTCGTGTATAGTAACTGCTCGTTGAAATAATTATTGAATGAATCAATGAATGAACGATGTGAGAATGGGGCATGGGAGCCTGAGCAGCATTGCTCAGGACCCCTATCTGCTGAGCTTAAGGACAGTGTCATTCATGCATCTTGGGTAGACTGAGGCTCATCCAAAAGATCCCCTTGTTCTTTCTAAGCAGTTCCCAGTAGCTAATCAAGGTCTCCTGGGCTCCTAGGTACAGACCTGCCAAGGTGATTCCTGGAGGTGGCTCTGTTTTCCAAAGCCCCATTGCGGGTAAGCATCTTAGCAGAGAAAAGCAGTGTAGCATGAGCTTGGAGCCAGACTGCCTAGCCTTGCACCTTGTCCATTCTGATATTAGTTGTGACCTTGAACAAAATACCTTGTGCCTCAGTTTTTTTCATCTACAAAATGGACACATTTCTGTGAAGTGCCCAGAACAGTGTCTGGCACGTAAAAGGTACCATATTGGACTTTGCTCTTATTACATTGGCTGGTTTGCTCTCTACCCACTGAGCCACGAGGTTAAGGGCCTCACCTCTACAGGCACTTCCTCCACTGCTGGCCCCTGTCTCATCTGTCCTGCCTCTCCATGCCTTGTAAGCTGGAGGGCACAGGATCCCTGACATTGAGCACGATAACCCTGCCCTGGGTCCCAGAGCCAACCTGCGGACAGACTAGAGGAACCCCCCACCCTGTTAGCCTCGGAGAGTGGTCCTTTGCCCATCACCCTTCTCCTTGTGCTGGCCTGCCGTCCTCCCTACCCGCATCCTCCCAGCTCTCTCTCTGCATGCCCTGCAGCCAACACCGTAGTCAGATGTCCACCTCCCCACTGAGAGTCCCCTGCTGGCAGCCTCTGCCTGGCTTCGTCCAGCTAGAAAGTGACTGAACTCAACCAAAAATGCTCAGTGAAAAGGTGAGGACACAGAACAAACGCCTGGAATCAGAACAGAGGTTTACGTGGGCATGATGACCCCAAAGGGCTAGGCTGGGTATTCTGTCCATTTTTTTCTAAAAGTCGCTAAAATAATATGTCAGCTCTTCAGTAGCACACTTGCGAGTCAGTGCGGGGACCTGCCCCAGCCAGCAGTGAGCCCGGGGCAGAAGTCCAGAGTCTTCTGAGGCACTTGCTCCAGCGGGAACTTAGAGTTCCATATGACGTGGAACTGCCAGGTAGTGGGTGAGTAAACCTGACACAGAAACATCTGGCTCCGGAAGTCCTGCCAGACTGGGCCATGTGACCAAAGCCACGCTCCTCTGCCCTCCCCCACGTGACTTGTTTGCTTAAAACCCTGGCTCGGTTGTTCTTCCCCCAAATCATCAGAGCCCTGGGGGCCTGTCCATTCTAGCCCAGATGTGACCTTCTAGCCACGTCTGTGCTATTTGCTCCCCCAGGCTCTGGGCTCCGGCCCTGCCTGTGGTCCTCCAGGTGCCACGCTTCCTCCCACCTCAGGGCTTTTGCACCTGCTGTTCTCTTTGTTTGTGAAGCCCCTTCCCTATCCCACCTCTGCCCTGCCATTTGTCTAGGTCCTCAGGGGAGCCCTCCCCAGGTCCCCAGACAAGGTCAGGTCTTCACCTCATGAAGCTCTGGACTTCTCCTTCACAACCGTGATCCATGGATGCGTGTGTGTGTGCGTGTGTGTGCACGTGTGTGTGCGTGTGTGTGTGCGCGCGTGTGTGTGTGTGTGCGTGTGATTATGTGATTATTGTCCATATCTCCTGCTAGATTACACGTCTTTTTGCCTCTTCACTGCTGTCCTAAAGAACCGTTGTTTTAATGACCGGGACCTTGCATACGCTGCTCTGCCTGTTTTTGAACTTTACATAAATAGAGTACCAGTGCGTAGCCTTGGGCAGTGTGTGGAATATACCAGTGAGATCCATCTCTGTTGTTGGATACAACCGGAATCTAGTCATTGTTATGTAGTAGTCTGTTATACGAAGACACCACAGTTTTTAAAACTCAAACGTATCATTGGACATTTGAGTGGTTTCCATTTGGGCCCAGAGAGTAGTGCTGCTATGAACATGCTCGTAGACGTTTCTGGTGCACAAACGTGCCCATTTTTTGGTGGGTAGACACACAGGAGTGGAAGTATGAGGTCACAGGATGACACGTGTTCAGCCGGACGGCTTTCCAGAGTCCTGGCACCAGCCCCCTCGGGCAGCGCGCGGCCGTGGGAACCATGCCACGCCATCACGAACACTTGGTAAAGTCAGTTTAGTTTCCAGTGGTGGTTCGTGTGGCGGGGATCTCCCTGCGGTTTTACTCCCTGGTGACCAGAGCTCTTGAGCGTCTTCTCATATGCTCAGAGATCATTTGAATCTTCTCTTTCCTGGAGTGATTTTTGAGCCTTTCAATCGCTTTTAAAATGGAGCTGCTTGTCATTTTCTTGTTGACTTGTAGAAGTCTTTTATATATGGTGGGTAGGAGTCCTTTGTGGGGCTTCCACATTGCATGTATCCGCTGCAAACAAGCTTGCCTTTTCACTGTCTTAGCAACATCTTTTGAGGAACAAAGTTCTTAACTTAAGTCTGATTTGTCAATATTTTCCATTACGGTTAATGCCTTCGTGTTCTATTTTTGTCTGTCCTCGAGCCATGAAGATTTTCTCCTATGTTCTAGAAGCTCTGTTGTTTTGTCTTTCATGGTTAGCTCTGTGATCTGCCTCGCGCTGATTTTCTCTGTATGGTGGCAAGCGGGGATTGAGGTTTATTTTTGGTGAGAAAAGTGAAGTGAAAACTTCTCAGGGGGGGCGCTTGGGTGGCACAGCGGTTGAGCGTCTGCCTTCGGCTCAGGGTGTGATCCCGGCATTATGGGATCAAGCCCCACATCAGGTTCCTCCGCTATGAGCCTGCTTCTTCCTCTCCCACTCCCCCTGCTTGTGTTCCCTCTCTCGCTGGCTGTCTCTATCTCTGCCAAATAAATAAATAAAATCTTAAAAAAAAAAAAAAAAAGAAAAGAAAACTTCCCAGGGGAGTTCGGAAGTGTCCACTGAAGCTATATGCATGCCTGCAAGGGAGTACCTGGCCACGTTATTGACCACAGCCAGATGTAACAGGAAATAAATTAAAGGTCCATCGACAGGAGAATGGACAGATTGGGGTATACTTAGACAACGGAATTTGAACTAGCAATAAAAAAAAAAAGAAAAAAATTCTTCCTACACAAAACATCATGGGTGAGCCTCGCAAGCATAATGTCAAGTGCTGGAACAGTGGTCGCCTCTGGGGGAGGGAAGAGTATGCAGCAGGTATTAACTAGAAAGGGGAAGAGAGAACCTTCTTAGGTGTTAGGAATGTTTTATACTTTGATCCACGTCGTAGTTACATGGATGCAGTTATATGTAAAATTTCATGGAAGCCTGGGCTTAAATTGATGCACTTTACTATATTGTGTTCAATCTCAATTTAAAAAAAAGTCTAAGAGTCTCCTCTCTGCCATCACTTTTCCTCAGTGTCCCTACGATAGACACGATACCTGAGACAGACCCCTGCTGGGTTCGAACCAGCGCTGTCTGGCCCTGGAGGCATTTCTGCAGTTGCATCGTGCTCCCCCGTAGGCACGCTCCATCCCTCGGGGAATCCCTTGTTCCCGTGATCTTTATTTTTTCTTTTGATCTTCAGTTTTTGAAAATGTATTCCTCTGAAGCCTCATTAGGACTCTTCCAGGGGATGACCTTGGGCTTAGTTCTAATTAACCCAACGAGAATGATCCATTCTGCCGTCACAGCTGGATCCAGTCACCTTGGGCCACGTGGGGGGAACGGGCGCAGTGCATGGAGACGGGCATGGCGTGCCCCGCCATCTCCACTCGAATTAGTCCTTCCCTCCACAGGAGGCCCAAGAGGCCTTTCCCCATTAAAAGGGACTTTCACTTATTGTCTTTATTTTTAAATGTTTTGTGAAAAATTAAAAGATGAGTGACTGCCAAACGGTGCCTGAGCCAGCAACCCAGAGAGTGCCTGGGTTTTCTTCCAAGCCTGACCGGAGCAGGCTTGGAATCGACCCAGCACTCCCCAGGCTCCTCTGCCTTCACTTATTCTCTGGGCTGCTCAATTCCTTTTAAGACACAAATTGATTGGGATAATTTTTGCTATAACTACAATTGCCATGGAAAGGGGGCGAGGGGGGCTGCATTCAGGCCGTGGACTCCTGCAACGACTGCGAACCATTGAGTTACTGTCAAATGACCAGAAAATGGATTCCAAATTGAAGCTACAAATAATGTAATTACTGCAGTGTGTGCTCAGGGCTGCCAGAACAAGAGTTGGCTGCTGCCCTGGAAACATCTGGAGATAAAGCTGCTGCTGTTGCTGCTGCTGTAACCCCAGCCCTGGTCCCTCAGGGGCAGCAGCATTCTTCCAGGCTGGAAGATCCTCAGAAGGTGAAAGGAACATGGAGGGGACAGGAAAAGGGATGAGGAGAGAGGCCAAAGAGAAGTAGGTGACGGGCAGAATTGATGCTTCCAGCCACCCAGCTGTAAAACGTAATCACTGCATCTCTGGCAGGATGAACCCCAGTATGGCCATCATCTTCCTGTCACCACCGCTGTCACCACTGTCAACACCAGTACACCATCACCACAATTACTATCATCACCATCAACAGCGGTATCACCTCCATTCTTCACATCATCACCACCACCATCATGGTCTCTACTGTCATCATCACCATCACTTGCCAGACAGCCAGTTTCATCATCACCCATCTCATCAGTGCCAACATCATTGCCATCATTCCTACTACCATCGTCACAGTCATGACATTGACATCATCATCACCAATCTCAACAGTGCCGACATCTTCGCCATCATTCCTACCACCATCATCACAGTCATGACATTGACATCATCATCACCAGTCTCATCAGTGCCAACATCATCGCCATCATTCCTACCACCATCGCCACAGTCATGACATTGACATCTTCATCATCACCAGTCTCATCAGTGCTGACATCATCGCCATCATTCCTACCACCATCATCACAGTCATGACATTGACATCATCATCACCAGTCTCATCAGTGCCAACATCATCGCCATCATTCCTACCACCATCATCACAGTCATGACATTGACATCTTCATCATCACCAGTCTCATCAGTGCTGACATCATCGCCATCATTCCTACCACCATCGCCACAGTCATGACATTGACATCTTCATCATCACCAGTCTCATCAGTGCCGACATCATCGCCATCATTCCTACCACCATCATCACAGTCATGACATTGACATCTTCATCATCACCAGTCTCATCAGTGCTGACATCATCGCCATCATTCCTACCACCATCGCCACAGTCATGACATTGACATCTTCATCATCACCAGTCTCATCGATGCCATCAAAATCGTTATCACCTCCATTCACACCCTTGCCAGCGTCACCACCCCTGTGATCATCCTCCTCCTCATCCTCATCACTGTCATGGTGCTGGGGTCTTCATCATCATCACCAGCTTCATCAACGCCAACATCATCATGCAGTTACTTCATCACTATCAAACTGTTAGTACCTCCTCTCTCATCATAGCTTATATCACCATCATTATTCCTACCATCATCATCACCAGGACTGTCACAGTATTGACATTTTATCATTGTCCATGCCATCGTCATCCCACCATTATGCCACAACATCAGCATTATCGGTTCCACCTTCATCCATGCCACACCCATGATCATCAACAATATGGTCTTCGCCCTCACAGCCATCACTGTGGTCACCTTCATCATTGTCTCCACAACGATGTCAAAATCAAAATTGCCTCCTTCAAGATTGCTCTTATAATCCTCCACAGAATCATAATGTGTGTTTGGCCCCCTCTCCCTTGCCTCAGCCAAACCAGATGCCTAGACCTTGGACCTGGGCAGGGGACCATGATCTAAGAGGTTGGGCTGGGTGAGGGTAAGGATGTAGGAAGTAGTTGCCTGCCTGCTTCCAGGAACATATCAAAGGGGGAAATCCAAAAGGCAGATTCTTGGAGGTGGTAGTGGGGGGAATGAAACATACTAGTCATCTGACCAAGTTGTCAATCAGAAGGTCCTAGAGGCAAAAGGAAAAAGGTAGAGAGAGGAGACGTAGGATGGAAACCAAGGACATCAGAGGACAGCTAGCAGGTTCAAAATAGGGTTAGGAGACAGAGTGTGAGAGAAACTTGGAGATTTTATAGAGGGCCCACAGCTTGAGGGGAGTGGGAGTGACCAGGCTTGGACAGCCGTCACTCACTGTTACTGTCTCCTTCGTGTTGTATCCAGCCTCCATGGCTACAAAATGACTCACATGTGGTCTCTTCCACATGGAGTACCTGCTCTCAGGGGGACAGGGTAGCCGGAAAGACCCTCAACACACCCAGGGAGCAGAGGAGCAGCATGAATGAGCAGCAAGTGGACAGGTCAGGGCCTGGCGTCCTTGGGGGCAAGGCGTCTAAAAAGAAACCTTCCCGAAATGGGACAATTTATTGACAATCCCAGGGTTCCTATTTTGGAAGCATTTGTTATCAGTGGGGTTGATCTCACGCAGAGCGCTGCTCGAGGCTTGTTGACTGTAGGGTGACAAGAGCGGGGAACAGCTCTTCCCTGACTGGGCTCCAGTCCTACAGGTCTGGGAGCACCAGGGAGGTGCCATGTGCCCCACCGTGCATCTTCTCCTGCACCTGGCATTGGCCACGAGGAATCCGGGTCACCCAGGAGATGCCCCCTATTTGGACCTGCTGCTTCCCATCCATGGCTGCCCTGTCCCGTGCTCCAGGTGGTTCCAGCAGACTCCTGATAATAACTAGCCCCCCGCCAAGAATGCTGTATCTTCTACCCGGGCCACAAGTGGCATGCTCTGGTGTTCTTGAGGGAAGTACAAATTTCAGGGGAAATGCCATCTCTAATTCCTCCTGGTCCCAGGAGGCAGTAAGGGAGGAGGGGGTGGACGTCCATGCAAAGGAGAAAATACCCTGAAGACCACCCATTCTGATCTACTAAAAACCACGCTACATATCTAGATCCATTGGTACCACCATTAGCCCAGGCCAGAGGGCCCCTTTCCCTGGGTCTGTGCTTTGGAGGGGCTGCTCTTGCCCTCCTCTGGTCAGCATCTTCTCCCAGGACAAAGGGTCAGTGGGACAAAGGGCACTTGCCTACCAGGAACCTGTGCCCTGCCATTCTAGTCTTTGGTCCAAGTATCTAGAACCCTGAATTTCCTACCCAGCTGGCCCTGAGCCCACCTCCAAGCCTGCACGAGCTTCTTCCCTGGGCTGTTCTCCAGAGGGAGAGCCATACTGCCAGGGCCGTACTCCTAGGCCCTTTCCAGGGGTGAGCAAAGGGCAGCTGTTTGCAGGGCTGTGGACAGAGCTTGGATATAGGAGTGGGGTGTCTATGTGGAAAGTACAGTCCTCCTTATGGTTCAGGGCAGAGCCAGCAGTAAAGGAAGGGGGGCAAGCTGGTGCCACCCCTCCCCACATCTCTGTGGATGGGAAGTCTCCATTCCCACCTGATTTTCCAGGTTGTCAGGAAAGTGCATTTGTCAGGGTAGGAGGAAAGGATGTTTTATATAACAGTCTGTTAGCTTGACTTACCAACACTTAAATGTTTAGCCACATAGTATGTGGGCTTCCATTTGTACTCTGGTCTGGGGCTCTGCGAATCTTAGGGGTGGCCTGAGCCCAGTAGGTCATTCCCAGAAGCCCTTGGGGCAGCCGGGACGCGTCTGAATCCACCGCGGATCGATGCTTAGATGCTGCGTCTTACCTCCTCCAACACGCGCCATACATTCACACGTGAGCACGTAGCTCATTCCTGTGGCCGTGGGAGGGTGAGTTTGCTGACACTGTATTGATAGATAAGTTAGGGCTCCTCTGGTTGAGGGGACAAAACACCAAATCCGAAGTGGCTTAAGCAAAAAGAGAATGTATTGGTTCATGTACCGATGGTCCAAGGTTGCACTTCCTGTCCTTTGGCTCTGCTCACCTGCATACTGACTTCCGTTCCCAGACAAGCACAGCACTCTCTTTGTGAGCACAGGGTGCCTACCGCACCTCCAGATCTTACCTCCCCCCGTGTCCCGTTGCAGAGGGACGGTGCTATCTTACCGATGGTGTGAGGTCTCATGGCTTCCCATTGGCTCTGACTGGTCACGTGACCATCCTCCAACCCAGTGACTGGGGCCTGGAGGCCAGGGTCTAAGGCTCACTCTCTAGCCCTCATGGCCTGGGAGTGGAAAAGGCAGGAGCCCAAAGGAAAATCAGAGACAACTGCCAGAAGAAAGGGCAAGAGCTTCCGGGGAGCCCTTTCCCTGACTGTCCCTGAAAGGTCCCACTTTAAGGATCTTTCAGGCACAATCCCTACGTGAGCCTATGCCTGCCGTTTGAGCCCCAGCTGCCCTGGGGCCCTTCATGTAAAGCCCTGCTGTGCCCATCGATGTTTGCCCTCCCCAGCAGCATCTGCCGTCTGACCTGCCTGAGCCCCTGGGCCTCCCCCAAGAATGCAGACTGTTTGAAGGCAGGGATTCAATACTCACGCACCCAGCAGAGGCTGGTGAAGCCCCCGCTCAGACCAAGTACTGCTTTAAGCACGTGTAGGTGCTATTCAGATACTGTTCATGGATGATACCGCACTAAGCAACCTAGACCACGCCCTTGCTGCCTTGCGCTGACATTCTAGTGGGAGGAGAAAGCCAACAAATGAACAAGACTTCTGGTGGTCATTTAATAAGTAAAGAAACAAAGCAGGGTATGGGGTTTTGGGAGCCTGGCTGCAAAGGGATTCTTATTACGGGTTGGGCAAGTGATGCTTCTTTAGTAAGACCACACGGATGCAGAGACCTGAGGGAAGGGAGGGAGGGAGTCGTGTAGATATCTGAGCAGAGAGCACTTCAGCCAGAAGGGGGCCCGCAAGTGCAAAGGCCCTGAGGCAGGATTATGCTTAGCGTGTTTGAGGAGCACCGTGGAAGCCAGTGGGGCTTGAACGCTGTGAGCAAGGGAGAAAAGGATGGGAGATGGCATCAGGAAAGTGGTGGTGGTGCTGAGGACAGGAGTGGGACAGGGGTGGGGAGGAACCGCAAGCAAGCAGGGCTTCATCCATCACCATAAGGACTTTGGCTTTTAGACCGAGTGAAACTGGAGCCTTTGGAGCACTAAGGAGTGATGTCACCGCCTGAGGTTGGGAGAGGTAAGAAGTAGGGAGGGTCCCCAAGGAAGCTGGGCCCGGCGAGGATGCTCCCACAGTAGTGCAGGCCGCAGATGGTGGCAGTGGCGACTCCGGAGTTCTGATTCCGGCACCTTCCATAGGTGATGCAGCAGGATGGGGATGTGGGATAGGAGAGAACGAGAGAGGTCGAGAGGAAGCCAGGGTTCGGGGCCTAAGGCATTGGGAAGGTGGAGCTGGTTTACCGAGGAGTGGGGGCTGGAGGAGGGGAGGGGGTTGCGTTTGGGACACGTGCGGTCTGAGATGTGTTCTGGACACACACGTGGCAGTGTCCGGCAAGAGGGGAGATGAGCACATTGGACTTCGGGGAACAGGCTGGGGCTGGAGGTTTCAGAGTCGCTGCAGGGAGGTGTTTCATCCTACCTATTTCTCGGCCTTCCCCCCACCGCCCAGGACAGGGCCGGGTCCAGAGCTGGGGTGCTCAGCACAGTGATGACAGCATTAGCAGTAAGCCCCATCTCTGTTTCACGGGCAGTGCTGAGGGTCTTGTATGCGTGATCTCGCTTGGCCTTCCCGTGAGGCAGGGCGATTCCAGCCCCAGCTTTCAGAGGAGGAAGCTGACACTCAGAAGGAGCCTCAGTCGTCTGCCCTCAGAAGGTTCCGGTTGCTGTTTTCCCCCCACTGTGTTTATGGGGATCACCAAAATCACTACACCTCCACGCGCACTGCCTCCAGCTGCCTGTCGAGGCCCAGCACTGACCCCCGCACCTCCCTCCACCCCTCCCTCCGTTGCAGCCTGTGATCAGCTGGCACTGGGCGTGGTGGCGATCTTCGGGCCGTCCCAGGGCTCCTGCACCAATGCCGTCCAGTCCATCTGCAATGCCCTGGAGGTGCCCCACATCCAGCTGCGCTGGAAACACCACCCGCTGGACAACAAGGACACCTTCTACGTGAACCTGTACCCCGACTACGCCTCCCTCAGCCACGCCATCCTCGACCTGGTCCAGTACCTCAAGTGGCGATCGGCCACCGTGGTCTATGACGACAGTACAGGTAGGTAGCCAGGCCTGGCCGGGCTGAGGGCGGGGGGTGAGGGAGGTACAGCCCCAGGATCTGCTCGCCCAGCTCAGCTGCCCCGGGGGAGGGTCCACACTCGCCCCCGAGCCTACCAGGACTTCCGGACACTCACCCCTGCACACCCCCACAGCCCCAGGCACACCAGCCACACTCACCCCTCACTCAGCCGCAGCCCGCCTCACACCTTCCCCACACTCCCACCTCCGCCCCCCGGTAGGATGCTCATGTCTGCACTCAGCGGACACCCAGTGCCTGCACTCACCCCTGCACAGCCATGCCCACACCGGCCTGCTCTCTTAGACTCCCATTCCCATCTGCAGCAAATGCGGGCTGGCTACGAGCACAGGCCCTGAACACACGGCAGGGACGTGTGCTGGCTCTGACACTTACTAGCTGAATAGCACAGAGCTGTTTCCGCTCTTCCTCTTTCTTTCCAAAGATCCGAGTCCCGAGACATTTCTTAGCCTGGCTGCTTGAGAGAGAGTGACCTTGGCAAGTCACTTAACCCATCTGGGCCTTCTCTGCCCACGTGTCAAGTCAAGAGCTAGAGCCTCCAGCCTGGAAAGAGCCCTCCAGCTCTCTGCAGCCTGTGATTCTATGGCAGCTCTTGATTACCTCCTAATGGGGAGTGGGAATCCTAGGGAGAGAATCCCTCAGAAAAGGTGTCTGTTTAACTCAGGTTTCTACAAGCGTCTATTGAGTTCCTGCTATGCCCAAAGTACCAGACAGGAGATCCTGGAGGGCAGGGGCCCCCACTCCCGCTCAGTGCCCCAGCATGAGGTGTCTGCCATGGAGGGGTACGAGTACCCAGCTCCAGGTCCCTGCCAGCGTTCTGGCAGCCCTGTTCGATGGTCTGCCTCAGCGCACCGCTAGAAGGGACTGTGTGGCTTTGAGACCACGTCCTTGTCCACACCATGAGCCTCACGTGCCTCCAGGATTTAGCACAGGGCCCTGGTACAACAGAGATGTTTTTAAATGCTTGTTGAACTGGACTGAACTGAATCGAATTAAAAATTGAGATGAAATCAATTGTAATTGAATATTGCAGGAAGAGAGTCCTGGGTGCTGGTAAGGGTGAAGAATGAGGATGTGGCAATCCCATCGTTTTTGGAGGAGTGAATCCTATCATAGGGGCATAAGTGCCCGCCCAGAGGTCACTGGTCATTCCAGGCCATCAGAGCTAAGAATCAAGCCATGGGTGGATACCGTCAGCAGCAAGGCACTTGGGGAGAGGAAGCCCGGCGGGCTTGCCTAATCTGGGCTGACTTACCAGAGGAAGAGAGACATGAACGGGCCTCAAGGGTGGACAGACAGAGAGAGCAGGTGTGAGGGCATCACCGGCGGCGGGGACAGCGTGCACAAAAACTGAGGAGGCGGGATTGTATGTGGCAGCCTCCTCGAGAACACAGCCTGCCAGGGGGGAGAAGATTCAAGTTCGGAAGGTGGGAGGAAAAGGTCAGATAAGCAGAGCGTTTCAGGCTGTGCGAGGGCTCCGCTGTCTGGCTTCACAGTTCACACGTGATCTTGGAAGCAGCCAAGGCCCATTGAGTGTGGTTGAGCAAAGAAGTAAACAATGAAAGCAGAGTTTCAGAAGGTGTCTGTGACCGCATCGTGCGGGGCGGATGGCAGGGCGAGCCTGGAGCCGGAAGACACGTGGGGGTGGCTGCCTTGATGCAGACAGGGACAAAGGAGGCCTGAATTTGAGGGGCTGCCTGGAAGAGAACTTGGGGCCAGGATGGAAGGGAAGAACTGGACGTGAACAGGGTGATGCTGAGAGTGCGTAGCTGGACACGGAGCGGTCAGAAGAGACACTGGCGCGGACCACAGCCCCCCAGAGGTCCTGGGGCCTCTGGACTGGAGGGGGTGGGGGCAGAGGCTTTGCAGAGGATGGCTGCCGTGCCGGTGAGGCTGCTCAGAGCTGATGCTAACGTCTGGAGCTCCCTCTCCTCCATGCCTTTGCTCTGACGATAGGAGCGAGTCCCTGGACTATCAGCTCGGATGGCCTGGAATGCCCAGCCGCCTCTGGGTGGGCATGTGCTCTCCTCCAGCATGATTGACTTCTCAGCAGAGAGGGGATCCCATCTTCATTTCTTCACCCTTACCAGTGCCCATAATCCCCTTTCTTCCAGGATTTAATTAGCGTTTAATTCAACTTGATTTTCCATTCGGTTCAATTCAGTTTAATAAACATTTAAAAACACAGGGGAGTCCGGGATGGAGCGGGTTTGGTCAAGAACACGTTGGGTCCTGGGGATTCAGGGTTGGATTCAGTCAAATAGTAAGATGACTTTGATGAGGACTGGTGGGTGGTAAGAGGTGTACTCCCAGAGTCAGGGTATTGCAAAGGGACGACGTGCGAGTCATCAAGCCCCCCGGCGCTGGAAGCACTCCTTAGCAGGCTTTGGCTGCGTTTGCTTGGGGTGCCGTGTGCATTCGGATGTTCTGGCTGGAGTCACAGACAACCCAGTTCCCCCGACTCAAGCAAGAGGCACTTCGTTCTCTGACGGACGAGAGGTCTGGAGATGGGCCCTTCCAGGCCTGGTTTAGCAGCTCGACAGAGCCGGGGCGCTGGGTCAGTAGCCCTGCCGTTCTCTTGGCTTTCTCTCTCGTGCAGTCAAAATAGAGCTGCTGCGGCTCCGAGCAGCCCATCCTCACCTGCTGACACCCCAGGAAATAGAAGGAAAGAGGCAGGAGCCAAAGGGATTTTTCTTCGTGTGACTCATATCTCTTATCAAGGAGGAAAATTTGTCTAGGAACCTTCCAGCAGACCATCCTGGACAGCTCACTGAGTCCATGCCTCCTACCCTAAGCATCGTCAGATAGGAAAGGGAGCGCCCCCTGACTGGCTCTTAACCAATCAGCTGTCAGCTCTGGGGACTGGCACTGGGCCACCCGAACAAAATCATGGTTCTCCTAGCACATTAGAAGGGGGCACACCAGTTCTAGAATATTTCCACAACGATGCTGTGTCCCCAGCCACCCCCCAAAACTTGGTGGCTTCAAATACTAGGCGTGTGTCTAGCTCACAGGTCTGCAGGGTCACTGACTGGCTAGCTTGGCCAGGAGGTAGTGCTGGCCTCAGGTGGACCGCTCACCTGCGTGGGGGTCATTCGATGTTGGTGGAGATGACGGGCACCAGCAGGCTAGCCCGGCCATGTTGACATTACGATGGCAGAGGTGCAGAAAAACAGACCCAGTGTGCACTTCCATTTCTACTGTCTGCTTGTGACACGCCTGTTGATACACCGTTGGCCAGCACAGGTTACTTGCTGGAGCCCAGTGTCCTGAATGGGGCAGGTCACCTGCCCACAGTTGGAGGTCACTGCCAAGTTACATGGCAAAGGGTGTAGCTACAGGGAGGAGTGAGGAATTCGGGTCGCATCACTGCAATTGACTGCAGAGAGAACTCTTTTTACGTGCACCTGGGAGCACATGGATAAGGATGACTGCGAGATGACCCAGGGAGGTCAATGCCATTGAGAGAAGAGTTGGTACAGTTCCCTGGAAGCAGGAGGGGCCACAGCCTCATGGAGAAGCACCAGGATTAGTCGGGAGGCAGAAGCAAGAGGAAAGCATGGGCAAGAGCTTTTTTTTTTTTTTTTTTTTTTACTCTAGAGCCTTTAATTACTTGATGACGATAAGATAGCCCAGATGATGATATAGGTGGGATTTGTTAGGCGGGGATGTCCTCTAGGGGGCAGGAAGCAAAACACAGATGTTGGAGTTTGGTTGGAGGGCTTATAATATAATTTTGTGTACCCACCAAAACACAGGGATAATAGGAACATAAATAACTTTGGCCATTAGTTTGGAACATGATTTCAGGATGTCCGATCATCGGTTATAGAATATTGCAAATGATTATTATGGGAACCAGCAGCGTTTGCCCTGTGACCTTTGACAAGTGGTCACCTTCGTAATCTCATCTGCACACAAAGGCGAACTCATGTCAAGAGCGAAAGGAAGGGTCTTAGAAAAAGCTGAGGTGGAGAAAAGGGCCCCAGCCTAGGAGCCAGAAGGTGGGGTCTTGAATCTCGAACCCATCGCTGGCATGCTGCAGAACCTTGGGGTGGTCACTTAACCTCTGTGGGCCTCAGTTTCTTTGTCGGTAACATTGGAACCTTAGTCTCTAGTCTACATCCCTTCTCGGACAGGGAGATGTTTAAATAGGGTAATGAATGCAGAAGTGCTTTGTAAGTGAAAAGCATGATTCTAACAACCAGGATTCACTGCAGATACTTTGAGAGAGACTGATTAGGGAAGCGGCCAGGAAGGAAGGCTCATCTCGGGCCGGCCTAGAGCCTAATGCTCTGCTGGGGTGGGCTGAGACGAGCCTCTGGTCTCCTTCGGGAATACACTGATGAGAAGGAGGTCTGACATTTGCTGCTGGAGAATGTGGGTCACTGTGTATGACACGGGGCAGCGCACTTGGCTGACAAGAAGACTCGGGGGGGCCTCTGCTCCAGCGTGCGGGCTGTCCCTGTCCTCACGTCCTGGATCCCCAAAGCTCACGTGCCTGCTGATGCCGTGCATGACTCTGAACACTGAGCGAGTGGGAGCAGAGTGCAGACGGGGAGCCTCCCAGGGTAATAAGAGTGAGCGGACAGCATCATCTAGCCCAAGGGAGAATTCCTGGGGTGAGTTGGGGAGGGAGGGTAAGGCTGGTGTGCCCCTCCCTCCTCGGCACAGGCCAGCAGATGGCCCTTTCCTGCTCCCTCTCAAGTCTGGTATTGGGGAGCACTGCGGCTGCTGTTAGATCCAGAACACTCCAGGTCTCTAGAGCCTTTGCCAGCCCATACACCTGGGTCTGGGACCTTCCAGGGGGCTGGGGGGTCCTGATGCCGGTGGCTACGGCAAAGCTTGTTTGGGAGCTCCTCGGGAGACTTAGGTCACAGGGATCAATCTCTGTCCTCCCCAGCAGAGGGGAATGATGTGCGCCAGATGGCTTTCCTGCTGTCCAGCCCTCCGGAACGGGAAGGAGAAGCTGAACAGATCCAGGCATTTGTATCAGAAATGGCTTTGGAAACCCCGAGGCTCTGTTGGAAGGCTCTCAAAGTAGGCGGTCTGTGTGGGGGAACTCCGTCCAGATAGGGAGCACTGCAATGGGTGGTTGCAAACTTTAATCCAGAGCAAACTAGCTTAACCAAAAAAAAAAAAAATGGGGGAGGGAGTGGATTTGATGGGCTGCCTTTCCTGGAAAGTTCCAGAGTCATTTTAGCTTCAGGTACTATTCGATCCAGAGGCTCAAATGGGTATCACTAGGACCTATTTGTCCTGACTTCTGCCGTGTTGGAATCCTTCTCAGGTTCTATGTGGTGATGCGTAGATTTACTTCCTCCCTATGTGGAGGTGGAAAAGGGTGTATCTCCTCCCGGTTGCTCTGGCATCATTTCTGGAAGTCATCTGATAGGACCAACTGGCATCACCTACCCATCTCTGAGCCCTGACCTATGCCTAGAGGAATGTGTGTGCCAATCGGCCAGGCTGGGGCCACACACTGTGGCCCGAGAGCTGCAGATGGACCCCTCCCAAGCCACATGGTCCGAGCACGGGGGAGGAGTGGCTTCCCAAAGGAGAAGCAGAGTGCTGTTTATGGGGGAATGGAGCGTGGCTGAGCAGACGGTTCAGTCAGAACAGACCCTGAGCCCTGAGTGTGGGCAGGGCGCCCAGTGGGACCCTGGCCCCTGCTGGCTCAGCCCCTCCCTGCAGTGGGGAAGGGTATCAAGGGCAGCACGCAGGCTTGCTCCCAGGCTAAACAGAGGGGAGTCAGCAAGAGTGGACCTTGACATAGCGACGGAAATGAACTTAATTAGACCTAAGTAAGCCATTTGTCTCCAGGAAGTGACATTCCGTTTTCCCTAGAAGTCCCTAGATCAAGTGGTTTTGCAAAATGCTAAGGTGGAGGATGGATTTTTCAGTGTGGGGAGAAAAAAACAATAAGTCAATCCAATCATGGTGGTTTGGGTTGAGTGCCATGTAAGTGCCAGGCCCTGTGCCAGGGGCTGTGCGGACCCAGCCCACGAGGTTAAGGAGCCCATGCTGGGACGAGGGAGTGAGATGAGGCCAGAGGAGGCTGGTGCTGAGGGAGGAGGCCACTAGGTGGGGGGAGAGGGTGTCTTGTTTGGACAGAGCAGTAGGGGTAGGCTTCCTGGAGGAGGTGGTTGCATGGAGCCTAGAAATATCGGTCAGGTTTACTGAGACAGGCTGCCCTCGGGTTGGGGACACAAATGCCACTTTGTCTTACACAGTCCCACAGTTGGTACCGCTGAGCCTGGAGCCTTCACTTGTGCCCAGATCCTGGAGGCAGATTCCCTGCTTCCCAGCGTCATAGGTGGGGTGAGGAAGAGGGGTGCCCTCTAGTTTGGGCTCTGTAGATCCGTAAATGCACTCTAGTTTCGAGGGGAGCGCGTAGGCGTGGTCAGAGGGACTCTGCTGCCCGTGCCTACTGTTGAATCGTATGTGTGTATATGTATCCGTGTGTGTGCACAGGCCTTGATTCACGTGGGTAATGAAGCCCAGGCGTGTGTCCACATCAACACGCATGTCCCTACAAATACGTGTCCGTGTGTGCATACCTATCCGTAGGTGTGTGCAGGTGTGTACAGCCTGGTACACACACTGTACCTAAGTGTCTTGGTGCCCGTGTGTGGACTCACGTGGATGTGTCCACGCACACACACAGGACTCTGCGGGCCACACATCCGTGTCTGTGTGCGCGCACAGACCCGGGGCCGCAGGCCTGTGTGCACACCAGAGTCCGCGGAGGCCGACGGCTGTGTTCACCCGTGTGCACCATGTGTCTCTCGCACCCCGGGGCCTCCCAGGGCTCATCCGTCTGCAGGAGCTCATCATGGCCCCGTCGAGGTACAACATCCGCCTGAAGATCCGCCAGCTGCCCCTTGACTCCGACGACTCGCGCCCCCTACTCAAGGAGATGAAGCGGGGCCGGGAATTCCGCATCATCTTCGACTGCAGCCACACCATGGCCGCCCAGATCCTCAAGCAGGTGCGTACTCGCCAGCCCGAGGGATGGAAGGGATGGGCGGGATCTGCCTGCCCCTTTCCCCACATCCCCTTCCCCGCACACATGGCCGGGGGGTGGCCAGAGCTCGGGTGGAGCCCCGCTGCGCCTGTTTCGGCAGCCGCAGGGTGGACACAGGGTGGTCTTCAATGTCTGAGCGGGCGTGAGGACGGAGTGAAGCCAGGCAGGGCCGAGCTGTAGCTTTCCTGGCGCGGCTGCAGGTGGGGGGCAGGGGCCGCCGAGCAGGGCCTGAAGCCACACAGGACAGAGCATCTCGGGAAGCACAGGGAGGCCGCGGGGCGGCAGGAACAGCCCCAGGAGGGCCTCACTGCCTCTTCCGTGATGAGTTCCCTGTAGCCCGCAGCAGTTTCTGCTACTCTCCTAATACTAGGAGGTTTATTGAAGTTCCCGCACCATCTGCTCGACTCTGCAGCGAGCGTGGGGGAGGGAAGTGGCTCTCGGTCCTGGATGGGCCTCTCTTCCTTTCCAGACACAGCCCAGCCTGGCATGCTGGGAACGAGAGCCCTCTCTGCCAGCTCCCTTAGAAATAAACCGCAAAATCGCCCACCACCTCCTTGGGGGGGTGCCACAGCCAAGACCCAAAACACTCCCATTCAAGCCAGTGCTTGTGTGAAAGGCAGTGATAGGGTCCCGGAAAGTGTCTGTGGTGATTGAAGGAGGCATTCCGTGGAGCTCAAAGTCATGACCTTGTGAGATGCAGGTGGTGGGGAGGAGACACGGGGAGGGCAGGGGGCTAGGTGCCGAGGCGGAGAGAGGAGTTTTCAAGTCCTTGCGGGGGTGGGGGGGTGTCCAAGTCCCACCCTCCAGTCGGGCCCTGCAAGGGGTACCCAGGCGGCCCTGCAGCCAGTGTCTTTCCCCCAGGCTCCCTCACACGGTGGTTAAATAGCTTGCTTGGGGGTTTGAATCTCACTTCTGCCCTTGGGTGTTGTGCGACCCAAGAGCAAGGGGCCCCGGTGTCATCCCCGCCTCTGTAGACGGAGCCAGTGGTCCCTACCTCCGCGGGTGGCGGAGGATTCTGTTGAGATGAGGCAAGGAAGGAGCGTAGCCCAGGGTCCGGCGCACAGTCAGCACTGGTACGGGGCACCTAGAGTGTCACTGTGGAGGAGACCTACGCTCCCCAGTGACCCCTCACCCCTGATCACTGGGTGACTGCCAGCGCTTAGCGCTTCCCTCCTCTTCTTGGTGTGTGTAACCGGGTCACAGGGACAGCCACACCCCTGGCTGGTGGCACTGAGGAGTGACCGTGTGCCGGGTACGCAGTGCTCCTCACTTAGTGCCCCCTGGCAGGTGGCAATGGTCATCATGCCCAAATTACAGCTGAGGAAACTGAGGCTCACGGGAAAAGGAAGGGGCCCAAGGTCATCCAGCCAGAAAGTGAGAATTTACTCCCACGTCTGCCTGACTTGAAAACATCCAGATTTAGAACTGGAGACCGTGTGCTCACCAAACACTGAGCTCCACAGAGGTAACCACGGCTGCCGACTGAGGCCTGGTGGGAGCCTTGAACTTGCTGATGTGGGTTGTGAATCTCCAAGAGGGCAAGAGAATGAGCGGCACTTTCCAAGTGTACCTGAGCCCGGGACACTTTTCCCTCCAGAGCACTTAGGGGGCGGCATTCCGAAGAACTCTGTAGAAAGTGCATTATGGTTGTTAGTATTATGGATTATAGGTTTCTTTTTTTTTTAAGATTTTATTTATTTATTTGACAGAGATAGAGACAGCCAGCGAGAGAGGGAACACAAGCAGGGAGAGTGGGAGAGGAAGAAGCAGGCTCATATAGCAGAGGAGCCTGATGCGGGGCTCGATCCCATAATGCTGGGATCACGCCCTGAGCCGAAGGCAGACGCTTAACCGCTGTGCCACCCAGGCGCCCCGGATTATAGGTTTCTAATAAAATACGTAAATGTAGGTAATGCAGGCTTCATGATGATACATGGTAGTAATTTCATAGCAGCCGAGAGGCCTGCCTGGCGACCGGTCAGCTGGACCAGGGAAGCCAGGCTGTCTCCACTCTCCAGGGGGCTCAGCTGAGGGGAGTCAGGGTGCTGGAGAAGGCAGTCTGGGGCTGACTCCGACAGCATGTCTCTAAGTGTGGCAGGCCCAGAGATGGTCACGGAAAAGCAGACGACTGGGCCCAGCCCGGCCCTGTGGAATTTGGAATTTTGCACACAGAGGATGGCCCACAATTCTACATTTTTTAAAATTTTATTTATTTGAGAGAGAGAGCACTAGCAGGAGGAGGGGCAGAGGGAGAGGGACGAGCAGACTCCCCGATGAGTGGGGAGCCCGAGGCGGGGGCTCGATCTCAGAATCCCGGGATCCTGACCTGAGCCGAAGGCAGATACCTAACTAACTGAGCCACCCAGGCGCCCCAAGATTCTGCATCTGAATCTGTCCCTGGGGACTTGCACACTCCAGTGTGAAACCCGCTGCTGTCTGCCAGCCAGTCACTGTCACTTCGGGGAGGTGGTCTCAGGACGTCCCACTCCAGGGGGCCCTCCTCTCCCAAGTCCCATACCAGTCTGGTCCTCAGCCCTGGGGTGCAGATGGGGAGGGGGCTTCTCGGGCACCCCCTGCGGGCTGCTGATGCTCTGCTCTCCCGCAGGCCATGGCCATGGGCATGATGACCGAGTACTATCATTTCATCTTCACCACTCTGGTAACGTACCTCCAGGTCCTGGCATGGGTGGGGGTGGGACCCCCGCGGAACAAGGTCAGTCTGGTGGGGACCATTGCGGCAGCCAGAGGAGACTCAGGCTGGCCTTGCTTCCTGAGGCTCTAGGTGTGGCCCCGGGCAAGGGCCCAGAGATGTCTTCGTGGCCCGCCCACTTTGAGAAATGCCCTCAAGCTGTGACTCGGGCAGTGAGTCTAGACCTGCCCGTGTCCACTCACGCCCTTCTGATGACCAGCTAGTCGTTTAACCTCCCTGCCTCGGTCTCTTCGTCTGCAAAATGGGCGCGATAATGGCTTCTAACTCCTCGAATTATGAGCTCCGAAAGTAAAATGCTGAGAGCAGTGCCTGATTCGTGCGCAGAGCGGTGCAAGTGTTAGCTGCTCTTATTAAGATGACCCTCGGCTCCCAGCCCACACACTTCCCCACGGATGCCTCAGTCCTCACGCAACAACAGGACATGCTGCTGTGGATTCCTACAGCATCCGTGCTGAAGTCTGCCCACTCACTGTCAGCTGGGCCAGCCCAGCTGCAGGCTCCAGATGGGGCCTGTCCAAACTCGGAGAACATTTAAGGCCATTTAAACCCATTAGGATAATTAGTTGTGGCCTGAAATCAGCAGAATAAAGAGATCCCTGTGCCAAAGGGGCGCCCACACCCAGTCACCCTGCCTTGGAGCCAGAAGTTCTAGCATTTCCCTGGGCCCCTGGCTGGACTCTTCCACCCAGCCCGGTCTGGGACACGTGGCAGCGTCGCTGACGTCCCGGTACTGAAACAGGCTCCTGCCCTCTTCGTCAGCCTTGCTGCAGCCCGGCAGGCTTCTGCGTTCCCTCATCCGTCTGGCACCCAGGTAACCCTCCTTCCCCAGCACCTGGGTTCCGGTGAGGGTCTCAGGATGATTGGCGCCGAGGCCTCGCCCTGGAGGAGCTCCCGTCCTGTGCGGTCCGCACCTCCACGTCTAGCTCCTTCGGCAGGCGTGTGCCATCACAGGCCTGGACACGTGGCCGTAGCGCACAGTGGAAAGAGATACCTGGTGTGGAGGGGCTGGTGGAATGTGGGAAATTTGAGGCAGGAAGGTAGATGTTTAAATGGGGCCTTGAAGCATCAGTAGGAGTTCATCAGGAGAGAGAGGAAGAGTATTCCGTACAGAGGGAACGGCATAAGCAAGGCCAAGAGGCAGGTTAGCGCTTCACTGGAGAGCGGGGGTTGGCTCACTCTGACTGATTGCTAGAGCCTGTTGTAGTCATCTGCTCCCAAATCCATGTTCACTGATAGCACGAAGGGAGCTTGGAGATGGCCATGGTGGAAGGAATATTCATGCCACCGAACTTGGCAAGTACTACAAATAAGGGTTTGTAACCTCCCCTCCACCGAGAGCTGGTTCCTGAGCATTCACCAGCACACCACTGCTTCTTCCCCACCCCCTGTACCCTGTGCGCATGGCAGAGCTCAGCCCCCCCACCCCCACCCACGGCACGTGCTCCGGATCCAGAGCTCAGATCTGGGCATCTGCCGGCAGTCATGTTGGGAGAAAGGGATTCTGGTTGCTGGTGACTGAGATCAGGCACCTTCTTCCCCAAGTCCCTTCTGGATTTCTGCCCACCAAAGCTGACTTTTTCATGTCGTGCTATATCCTGGAAAGTCATTGGAGGCTGGAGGATGAGGTCACCAGATCTCCCATATTCCACCTCTGTTTGGAGCCGGGAGCAGGGCAGAGGAGCAAGGCTGGGAAAGTGCCGTAGGGCACATTCCAGGGGCCCAAGGCCCTGTCCCCAGCATGGCAGCCCTGTCCGCCCCATCCCGGGCTTCTAGGGTGCTGAGACCAACTTCTGGGCCCTTAACCCGGGTTGAGCCTGGCTCAACCTTTCAGGCAAGACTCTAGAGAAGGCACCTCCCTAGGGACCCCACGTTCCTTTCATTAATACTATTGCCTTCCTGGGGTCAAGGTTAGAGGTCTTGGAGGGAGGGGCCTTATCTAGCCCTAGACAGCATCTGCTTCTATTACTTTTTCATTTCCTTAACTCAGGCATCCGTTTACTCATTTCTGGCAGCCACGTGCAGATGCTCTCAAGGCCCCCGGTTCTTTTTTTTTTTTTTTTTAAGATTTTATTTATTTATTTGACAGAGATAGAGACAGCCAGCGAGAGAGGGAACACAAGCAGGGGGAGTGGGAGAGGAAGAAGCAGGCTCTTAGAGGAGGAGCCTGATGTGGGGCTCGATCCCATAACGCGGGGATCACGCCCTGAGCCGAAGGCAGACGCCCAACCGCTGTGCCACCCAGGCGCCCCAAGGCCCCCGGTTCTGAGCGAGGTGCTTGGGTGGGAGAGGGTATGCAGGGTTAGCTCCGCAGAAAGCTCACCAGCTGGCAGGCTTCCTTCATGCATATGAGGGTCAAGGACTGCGCCCAACTCACCTGTCCATCTCTGGTGCCCAGAGTGCCTGGCATGCAGTAGGTGCTCATTAATGCTTGGATGAGTGAATGACTACCATACAAAGTAGAAAGTCATCCATGAAGTTATCAACACCCTTGTCATGGCAACAGTAAAGACCATGGACTCTGGTGCCAACCTGCCTGAGTTAGAGTCACGATCTTTCTGCTTCCCTGGGCAAGTCCTCTCACCTCTCTGGGCCTCCCTTTCCCATCTACAGAAGGGCCACAGTACCCGCGCTGCCTCATAGCACTGTTGTGCTGAGCGTGCAACATGTCGAGTGCCTGATGTCTATTTAAGTAGTAGGTAAGAGTTCAGTGAAGTACCTCCCGCTTCTGTTTTCTATGTATTCAGCATACGCCATCTCTCCCACAAATTCAGAATGCCTCTCCGAGGGAGGGACGATCTCCCGGTTGTATAGGAAAGTAGAAACCGAGGCTCAGAGAGGTCACCCAGCAAGAAAAGGGGCAGAGGGAGGATTTTCAGCAGCTGGGAGCTGTCCAGCTCCGAAGGCCTCTGCTGGGAGCTGTCACACTGAAAGCCGGCACGAGGAAGTGGATGGCCTCCTCTGGCCGCACATGGCAGGGGTGGTCCGGACACAATGACTGACCCTCACAGGGGGAATAGAGCCTCCACAAATCTCAGCAGTGCCCACATGTCACAGGTTCCAAAGCCCTTTCTCCACATCGCTGCTTTCCTCTTCACAGGGCAGGGTTTTTGCTCCCCGTTGATGGATGGGCAAACCTGGGACCAGAGAGGTTGAGTGACTTGCCCAGAGTCTCCCAGCAGATCTAACCCTGATCTAGCCAAGTTGGCCTTGGCTCCTGACTTCCAGTCCTGTGTATGGCTGTCCCAGCCCCCTGCCCGTCCTCCCTGAGCTCTCAGAGGGTTGGGGACGGTGGATCTTCCCAGGGAGGCACAACCCTTACACCATGGACAGCTCTGCAGTTTGCAGTGGAGTAATTGCGTCCGCGTGTGTCGGCGGGCTGGGGGTCTCCCGGCATCTCTCCCAGCCGCCCCCTCACCGCCCGCCTGCCAGGGCAGCCGCTGTGTCCCTCGGGCCCTCCTCTCTGGCCCAGGTCCCGCATTGGCCTGGGCTCCAGCTCCACGATCCTCCCTTCCGCCCCTGTTGGCTTCAGTCTACCTCGTGATTCTGCCTCTTCGCGCCCATTGGTCAGTCGAGGCTGTGTTTGGGAGGGCAGTGGCATTTGCCGTGTATCTCCTTCCCTTTAGGAAACCCACGTCACCAACGCTTCGCCTCTAAAAAATCCTCCAAACTTGCTTCTTTCACGCAGAAGACATTTTAATTACCCCAGCGGCCATTATCTGTTCCAGCCAGCTTCGAGCCATTCCCAGATAACCCCGCGTTAATCAGCCCCAGCTGAGCCCCTGCTACATGTCACGTGTAGGTAAAAGCCTGGAGGTGAAAAAAGAATTATAATAAATTAATAGATAAGCAATCACAATTAATGCCACTTCCCGGCAGTAACAGTTATATCATGGGAAAGATATTTTCATCTGTCATTCCTTAAGGCAATGTTTTCCGAGCTTTGGCTTCTACCAGTCAGACCCATGGGGTGCTAATGAATTAGTCTATTATGTTATGCTGAATGTTTCTAAAAGGTCCCTCGTCGATACTGAATTCAGCGTGTCAACATTTGGCATCGAGAACAGCAACTTTTTGCCAAGTGGCAAGGTTGCCCACAGTTCACTGTGTATGGCGCTCGGGGGTCTGTGCTCAGGGCAGTGTGGACACAGAATTAGGGCTGGACAAAGAGGCCTCTTTAGCAGTTTCCCGTCATTTCTGCCCTCATGTCACGGGAGCGGGGACACTTGGTGCCACCAGCCCTACAATGTTTTGCACCCCTGGCTTGACATGACGGGGAGGGAGGTGACCCCAGCAGTGACGCCCCATCTCGTCCCCTCCCAGCTGGAGTGGCTGCGGCCACCCCTTGAGTGTCATCAGACCAAATGCTACATCTAGAGACCGGAAGGGCTGCAGTCACCAGCCCCCAAGCCCCCCACCGGGGCCGGGGATGCCTCCCTTCCCAGTGAGTGAAGTTGGCCTCTGGTCGGAGAGGAGGGTGAACTGAGTCACAGACACCCTCGGCAGGCTGATGCTTTGGCGTCCTTCAGGCCTTAGATATTAGGTCAGCACCACATTGGAGAGGAGGCTGGGCTCTGTGCGGTGGTGGGGTGAGGTGGGCGCCCCCTGGGGGCAGAGGTCAGCTTCTCTTCCATGGCCCCAGCAGTTAGCTCTACCCCCAAACTCACATTCTCCATTCTGCAAAACAAAACTGCTCCACCTCCCCTTACCTGCCTTCTTCAAAGGCGTTTTGGGGGAAGATCTCTTGATACTATAGCAGGCCCCTTAAGGGTCTCCCCCCCACACACACCAGGCAATTTACCAAACCTTTCCTAGCCCCCAGCTTCACTGAGATCTCCCCCTGAGAGGAGGATGTGAAACACTAGTCTCCCATCCCAGGCCCTTCCCAGTATTGTTGAGGTGCCCCAGAGAGCCACTTGGCTGGCTGACCCTTCTTTCCACTTTGGGTGACAGGAGTATTTGACTCAGGGGCTCATGGGGGGGAGGTAGACACTAACAGTTGTTATCAGTGGGATGAAAACCAAGAGGTCCCAGGATGAGAGCAGAAGCACGCCTGACCTACCCTGCTGTGCATGTGTAAAGTAGTAGTCAGGGGAGGCTTCCTGGAAGAGGTGCCACTTGAATTGAACCTCAGAGATTAGCCCACCCAAGAGGGTTGAGAAGAGAGACGGTCCAGCCAGAGACTAGAACATGCACGAATGCTGGCACGGAGATGAGAAGCTGCATGATGGGGGCAGGGGCTGCGGTCAGCAAGAAGGGTGAAGGGGAAAGTGGTTTGGTTCCTGAAACAAACATGGGAGCGGGTGGGAAGAAAAGTGGGGCTGGAGGGGGCTGGAGAGCTTTGTAAGCTAAACTAAAGAACTTGCACTTCATTCTGAGAAGGCAGTAAGGATCCATATACACGGGAGCGATGGAGTTGGATTGATCTTCCAAAAGACCCCTCTGAATGCTGCATGGACTGCGGGCTGGTCACAGGACAGAGGGGGCTTGGGAGCTGGACTGCCTGGGTTGGACTCCATTGCTCCCCAGGTTAGCTGTGAAACCTAACCTCTCTGTGACTCAGTGCCTTCCTCCAAAATGGGGTGATAGTAACGCCCTCCTTGGATGAGGTGGAAATGAGAATTCAGCGAGGTAATGGACAAAAGGCACTTAGAACGCTGCCTGCCGTTCTGAGGCTCACAGGGGCTCAGAGCTATTAGCTCATCGCGATTGTTCCTATGCTGCCAGGATGGGTAAGGCCGGAAGGACCCAACCCCTGTCGGCTCCTGTCCTCTGACAACCGGGCTTGTCCCTGGGGCCGTATCCCATGGCTGTCCCACCCGGCTGCCAGAGAAGGCAGAAGAGAAGCATCGGTCAAACCCTGACCTAACGTCTCGCATTCAGCAGACCTGCTCTGCGCACATCCATGAGCCCACTTCTGCCTCATGACAACCCCACCGGCTAGTCCTCTTATCACCGCCTACCTTTGGCAGCCGAACCAACTGAGGTAAGGAGGGTAGATGCGGCTGGCACCCAGCTGGCCTGGCCTCGCAGTCTGTGCCCCCGACCTTTGCCCGGGCTGTCTCCATGCGCTGCGCTCGGGAAGGCGCGGTGGGGAGAGAGGCCTCCTTCTGGGCATGCCCTCCCCGCGCCCCTCCGCTCCTCCCTGATTCCGCTTATGTCCCCAGCTCAGCCCCGTCAGGAGTCATGACTTAGATGAGGGGCTGGGCCGTACCCCAGACTCTGTACGGCCTATACTCCCCAAAACAGCTCCAAAGACAGTTTGGGTGCACGTCGGGTTTGGCAAGCACTGGGGCATAAAGCAGGGGCGTTTTTGAATGAGACAGATGGCTGTGTACCACCCGCTGTCCGACTGTGTGGGAGGGAAACCCTGGATCTGGAGTGCTTCTAATTTCCATGGTGTAAATACTCCCTCCTCGGCCGGCATCAGGCGACCAAGGTGAGTTGACTGGACGCAGAGACAGGAAGAAATGCGGACAGTTAGCTCCCACAGGCCAGCGCAAGCCAGCTCCAACACCCCACTGAAACAGACCCGGGTGTAAATTCTGCTCCGCCTTTTAGGAGCCTTATGGCCTCAGGCAAGTCACCTCATGCCCCTGAGCCTGTTTCCTCATCAGTAGAAGGAGCACACTGTTAAACAGCTACTTTGCAGGGGTATCGGGATGGGATGTCGGGATGGGATGGTGTCCTCCACGTGCAGGCCTGAGTGCAGTGCCCACCCTCCCCTCCCCACTGAGACTGGGGCAGGCACTCTCTGGCCCACTCAGTGAGACCCCCCCTCACCTGCTGAAGACCCCACCCCCTGCTCCCACCCGGGCCCTTCCCCATCCCAAGTCCTGGCCTAGAATCAACACCCTAGTTGTTTGGGCAAGGCTAGGACTAAATTTTCTTGCCTGGAGTTCAAGTCTGCTCCAGATCTCTCCCCAACACCTTACTCCCTAAACCTTCAAAAAGGAAACCAAGACCGTGCATTCCAGAAGGAGTCCATTTTGAGGGTGCAGCAGGAGCTTAGCATCAATTAGGAATATCTGAGAGACCAAAGGAAGGCAGCACCATGAGGAAGAGTGGCTCCACGGGCTCATCGTTCCTCGAGCCACCGTCGAGTTCGCCAAAGCTTGGACTATGATGGGCTGGGTTTAGTCCTGATGGCTGCAGCCATGCAGAGAACAGTACAGCCCATGGGGTGTCCTGCCTCTCTCCCAACACAGGATGGGTTGGACCAGGGGCCAGGATGGAAAACAGTTGACCAAGAGAACCTTAGGACTCGGTTTCCAAACCACTAGTAGGAAG
The DNA here is from genome assembly GCF_024610735.1 of Ursus americanus. Lineage (NCBI taxonomy): Eukaryota > Metazoa > Chordata > Mammalia > Carnivora > Ursidae > Ursus > Ursus americanus. Next base: position 3,066,135 of record NC_142159.1, read on the forward strand.
GGGCCAATCTAGATTATCGTAGTATGTTTTCTTAAAAAGTAAAAAAAAAAAAGAAAAAGAAAAAGAAAATGAGTCCTGCAAATATAAGATGAATGTGTGTCAAAGAGGTATCCAGTTCATTAACAAGGAAGCCAGTAGGATGGTAACACTGGCTCAAAGAGCTTTGGAGAGATTGAGTTTTTATTGGGAGGGGAAAACACCAAATAAGACTGCTCAGTTAGTTATAAAATGGATTAATGTCCTACAAGGGTAATAAGCCACCACATTGGGGTTTATCATTTCAATGGGCTACAGTCTCCAAGTTAACCCGGAGTCTGGGCCTTCGAGCAGTAGCTGACGGTGGAGTCAGACCCGGGCGCGTTCTCCCGGAGAATCCCACAGTGCAGGGCGGCCTGGTGAGGGCCGTACTACATGGAAAGCGATGCTGCTCTCCTTCTGCCTTATTTACAAGTTTGGGGAGTTTTCCTTAACAGGAGGGAGCTCTGCTCTGCTCCTCAGGCCACCACCCCACCTCCTCGCCGCTGCCATTTCTTCCTAGCTTAGGACCAGGCTTCTCCCTCCATACACACCCCCTCCAATCCCTCTCTGCCTCCTCGCCTCACCTGCTCCCCTTGCCCCCGAGCTGTGGCTGCAGAGGAGCTGAAGCTCGGCCCCACGCGTTAAGGCTGGTCTTCCTGGTCCTTACACCAGACTGGATGCGACCTGGCCATGGACAGACGGGCTGACTGCTAGTCCGCAGCTTCTAGGACACAGCGGGTGAGGAGACCCGGCTGGTGACATCAGAGGGGAGGGGAGAGAAGGCAGCAGTATTCCTTGAGTCCCAAGCAGAAAGACTTTTGTTGTTGAATCATAACCAACCTGCAGTATTATGTTCATTTCAGGGGTATAAGAGAGCCAATCAGTATTTTTATACATTACAAAATGACCCCTACAAAAGCTTTGGATATCCTCTGTCACCATACAAAGTGGCTGCCGTATTGTTGGCTGTGTTCTCTATCCCTTGGCGTACTTATTTTATAACTGGAAGTTTGTACCTCTTAATTCCCTTGGCCTATCTTGCCCCTCCCCCAACCCCTTTCCCTTCGGGCATCCACCAGTTTGTTCTCTCTCTGAGTTTGTTTTGTTTTTTAGATTCTACGTATAAGTGAAATCACATGGTGTTTGTCTTTGTCTGACTTCACTTAGCATACCCCCTGGGGTCTATCCCCAGTGTTACAAATGGCGGGGTGCCGTTCTTTCTTGTGGCTGAGTTATATACCCCTGCACGGATACACCCCATCTTCTTTGTCCGTTCATCTATCGACGGACACTTGGGCTGTTTCCGTGTCTTGGCTATTGTAAGCAGTGCTGTAGTGAACATAGGAGTGCACCTATGTTTTCAAATTAGTGTTTCTGTTTTCTTCAGGTAAATACCCAGAAGTGGAATTGTGAGATGGTAGGGTAGTTCTATTTTTAATTTTTTGATGGGAACTCCATACTGTCTTCCAGAGCGGCCGCGCCGGTTTGCATTCCCGCCCCCAGTGCATGAGGGTTCCTTCTTCTCCACATCCTCTCCAACACTTGTGTTGTCCATTCTGACCGGTGGGAGGTGATCGCGCCTTGTGGTTTTGACTGGCGTTTCCCGGATGATGAGGGACGGGGAGCATCTTTTCAAGTACTTCTCCCATGCAGTCTGTTCCTGTGGTGAATGGTCTCCTTCACTGTGCAAAACCTAGAAAAGATTATTTTAAAATAGTCTTCTGGGGGGGATACAACAATCCCTTCAGCTTCCCTCTGGGTCACGTGGAAATGCCCAGACCCAGTGCTCTCTGTCCTCCCAACGTGGGCGCCCCTGTCATTGGAAATGACCACTGTGACCGTTGTCAAGCTCCTCTGACGTGCTGGGCCGGGCCTTTTATGTGAACTGCTGCACCGGGTCCTATAAAGCAGGCACGAGCCCCATTTTGTAGACGAAGAACCCGGCTGAGCCACCTGCCGGGGATCAGCGGTGAGTCTGTGAGGTCAGCTGAGGTCAGCCCCCGGGCGGGGGTCATTCCAGGCGACCCCCCGCTGCCCCCTGCAGTGCTCCTGCGGGCGCTCCACTGCCGCTGAGCCTCACCTCGCGTGGGGCGGGGCTCCGCAGGGAGCTGCAGCCTTGGGCTCCTGGTGCTCAGAGAAGGGAGTGGGGGGCAAGTGGCGCCCTGGGTGGGGGGTGGCTGGGACTTACAGCAGACCACACCTGTATTTACTTGAACCTCTTTCTGTCCAGGATCTGTACGCGTTAGACCTGGAGCCCTACCGCTACTCGGGGGTGAACCTGACGGGGTTCCGGATCCTCAACGTGGACAACCCGCATGTCTCGGCCATCGTGGAGAAGTGGTCCATGGAGCGGCTGCAGGCGGCTCCCCGGGCAGAGTCCGGCCTGTTGGACGGCGTGATGATGGTATCCCAGCCAGGCGGGCCAGATCCAGGGGTGCCCCTTCCTCTGCACTTTCGTCCCTCCATTTCCCTTTTCTGTCGTCTCTTCCCTACTTCCTCCCTATCTCTTTCTTCCCTCCCACCACTTCCCTTCCTAAGACCTGCTCTGGACCAGCCAGACCTTAGGCTGGGCCCTGGGAGCACTAGGAATCAGACACAGTCCCCTCGAAGGGTGGTAGGGGAGGCGTGTGACAGCCTAGGGAATCAGGAAAGGAGAAGGCGTGGACAGGGTCTAGGAGCAGCAAGAACGATGGGATGAGGGAGGAGGACCTGGAAGGAGAAGGTCTAAGCTGCAGGGAGGGTGGGAGTTGGGTGACTGCCGAGCAGCAGGGACACCTAAGCCTGGCCTTTACTGTGGGCATGGACAGGGTCGCTCTGGGCCTTTCCCTCGTCAGGACCCCGTGTGCCTGGTAGGGGAGGGGAAAGGGGCCACAGCAGCTTGGGCCAAGGACCCTCGGGGCTGGGGAACTGCTCTCAGGCAGGCCCTGCGCCCTCCCCTCCAGACTGACGCAGCCTTACTGTACGACGCCGTCCACATCGTGTCCGTGTGCTACCAGCGGGCCCCGCAGATGACCGTGAACTCCCTGCAGTGCCATCGGCACAAGGCCTGGCGCTTTGGAGGCCGTTTCATGAACTTCATCAAGGAGGTGAGTGCGTGTTCACCCCCGCCAGGGCCTCCTCCCCGGGGGTCTTCCATGCTGCAGAGCAAAGGCGCAGGCAGAATCGATTTCCAGTCCACACGAACCGGGGCACGTTGGTTCACATCTCTGAGCCTCTGTTTCCCTGGGCGAAAATGGGCTGGACGGGACCAATCTCACAGGGCGATTGAGAGGCTGAGGCCCTGGCACCTAGGAGGTTCTCCGTGGGCCGCCCGCATTGTCAGCAGGACCTGCATGGGCTTCCAGGGCAACGGATGAGGGTCTCTGCCGCTGGCTTTGTGACCTTGGGCAAGCCAGAGAACCTTGCTGAGCCTTGGTTATCTCATCTGCCAAATGGGGTATGAAGCACGCCCCCTCAGAGGGATACCGGGAAGTGGAGACGAGACTCCTGTGTGGAAAGGGCTCGGGGCAGTGGCAGGGCAGGGGAGGCTGGCTGGATACTCAGTCCTCCAAACTCCTCTTCACGTCACGGGCCCCCTGGGACCTGGCTCCGCTGGCTCCAAGGTGGCCGTGAAGAAGTCCCATCCGTGGGGCTGATTCAGAGGAACCGGCCACAAGACGGCCGCTGACACTCACGGTGCCATTCAATAATTCGGAAGGACTCTCCCTCATCTTCGTCCTTGTAAGCTGCAGATGGCAGTTCGTCGTTCCCGTTTTACAGGTGGGGAAGCTAAGGCCAGGGCCAGGCATCCTGGCAGCATCATGATGAGCTGGGTGACTTTGGCTAAAGGATTAACATTTTGATTCTCAGTTTCCTTGACTGTGAAATGGGCATAAAGAGTACTTGTCTCGGTGTTGTTGAGAAGACGGTGTGCAAACTGTCCATGGAACAGTTAGCCCAGGACGTGGGCAGAGTCAAATCCCCGGTAAATGGTGGATGAAGAAGGCTCGGGGAGGAGATCGGGGCAGGGTTATCCTGGGTCGGTGGGAGTGACCCTGTCCAGGCGACTCCAGGGGCAATCGAGAGAAGCCCTCGAGGACGGTTGTACGGCGATCGCTCCGTAGCAGTGACGCTGGGCCAGAAGTGCGGCAGGCTGCCTTGAGCGCTCCTTCAGTCACTCAGCAGCGAGTTGCCAGGCCCTGGGGGCCAGTGGGGCTGAGACAGACGAGCCCCTGCATTCACAGAGCTCACAGCCTGGGGGGGAGCAGACGTGAATGGAGTCCTCGCATTCAGGGATGCAATCCCACGTGCAGAGGAAGGCAGCTCTAGGAGGGCGTATAGCAAAGGGACCCACCACCTTACACGCAGCAGACAGGGTGGCTTTCCTGCGAGTGCTGAGGTCCCCATCACTGCTTGGGAAGGGCATTAAAAGGAATGGGGATGGGACACGGGCTGTACGGTGTGATGCCCCTGCCTGTGGAGCTTGTCTCTGCCTCTCCCGGCTGTGCCACTTCTCACGTGCTCCTAGACGGCCCGAAGCACCCGTTTCCTCACCTGGCAAACACCCTGTCACCATCGTGGTGAGCGAGGCATGAACTCCTTGGCACCGGCTCCCCTCACGCCCAGAAGGGGCTCCATCCGTTGTCAGCTGTGTCGGCATAAGAGGACCATGATGGTCCCTTCTCATCCAGCCCCTCAGAACTGCAGAGGAAGGCCAATTGTCTCGTGCTCTGAGCAGGCCTGGTTGGCCTGGGAGACCACCTGCTTGTTCTCGGGGAACTTCGAGGCCTGACTCCTAGCCCCCCTCTGCCTCCTTCCTCGGCAGGCCTCCGACTGAGGGCCAGAGGCCAGTGTGAGGGGGTCGATGACCTAAGCCACAACTCCGGGCCCCTTGTGAGCGACACACAAATGCCTTTGAAGCTTAACTCACTTTTTAGCTGTGTGACCTTCGACAACCTGCTGAACCTCTCTGTGCCTCAGGTCCGCCTCTGTACTCTGGAGATTTTCCTAGAGTTGTTGCAGGATGAAGCGAGTTAGGGTGTGTGCGGAGCACTTAGGCCAGAGCCTGGCACAGAGCAGATGCTCATCAGAGGGGCTACCGTTGCTGTTCTCTCATCACGACTGCCATCCCTGGAGCTTTTTGTTCCCCGGTGGGTTTCCAGCTAACGAGGATCCCTGGGCCACAGAGCTCCGGGGACCCCCACCCTGCTTACCCCTCACCCCCTGGATTTTTTGAGGCTCAGTTCTGGAGCCCTGAGGGACGCAGGTTTGCCACTGCCCACACCAGAGAAAGGGGCCCCCTTCTCCCTTTCGGGGCTGACCGGCCCACATTGGCGTACTTCCTGTTTCCTGGTCGCTGGCCCAGCGAGTGGCCCTCAACACTCACAGTCCTTTACAGAGCCCTTTCAGGGACATCTCTGAGTCACCTGCATCGTAGGGCCGCAGCTACCCGAGCCCGGGACCCAAGCGCCCTGCCCAGCACACCGTCTTCCCTCCCACCATTTCCAAGCTGCCCGTCTCCCCGTCTGACTGCGTGACAGTAAATCATTTTAAAGACTTGGCATTTCCGAGAGGAGCTGGAAAATACCAGGCCGGAGTTCAGAGCGTGTGAAGCATCTTTCATTTAGCGAGTCTCGAGCGGTGGCTGGAAGGGGCGGGCAGGCCGGGAAATGTCACGGGGAGGAGCTGCCAGCGGCTCCCTGCCCTGCCCTGGCCCTGCCCACCCGCCCGCCCGCGCACAGACAGTCCGTGCCCCTGCTGGCATTTCATTCCTCTGTAGCTGACAAGGGGGCAGGCTTGGCTCTGAGCGCAGGTTTGGAGCACCTGCTGTGATTTCCCCTGGGGGCCAGGAGAGAGCCAGAGGGTGCAGAAGAGGGGGAGCCAGCCGGCGGCACGGGGAGCTGAGCCTCTCTGTGAAGCCATAAATGGGGGTCTTCGCCTCCTCTGATCTTTTCATCTCTGTCCCCAACCCCGTTTCCAGCCCCCTGGGCTCTAGAAGCCTTTCCCACAGAACTTGGGCATGGTGACACCAAGCTCTTCAGCTCTGTTCCTGCAGACAGGGCTTCTGCCCTGCACCCCCATTATGGGGGGCTTTCTGTGTACCTCGGTCCTTCTTTGAGCCTCAGTGTCTATGACCTTAAAATGGGGGTGGTCACACCCACCTGGCAGGATTGTCATGAGACGAAATCAGTGCATTCAGGGAAGGAGGTGAGCCTTCTCTGTCAGCATATCTACTGAGACCTCGGGCCCTGGCCCAAGTGACCGGCCCTCCTCCCAGCCAAGTGCCAGCCCTAGTCCAAGGGAACTCCGTGGAAGGAAGCAACAAAGGAGAAATAATAGTATAGACCGCTCAGTCGGGGTGGTGTAGACCAGACACTTGCTAAGCACTTTATACATCTTTTTAACACCTAGGAAACGGGTCATTTTCCCCTTCCCGAAGCTGAGAGAGGTCAGATCACATTCTATCCAATTCCTTTTACTGCTTCCCGGACCCCTTCCAGGCCCCACCCCTCTGCCTGAGTTAGCCCACCCGGATGCTCCCCTGCACACTTCCACGATGCCTTGGAGCTGCCCGGGTGTTCGGAGAGCCCCACAGCTGTCACTGTGGCCTCCAGGGATCCATGATCCCATGAACTTGGGTGTCACACTGTGAGTGTAGCATGAGTGTCAGGGGCGTTCGGCCAGGGAAAGTCCCGGAACCTTTTTCAGAACCTACAGGGGATCCTGACCCGCATGCGGTTAGAAATGCACGGTGGCAAAGCAAGGACTGCGATATTCAGGCCTCCCCCCGCCCCCCCGACGTGCTCTGGCACCTCCTTCCTCAACCCGGTCAGCCCCCAGGTTACCTGCTGTGAGCAGCGAGAAGTACTTTGTAGGTATCCTCTGGGCCCACAGGAAGGGTATTTTCTAGAAAGGAGGCTGGAAACCTTTTCTGTCACAGGCTGGAGAGTTAATATTTAGGCTTTGTGGCCAGATGGTCTCTTTATAACTATTCAGGCCTGCAGGCCTGCCCAGAGCAGCCAAAGACAATAAGTAAATACATGGGTGTGGCCGTGTTCTAATCAGCTGTTTACAGAAACAGGCAGCAGGGGAATGGGGCCGCCAGCCATAGATTGCCCACCCCTGGTCTAGAAGAGTGGGGCTTTTCTCAGCTTGGGTCCGGTGTGTTCTCTGAACGCCGGCTTCTCTGTGTCAGTGATGTTAATGGCAATAAAAGATCACAAAATCTGCCATTTGTTCAGGGCTCGGGTATGTACTGTGCACCGTCCTAAGTATTTTATGGGATTTATCTCATTCCGCCCACGTGGCAGTTTGGTACTCTTACGAATTCCATTTTGTAGATGAGGAACCCGAGACAGAGAGGTGAAGTGGAATCCCCCAGGTCGCACAGCTAACTGCGGCTGGACCCGGCATTCTGACCCCAGCGTTCTTAACCGCGACCCCCTGGAGCGGGGGGCTGGGGGCGGTGGGGGTGGCTTCTCCGTCTCCTCGGGCTCTCCTCCAGGCACCTGGTCTTCCAGCCAGGGCTGGCTTGGCCCCTTGGCTTTTCCGCCTCCATGCAGGTCTCGCCTGCCCCACAACGCCCGCCTGCCTCCTTGCCCCTCTCTGGGGACCTGCCACAGGCTCCCCCTCCTCATGGCTTCTAGGCGGGGGCTCATTTGAGTGCCTCTGAGATCGATGTTGTACACGAGAAGGTGCAAATGTAACGCTGGCTAAAGAGCATAATAGAATTTATGGAAATCGCTGGCTCGCACCACAGCCCGAGCAATGATGGAGGTGATTATTAATTAATCATGGTCTTGGGGGAACAGTATCAGTGCAAAGAGTAATTAAAATGAAGCATTGTACAGTTGTACCGAATGATGATTTATGAGCCCGAGGAATTGCCGCTCTGCCCTCTCCCTTCCGGCAGGCTCAATGGGAAGGATTAACTGGACGGATTGTTTTCAACAAAACCAGTGGCTTACGGACAGATTTTGATCTGGACATCATCAGTCTGAAGGAGGACGGCCTGGAGAAGGTACGTGGACTCAGGAGAGGGAGGGACGAGACCTTGGGGGCTTGACATGACCTGGCGTGCGTGGCCTGTGCCTTGGCTCTTTGGAGAGCCTGAAGGTGTGGTCGGGCTGGAGGGGTGCAGGACCCAGTGGCCTGGCTGTAGCCGACACCCAAGCTGTCACCCTGTGAGCAAGGACCACCGAGGATGCTTAACCGGGGAAAAGTAATGAAAGGCTCAGGGGGCAGAAGGACAGACCTGACTTTGGGTAACAGAAACTCCAACAACCAGAGGGTGCCTACCTGGCGAGTAGTGAGCTCACTGTCACTGGAGGCATTTAGGGAACGATTCAGCAACATGATTGCTTGTCTGGGAACTGGAGTTGGTTCTTATCCTTGGTGAGAGGTTGAAGCGTATGGATTCTGAACTCCCCCCTCTTGGTTTCTAAGGCCACGATGATTCAGGGGTTTGGGATGAGGATTGCAGGCCCTTCTGTGGCTGGGACCTCCATCTGGCCACCGGCACATGTTTGTCAGGAGGCCAGTTCTGCTCTCTGGGAACCATCCGCGTATTCTGTCGAGTCAGGCTGTTGGGCTGAAGAGGAGAGTCAGCATGAGCCCCTCTTTCTGCACATCCTTGGGACCTTGGAGCTGGGGGCTCGGCCACCCGCTCTCGCTCCAGGGCATCTGTCCAGCCCTGGGAGTGGGGTGTGCGAAGTGCAAGGAGTAAAAGCCAGGAGAGGGAAGGGCCGGCTCGGAGGCCTCTGGGCCTTCGGGATGCCCTGATTACCCTCCTGTCCGCCCCTGTCTGCCCTGGGTCAGGCCTCTCCCTTGGATGACTTTAGCACCCAGCCCCGGCTTCTCCACCTCCACTCCTGAGCCTCCGGCCACCCTGAGTGTACACACACACGCACACGCAAAGCTTCGCAAAGCACAGCCTTGCCCTGCTCCGCTGGTGCCCGTGGTCCCCCAGTGCCACGTGAAGCTCCAGCCTCTCCCCTGGGCCTTTATGGCTCTCCAAGAAATAACCCAACCTGCCCTTCCAGGCCCAGCCTCCATGGGCCCCAAAAACATCCCCCATGGCCCAGCCACGCCCACTCCGCGGCCCCTCCTTTGCCCCTGCGGTCAGCCTGGCTGTAGGAGTGACCGCTGTCTCCGGGGTTCGCCCCCTCAGGCACACACCTGGCTCTGGCTGGCTTCCGCCTTGTGGCCAAGTTGACTCTTTCACTTCTGAGTTTCCCCACAGACTCCCGGGGGGAACACCACCTCTCCTCTGGCACTCTCTCATGCCACATACAGCATCAGTCCTTTAGGGACAGGGGTTGTGGCCTCTGGCCTAAGATCAAGGAGACCAGCTGCTCCAACCTCCTCACGCTATGAGTTCTCACGCTGTGGTCTCGTGGCTCCTGCTTAAACCCCGGCAGTGCTGGGGGCGCCGCCGCCTCCTCCAGTGTTGCGGCCGTGGTTTCCACTCAAGTGGCGTCTCACTTTCGCTCTCTCAGCTGTCGGTCTCTGGGACTGGCGTAAGTTCTGAGGATGGCAATTAGCCGCACGTGCACCCCCGCTACGCGCGGCCGGGCCAGCAGACCTCAGCAGTGGATCACGAGAGCGCTCCCCATCTGAGCCCATCACAGCAGCCTTCTCCCAAGGACAAGGGACTGCAGCTAACACCCGGGGAAAGCCGTCCTACTGTCCCCAGGACAAAGGCTGACCTGCGCCCTCCAGAGGCCCCTGCTCCCCCCCCCCCCCCCGCCACCTGCCACCTGGAGCCTGAGCGGACAGCCTCTGTGGGGCTGGGGCCTCCTGAGTCCTAACTGTTCCCACATTGCCAGGGCACCTGGTGCCTCACAGGGGATGCCGTGGGAAGTCCACAGATTCTTGCAGGGGCTGGGGTTCCAGCTGCTCGGGAACCGCTGGACAGATGTTTGTGGAACCTCCAGGGGGGCTGCTAGGGACCCTCATGAGCTCAGCCCACTTGAGAGAAGGGCCTCTCTGATGCCGTCTGCCCGTCTCTCTTTTGGGCTCTGGGGGTTCTGCGCAGACAGAAATCCTGCCTGGAGAGGGTGCTAAGCCCAAACACAGCCACCCGGCCTCTTGTCTCATGGCTTCTGTTTGCAAAGGCGGGTCATAGCCGCCGGTGGCTCTGGGAGGATTAGAGCAGAATTACCCAGGCGTAATTACATAGCTCCCTGCTATCTGCTTTGCGCAGCTCTCTGAATGGGATGTTTGCGTTCGGCCTCTCTGTTTAATTGATTAAGTTTCCTGAGTGCCCCCCAGCTAGGCCAAGGACAGAGTGGGCATGCCAAAACCTTCCTTGAGGGAGAGGACCTGAGAGGGGGGCAGAGCTGTGCAATGTTGGACCTTCACGAGGCCCAGGGTGTTAGAAGGATCGGCAAGCTGGATCTTCCCTGGCCTCCTTCTGCCTCAGGCCTGACAGCAACAAGGGCTCTGTGGGGACACAGATGATGCCCCTTGGCCACCCTATCTGCCAACTTTAGAAGTAAAAGCACAAAGCGAACTGCCTTCAAACCCAGCGACAACCAGGCCGGCAGGGAGGGCCCTCCATTCTGGTCTCCCACCCCCAAAACAGCTACAAAGTCCAGCTCCTGCCCAGTCTGCCTTCCTGCAGGTGACAGGTCTCCTCCGCTGTTAGCCCATTCCGCAGATGTTTAGCCACCGCGTCCCTTGCTCCAGGCCCTGCCCTGGGCTGCGGAGGGTGCATGGCCCCGGGACCTGGAACCAGAGCAGAGACCCAATGAGCGAGCAGCTGGGGGCTCAGCGTCTTTCCCAGGAAGAGGCGGGCCCACCAGGCTCAGAGTGCCTCTGCCCCAGGACCCCTGATTTCCTAGTGCACCTGCCCCACCCCCGGCCGGGCTGAGATCCCCGGGCTGTCTCTACGCTCACCTTCTCTGCATTTTCCCCACCAGCTGTGTGGGGTAGCCAGCAAGGGGGAGGTGGCAGAATTCAGGAGACTCGACACCTTGAGGGCCTCCTCCCCTAAGAAGAGAGGCAACAGGGTTGTCCGAAAGGTTAGCGCAGAGCATGTTAGCCGTGATGACGTGCTCACGAGGAAGGGGAACGAGTAGATGGCCTTGTTGGTGTGGAGAAAGGGTGGAAAGACTGGGGGCTCAGCCCCTGTTCTCTGTCTGTCTGTCCATCCAGGTTGGCGTGTGGAGTCCTGCAGAGGGGCTCAACATCACGGAGGTTGCCAAAGGCCGAGGCCCTAATGTCACTGACTCTCTGACAAACAGGTCACTCATCGTCACCACCGTGCTGGTAAGAGCCTGCAGCCCCGCGGGAGGGACTGTGTGAGCTGGGCACGGGCTGGAGGGACCCAGACTGGGCAGCACAGACCGGGCACCTCTCGGGCCTGCTTCGAGGCTGGAAGATGGGGGGCGGGGGTTGCATGGAAACATGGAGGGTCCCTCAGAAAGCCCTCGGTCGTTGGAACACAGCAACTCTGCTCACGGTCACAGGCCAAAGACCCCGGGGCGGGGGGTGGTCAGTGGCCTCTTCCCAAAGGCAGAGTGGGCTGGTCCTCATGCCTGTCGGAGACCTGCTTGGAAGCCCATCTGCAGAGACCTGTGTGTTTGCGTCTCCCCTCACCCCCCGCCCCTGAGCCCAAGCACAAACCACAATGGGGTAGAAGGAAGGGGGTTCACCTGCCCTCAGCTCCAGGACTCAGGGCCCACCTCTTCACCTCAGCTCCCAGGGAAAAAGCCCTTCTCAGTGGTCCCCCCAGCTGTGGTGGGTGCTGGGGCCACACCCAGAGAGCCCAGACGGTGCGGGGAGCCCACACATATGCCACAGTCCACAGTGCCCATCCCAAGAGCTCTCTTCCGTGGTCGCTCTAGCTGCCATCCTCCCTCCATTCCCCAGGACTGAATAGTGCCTCCTTCTTCTGCCCCAAGGAGTGGCTCCTGGCATCTCCCAGGCTCTCTGCACCTTGGAGCTCAGCATGGGCAGAAAGACACACCCACGCCCCTGGCCTCTTAACTGGCCGGTGCTGTGCCCCGCTCCGAGTGCACCAGCCCTTTCTGGAAGGCCTCCAGGGTGTCCAGAGACTCAGGACCCACCCTTTCAGAGACACAGCACTGTCCTTGGGACCCAAAGAGAGGCAGGCTTACCACCACCTGGTCGACTCTGACCCAAGACCTTTGGAGGATAATCCACTCAGCTTCTGCTTATAATGAAGCAATGCATACAGTGTGATCAATGCAGCGCACATAAGGCAGATCCTCTACAGAGCAGAGCGCTCAGCCCAGTTTGGCGTGCTCGGACCAAGTAAGGCTGCCTGGGATGGAACAGAGAGCAGGCTGGGCACCTGGCTCCGGGCCCTTCCACAGCGCTGGCGCACGGATGCCCTACCCGCCTCCCACCAGGGGCAGCTCAGCTGGACCCCACGGAACGGTCCTGTGCCTTCCCTCTAGTGTGACCCACCAGACATATGCTTGGTGGCAGGTGGTAACACCCCAGAGCAGGAAGAGACATGGTAGTTAAACCCCATTCTCCCAGTGAGCAGCAGACACCAGGGACACCAGCGGCTTCAAAGGAGCACCTGCAGCCTGTGGGTCTCACCCCCAGTGTCCAGGGTGTGACCACTGAGAGGATCCATGTCAATGGTGATGGAACCCTAACAGTGGTTCTGGACATACTGCCGACGGGGGCTGGAGAGACACCTGCCCCCCCCCCAAGTTTGGGCATGGACCCTCCCCTCCCCCAGCAACTCCCCCAACACCATACATCCTGCCTGCCTTTATTGATCAAATTTTTGTTAACTAAAAAAATATAAAAATCAGACAGCTAAGACCAATAAGTCAAAAGATTTCATCAGGAACCGGGGAAAAATTGTAAAAAAAAAAAAAATCTAAAAAAGATGAAAAAGAAATAAACAAAAAAGAGCAAAAGGATTAAAGACTGATGAGCAATTGAAGGGATATTGATGTGGATGCAAATAAGAAGAGAGTTGAAAGGGAACAAAATAAAAAGGTTAAAGGGAAAATAATAATGAGAAAAATGAAAATAAGGCATGAGATGAAAAGGGAAGCCATCAAGGAAGACGAAAAATTAAAATAAATAATTAACAGCTCCAGCCAGACAAGGTAAAAAATGTAAAACCAAAATGTCAGAAAGCAAAAGGATAAAAGTGTGACAAAGCTAAAATATAAAAGGGTAAAAATAAAATAATAAAAAGGTGGTAAAAGATTAAAAACAGAGCTGCATAAAATGTGAGATATAAATAAAACACTTTGCACAAGACGAGAGTAAAAAAGGTAAAACCAGTGGGCTCGGAGAGATTAGGAAGAAGGGTGATGACGTGGGCCCCGATGATTCAGCCGCGAAGCCATACCCTCAAGGGCGTGGCAGGCTGCACGTAATACGCCAGAAGGATACCGGACACACACATCTTGAAAGACCACGGGCGTGCATTTTATTAAAATGGCAGCAGCCTGATTTCAAGCGCATAAAACCCTTCTGCAAAGGCGCACAGGATTTGTCTACACCCGCAGAAGCGGGATCTGGCAGACATCCGATGCCCTTCTTGAAGCTTCTTGGTCAACACTCAGGTTCTTTCAAAGGTCGTGACCTGATGCACTCAGTCCCACCCACAGCGCCCTGCTGGCTCTGAGGCACCCCCAGGGTAGGAAAGGAGAGAAGCCCCTCTTGGCCCATGGCCCGCACACAGCTCCATCTATCCCACCGCCCCTCATCCGGGTGAACGCTAACTCAGCAGTCACCGGGGACGGGCAGCGTGACCAGGATGCAGGGGCAAGACTGTGATGGTTAAGAACACAGATCTTTGGGTCTGAACCCTGGCTCCACTGTTAAGTAGCTGTGTGACCCCAGAAAATTGCTTAACCGCTCCATGCCTCCGTTTCCCCACCTGAAAAAGAGAGGTGATGATAATTGCATCTACTTCGTAGAGTTGAGAGGCTGAGGGATTAATAAATGCAAATGGCACAGAGTGCGTGCCAAATGATAGCTGCTCTTATTACTAGTGACTATTATTGATTACAAATCCAGGCCCTAGTGAGCTCGGGTTTAGTACGGTAGGCAGTGTTCTAGAGAAAGCCTCTGCTTCTGTCCACCCCGGAGCCCTGAACTTCACTGAAGATTGACCCCTGACCACAACCGAAGAATCTCTCCCCAGCACCTTGGAGACTTTGAACTTGCATTCAACAGAACCCCGCTGCTCCCCATGGTCAACACGCCCTGCCTCTCACCTCCTTGTTTTCTGATGGGCCCCTGAAGGCATTAGGGTTTGTGACCTCGACCTCCTGAGTCCCTCATAGCTCTAGTCTCCTACTGATATGTCAGACTCCAGACCCAATCACGACCTCATCATCTGCTTTGCCCAAAGTCTGAGCTCCTAGGCCTGACATCATGATAATTCCCTCCCCCTGGCCCCCGTTGTCCTTGACCTCTGACATGGCTGCTGACCCACTTGAAGCAGATGTCCCACCCACCGTCTTAATCCCATCCTGCAGTGTCAGATACTCGCATGGACGGGGGGGCGGCCCATGATTGCTCTCTGCGTCCCCAATGCCCAGAGCTCATGGAGGGTAGGGTCTGCTTCTCCCTGTGGGAGAGAAGCCCAGTCTTTCCTGGAGAAAGAGAAATGGCCAGGAAAACGTCTGGAGGATCCCTGATGGGACACGGGGTGTGACACACAGCCTTTGCACTAGTCTCCAAGAAACTCTCTGTGTCCAGCTGAAAATGTCCTCAGAGTCTCCTGAGTGAGAGAGGCCCACTCCCACACAAGGACGGGCCTGGGGCCTCCTTCCCGAAAACCTCAAGCTGGTCCAGATGCCCCTGAAAGTCTCAGTGTGGTCCGCCTGTCTCAGAGCCCTGGGGGGTGCTCTCAGGCTGGGGCTCTTTGGGACAGCGGCACCAGTTGTGGAGAGCAGCCCCGCCCCAGCTGGTCTGCCTGAAAACCCAGCCCCAAGCTTAGCAGCCTGAAAGCAGGGCCGGCACCTCCTGCTGAGAGCGCTGTGGGGGGGCCCACCGTGCCTGCTAGTGTGTTGTCCGGGCAACCGCACTTTGAGTGACAGGCAGGTTCCAAAGCACAGTTCAGGAACATCAGACTGCTTTGCCCCCAGAGAATAGGGCTGGACCCCTAACGACAGGGGTTTCTGCTTGCTCTTTTCCCTGGAATCTGGGCACAGCGGAGGGCCGCAGCTCCACGTGGGCTGCCCTAAACCTGCCTCCTCTCCTCCCCTATCCCGAACCCTGGAGTTAGGAGCAAAGGGTGCCTTACCCTGGACACACAGATGGACAGAGCCCTAACTCCACGCACCCTGGCCCCTCAGAGCTGCAGATGGCCTTCCCCACGCATGAGGGCGAGAGCCTGGAACCTCGCCCTCTCCCTCCCCCTCTCTGCCCAGCCCCAGCCTCTGTTCTGGTTCTGCTCTCCCATGAGCTCATGAAAAATTCATCCCCTCCAACCTCAGCTCACACACCGAGAAAACACACCTGCCTCACTCCTGGGGGCCCTGCCTTTGAAGGTTCAGAGTTCTTTGGGCTGCTGAAGAAAGCAGCCGTGTTGACATGCGTGTGGGTACGTGTGTGGGTGCGGGACTGGTCCAGCCGCACACGGGTGTCTGGAGATACACCGATGGGTGTGTTTGTGCCGTGTGCCCATTGTGACCACATTAGACAAAGTGGCCAGGCAGGTGGGGCCCCCAGCACCGGGCAGCAGGAGAGGCAGAGAAGTAGAAGGCGGCCAGGGTGTGGGCTGGGAGGACCATCCCAGGCCAGGGACCGCCCTAGGCCCCACCTCCAGGGTGGGCAGGACTCCCAGGGCTCTGTCGTGGTTCTCACAGGCAGAAGCCAAGGCCTTGGGTCCAGGGCCTTTAGCTTCTGTGGCCAAGCAGGGCCGGGCAGACAGAACGCCAAGAATGTGGTACATCGGTGCCCGTGGCATTGTGCATACAGCTGTGTGCTTGTGCGGATGTGTGCCCACGCTGCCTGTGTCAGAACGGGGCTTGGGAATGCAGATATCGGGCAGCTCACCTTGGATCCTTCCCCCCAAGACCCCTGTCCCAACTCCACAGGTCCTGCCGCCCGGAGAAGCTTAGCCCCAGGCCTGGCCCTGGCATCGGGATAAGTGATCAGAGAGAAAGCAGACTAAGAGCCCTGGCCACGAAAAGTCAGAAAAGGTTATTTTTCTGGACCCCTGTTTCCTGTGACTTGTTGAGGAGAAATATTACCCCGCTCCTACGGCTGTTCTCCCAGAGCAATAGGAGAGCGTGAAGTTATGAAATTGAGGGCACCTTCCCTGAGCAATCGATTAGCAGCCGAGAGAGCTTGTGAATTGGCTGTCTGGACATTTCCAGTAATAAATTGTGAAATAGTCCATGAATAAGTAGTTGGCGGAGTTCAGAATTACCCCCTAGGAAATGTTGCAGGTCTGGAGACACATTACTAAGGCGAGCACCATTTTAATGCTCTGGGCTTTCGCTGTTAAATATGGATGCCATCCGCGGAGCACTTCCCGAAATTAATGGCATTTTACAGCTGCTCCGAAGGCAGCGTATTTATATGGAGATGTATAGATTCTGGGGCTGCGGTGGCTTCACGAATGAAGTGCTAATTTTAGAGAATGGGCCCAGGGAGGGGCGCGGCGGGAGGGTTAGGAAGTGAGCTATCTCAGGGACCTTTCCCGAAATGGTTTTCCGCAGCCAGCTATGGTGTTTAACCTTTGGTGACCTTGGGCATGGTCTGTAGGCTGGAAAGGGCACTGCGGTCACAGGCTACGGCACACAGAAAGAAGGTAACGATAGTAATAAAAATCAATCAGTCCATCCTATCGGCAGTTAACATTTGCCAGGCACAGTTTTAAGTGCTTTTCATAGATTGGCTCATTTACTCCTCATAGCAACCTTGTTGGGTGGGTTCTAGGATTCTCCCCATTTTACAGAAGGAGGTAGATTTTGTCCAGGAATTTGTGTGTGGTTGGTGATTCCCCTGGGAGAGCTAATATCTTCTCTCCAGGTATTTCCTTGAACTCACGTCAGGGCCACCAGGGACAGTGGTATACTTTGTTCACTGCACAAGAATGTCTGAGCAAAAGAAGGGGGCGGGGACTGAGGCTCCTGCCCCCAGACCCTGCTCACTAGGCCACATGCCAGGGTTCGGGGCAGCAGCCCCCCAGAGATGGATTTGCACGATGGCAGTGTGTGCGATCACCACAGCCCCCTTCCCTCCAGGTGGCCCCAGCACCTTCCCCAGCCCCACCCGGGCTCTTCTCACCACCCTTGTGAGCTGCCTACTCTGTTTCAGGGTGGGGGTGGGAGGCACAGAGATTGAGTACGGACTCCAGCCAGAGGACCCAGTGTTCCTCCCAAGTAGACTGAGAGGTGGTTTTCTCAGAATCCCTGGAGAGGCAGGAACCCCCTGGGGATTCCCACGTTCCCCCATCCTTGCTCTGAAGCCTGCCGAAGGATTGTTGAAAATCTAGAGGAAATGAGTCCTGGGGTGGGACGGGATTTTGAAAGGTGGCAGTCCTGGGGGCCCAGGACCAGAGAATCCAGGCCACCCACAGTAGCAGGAGCCCGGCAAGAGGCTGCTGGGGGGAGGGGGGGGGTTCTGCTCCGGAGGACTTCTAATGAGAGTGTTCTCTAGGGCCTTCATGGCTCACTCTGCCCCAGGGGGCCACCGCGTTAAAGGAATAGCCACACTGGTTGACAGATGATGAGATGCCTCCATAATTGGGGGTGTACCCATCTCATGGGCACGTGCACATGGGATTCCCGGTCCTCGTGCCCTCTGTCAGCTATTGCTTAGCACCTGTCAGCTGAGGACCTGAGGCATTCTGACAGAAGGGTGTGGGCGGGGTGCCAAGGTGCCTTCAGGGGAGAAGCAGGGAGCTTCAGGCAGGAAGAAGTGGGGCTGGACTCGATCAGACTGCAGTTCAGCTCCTGTGTGACCTCCTGAGCGTGTTTCCTCATCTGTGGCATGGGGGTCACGTCCCCTGTCTTGCAGGCCTGTGAGGCCGGAATCGGTGTGTGGTGCATAATAGGAGCTCAGGACACACTGAGTGGCCTCAGGGGTGGCTTGTCCACCGCAGCCCAGGGACGGGGACTTGTCACTGAAACTGGGTAGGTGGACCCCATGGAAACACGGACTTGTGCGTTGACCTGCACTTTGGGCCCCTGCTGTGGGCCTGGATTTTGCCATGTCAGAGAGCACAGTTCCCATCCTGTAGACCTCAGACTGGACCAAGTCAATGGCTACTTCCCACTGTCTGTCCTGCCTCTTCCCCCGGTTCTCTGCGGGGCGGCAGGGGGCTTGTTTCTAAACGAGAAATCCTACCGAGTTGTGCCCTCTTCACAGCCCCTCCCTGACTCCCCATTGCCTGGCAGGGAGGGAGCCTGACGTGGGACAGCGGGACCTGTGCTCTCCCTACCGAGCTACCTTTCAAAGACCCCGCCCGTGCCCACCAGGGAGAGGCGGCCTGGGGCTCTGGGCCTCTGGCACAGTGAAGGGGTTAAGAATTTGCACTCCCGGGCTACACCCGCCTGAGTTCAGATGCTCTCCTTGCCAGCAGGGTGAGCTCACACCACTCAAATGTCCTCGTGAGCTCATTCCCTGCATCTGTAAAGTGGGACTGTTGGTCTCCACGCCGGCCCGGTGAAATCAAGGTTCAGCGAGGCAATGCACGCTCTGTGTTGAGCACATCCTCGCTGGGCTGCGTGCTAGGCCCCCCACAGGCACTCCGCAATTGCTGATTTACTAGAGCCCCCCGGGTCCACATACGAGTGCAGGCCCTCATATCAGCCCTCGCTCACCTGGCGGGTCCTCATGCTGGGGACTGAGATCCTCGAAGGAGAGAAAGGTATCAGGAAGAGAAGTCAGGGAGGGCACAGGACGGACAGTCTTGTACAGCAGGGTTCTCACGCATGAGCAGACATCAGAATCCCCTGGAGGCCTTCTTTAATTTTATTTTTTTTTAAGATTTATGTATTTATTTGAGAGAGAGTGTGAGCATGAGCAGGGGGAGGGGCAGAAGGAGATGGAGAGGGAGAATTCCAAAGAGACTCCCCACTGAGTGTGGAGCCCAAGGGGGGCCCGGATCCCAGGACCCTGAGATCATGACCTGAGCCAAAAATCAAGAGTCGGACGCTTAACCGACCGAGCCAGTGGGCGCCCCTCCCCTGGAGGGCTTCTTAAAACAGATTGCTGGCTCTACCCCGGAGTTTCTGGCCTGGTGGTCCAGGTGGGGCCGGAGAGCATACGGTTTCCACAAGTTCCTGCGTGCTGCTGGGGCTGCTGGTTGGGGACCACACTTTGAGAACCGCGGGCCTTGCACTGATGGTGCGGGAGACAGCACGGGATTCAAATCCAGTCATTTTTGAGTCCAAATGCCCGTTCCACCCCTTACTAGCTCTGTGACCATTGGACAGCTCATCGGTAAATGCCTACCGAGCCCCCACCTCGGGCCAGGGGCCACTGGAAGGTGGCCGTTCGTGAAGCACGGCGCTGGCCTGACTCAGCAGGCCTTTCTCCTAAGCCACCCCAAAGATCTCTTGGACACAGGAGCAGAGGTTCCAGCCCAAACTCCCTCCCAAACCACTCTGCCTTCATCGGCCCCTCTCCTATCTTCCCTGCAGGAGGAGCCCTTCGTCATGTTCCGGAAGTCCGACAGGACCCTGTTTGGGAATGACCGCTTCGAGGGTTACTGCATCGACCTGCTCAAGGAGCTGGCCCACATCCTGGGCTTCTCCTACGAGATCCGGCTGGTGGAGGACGGCAAGTACGGGGCACAGGACGACAAGGGCCAGTGGAACGGCATGATCAAGGAGCTCATCGACCACGTAAGCGGGCAGGGAGCCCCAGGAGCTGGGGACTCCCTGGGAGGGTTGGCCAAGCCTGGGTACAGCAGGGTCGGGCATCCCAGCAGGTGGGGACCCTAGGGACAGGGGAGCTGGAGACAAAGGTTGTGACCTTGGGAAGGACCCAGCTCCCTGGGGCCTGCCTTGCTCATGCTCCCCAGCTCCCAGACACTGCCCTCCACATAGCACACGTGTGCTCCCCCCACACCGCGTGTGACTGAGCCTTTCCCACTGGTGTCTTTGGTGAGCTCGCTCTGGAGATCTTCCTCACCTCCTCACTGCCTCTGCTCCTTTAGGAGCACCCAAAGGCTGCCCCAGCCACCAAACTCTAGGGCACAGAGCTAGATGTGTCACTGGCTTGAGTGGCTTTGGGCCCAGTGGGGAGACCGGTGGGGCAGGGAGCGGCGGGAAGGCTCAAGCAGAGCTTTCATTTCCTAGGCCCCCAGAACTCAGACTCCCGTGGAAGGCTGGTGGGAGAGGCTCGTGGTAACCAGCACGAACTTGGGCTGAGCTTGATTCCCACGTTGCCACTACCTAGCTGTGCGCCCCTGGACAAGTTTCTTGGTCTCTCTAGGTCTCGGTTTCCGTGTCTGTAAAATGGGAATGACCATAATAGAACCAGCCCGACAGGCTGCGAGGGCTAAGTCCACACACGTGTGTTACGTTGTCTACCCCATGTCAGTACTTGTTCTTATTTTTATTTGTATCATATGGTTATTCCTTCGAGGCCAGGGAGGGGGCTTCAGGAAGTCCCTTTAGGTCCCTGAGCTTCCTGGTTTCTAACTGAATAGCGAGAATAGAAATACGGAATACCTGCCCTGTGTTCTTCCAGCACGCTGAGCGGCTGGGAGGAGACAGCTGGTGGGGAAGCACTCCTAGATTGTGGAATCCAGTGTAAATGGAAGGGAGTGGTGTTGTCACCATTATTAGTAATAACTATAATTATTATGGAAATTAGTCAGCAGGCCCCAGAAGCATCTCCATTTATCAGCTCCCCCACTCCTGCTTGGTGCCGCAGCTCTGGCATGTGGGGCCCCAGTGGGGGCCAGTGCCTGTCATTTGCAGAGGCAGGCCAGGCTGGGGAGGCGGAGGGGGTCCCACGGAGCACAGGGGCCACCTGTGGAAGTGAGCAAGGCAGGTGCCAGTCCTGTCAGCCAGCGTCCAGAGCTCTGAAGAGCATTCGCGAGGGGGCGGATCAGAAAAACCCAGCAGCAAGCCAGACCTTTCTAAGCGGACCCTCCGCTGGGGAAAAGGCGGGGAGGAGGCCTCATCTGCGGCCTCCATGCAGTGCCGTATCCATCAAGGCTCAGGCCCTGACGGGACACGCAGGGGACCTTGTTAAACCCGATTCCCTACAATTGATGAGCCTATTAATCCTAGCTTGGGTGCCATTTTTAATAACATCATAACCATTTATTAGTGTCGTCAGATAATTAGTCTTCTCGCTAGCTCCTAGATAACGTGGTAAAGGCTTGGCAATATTACTTCCTTATTAGGGATCTGAATGCAGACGTAAAAGTGATGAATGCCTGCCTTTGCAAGCATCTGCCCCCCGAGGCCCATTTGGAAGCCCTGGGTGGAGCCTCTGACCAGCAGGACTTAAGAAGTCCTTCTCGGACACTCTGCTCAGCTCTGTCCCATGCCACACGGCCTTCTGGGGAGCCGGGGTTATGGAGGAAGATGAGGCACGGGCAGGGTGTCCCGCTGACACACTCCTCTCACCACCCCCCCCCCCCGATCCCATGCCGCCTCCAACGGTGACAGCAACAGACCGATTGGACAGAGCAGTGATTTCCCCATCCGTCAGCCCAGCTCTCCCAGACTGTCGCTCTCTCCAGCTTTACTGCCTGCTCTCTCTCATTTCCCCTCTCTTGAAGGTCTCCTATCCATGTCCATGCCGTAAATTACTCCCAGGTGTTTTAATGACTCCGGAATCCAATAGAGAGGACTTCAAATCCCGGGTCTAGCACATACTCAATCTCTTTGGCCTCTCTTTCCACATCTATGAGATGGGAGTAATAAAAGCCTTCTTCCCAGGGTTTGTGGGATGATTTAATGAGCTACAGCCCAGAGAGGCTCAGGAGAGTGCCTGGCGCTCCGTAAATGGGCTGCACCTGGGAGCTACCCTGCAGGCTTCCCTCCAGGGACAGCCCTGCTGTCTAAAGTATGCACGTGGATGAACACGATGGTGGTGGCAGAGCTGGCCCCTCAGCCACGGTCATCCTGGTGTGCCACAGTGACCCGGGATCTAAACCTTGCCCCACTGAATCCAAATAGGAGCCTCGGGAAACTGACTCACACTGATCAGACTCAGGGAACAGAGGCACACAGCAAGGCATCACCCCCTACTTCACTGGGGGGCATTGGCCTTTCCTGACACCTGTCGTCCAGAACTTCTGTTCCGGCACCCGGTGCTGGGGGGGTGGGGACGGGTGGAGGCAGAGCTTTCAGAGTGTGGAGTGTCTGAATCCAAGAAGAGAGGCTGCTGGTGGAGAAGGGGGGGCAAGAGACGGTCTTGAAGAGCCTTGGGTGTTAAATGGAGGCATTTGGTTTCCATCCCGAGATCCATGGGGCACTGCTGGAAGATGCAGGGCAAGGGGGTGACGGGAGAATCACATGGAGGAAAATCAGTGTGCTGTTGGGCTGCACTGGAGCCAGACCGGAGGCCATCGCAGGGGCCTGGCTAGAGGAGAGCATGGTGGAGAGAAAGAAGGGAGTGCCGTGGTGGGGAAGGAGGGAGGTGGATGGCTCGGGAGGAGGAGACGAGGAGGTAGAATTGAGAAGTTTGGATGAAGGAGGTGAGGGAAAGAGAGGTTTTGCACCAGGACAGGTATGAAATTCCAGCTGGGAAGATGACAGTGTCATCCCCAAATAAAGAGCTTTCTGGCCAAATACAGGAGTGGGGGAGCTACGGAGATCATGCCCGGATTGAGGTGCCCGGATGTGGCTGAACAAATGGCTGGGCAGTCAGAGCAGAGAGCAGGGCAGGGGGTCGAGATGTGGGAGTCATCAGCACAGCCTCGGTGGAACCTCGAGAAGCAGCCAGAGGCGGGACTGCTGGGCCGAGGAGAGATGGGGACCTGGGGAGGACCCAAACCACGCAGAAGCATAAGGAGAGAGGAAAAGAAGGACTCCACAAGGTGTCGCGGCTGCCAAGGCCGGGGAGGAAGGAGGAGAGCCAAGAGAGCATGGGTGACAGAGGCCAAAGGAGGAGAGGCTCCTGGAGAGGCAGAGGCACAGGGTCACACGTGGCAGGCAGGGAGGTCAAAGGAGAGGAGTGAATAGCGTCCACGTGTCGGTGCGAGCAGCAGGGTCAGCCCCAGCCTGAGGCTTCCTGAGTGCTCCTGGCCTGGCCGCCTGCAAACTCGATTCTCTGCGACCCAGGAATCCTGCCCTGGCTGTTCTCCTGAGCCCTGGAATCAGAGGGCAATGGGTCAGGCAGCGACAAAGCGGGAGCCTGGCCTTAAGGGAATGCATAGATGCTCTCCAGGTCACAGGAAGCCGTTAGTTCTCCTCTCTCTCGGTTGTCACATGTCACTCAGAGCAGGTGAAGAGGTTTCCCTGGCTCATGGATGGGGCCAGACCAAGACGGAGGACAGAACAGGATGGAGACAAGGAGTCGTCTCGGGTAGCCCTGGCATGTCAGCCCTTCTCTTGTGAGAGAAGTAGCATGGCCCAGACACGCCCTCTGCCCCTTGTCATGCTGAGTGCCGAGCAGAGAGGATGGCACGGCTCCAGGTGCCCACCGCCCCTGCCTGACCCTTCTTCCAGACAGCGTGTGCCTGATGAACGGCTCTTGGCGTGGGCTGGGCACATAGAGCAGGCGTCGAGGAATGAGGGTGTGTGAGTGAGCACATGGACTCACACCCCTCCCCAGAGACATGGCTGTGGGGTCCTGACTATTGAGCTTCCCACCCTGTGCAAGCAGAGGGTCAGGTCTCAAGGCTACGGCCCCATCATTCACTGTGTCCCCTGCCATCCAACCAGGAACCAGATCTTAGTTCTGGCCTCCATGCGTTCGTGGTGGGAGGAACCCCACGCCCCCGTTTGTGTAGCCAGGAAAGCTCTGGCACACCACCTCCCTCAGGCTGGCCAGTGCCCTTTGAAGCAAGGCATGCTGGGAGCTCACCCAGGGCAGATAGAGGCCTGGGTGGGATAGGGCAGTTGAGGGCTGGGGATTTCCCGATGGCATGCAAAGGTGGACTCGTGGTAGGGCAGCCGGGTTGCCAGGGCAATGACTGAGGAGCTCTGGGGAAGCTCAGGAGCTGCCTGAGAAGGAGCAGGGAAGCAGGCCAGGGATGCAGGAAGGACCTGGGCCACACTGAGAGTCACCAGAGAACTGGTAGCTGCCAGGACCCAGCCAGCCAGAGACCAACCTGGGAAAGACACGGAAGAAGCCTGGCTGGACGTCGGGGTCCAGACAGCCAGAGGCCAGAGCAGTCAAGGCACAGTTACAACGGACCTTCCAGGGTGAAGGGGGTTGGAGGGAAAAGAAGGGCAGAGGGAGTAAGAGGAACATGCTGACCCCCCTGCTGAGGGTCACCTGCTCCTTCTTCCGTTCCACGGAACTTTATAGAACACTGTCTCAGCCTGGTTCCTGGACAGCAGAGTCTCACGCAGGACTCATTATTGAGCCCACCAGCACTGAGTGTGACCAGTCCCTGAGCCGACACCCTAGAAAAAGCTTGCAGAGTGTGTCTCGGGATGAGGGGAGAAGGGGGGCAGCTTTGTCCCGGGGTTCCTGACTGCCATGCGTTTCTGCGTTTAGCACGGCAGGCATGGGAACCAGTGGGGACCCCACAGCACACCCACAGCGGGCCAGGCAGGTAAGAGGTGAGGAGCTGTCAGCTTGTGCCTACATGAGGACGGTCCGAGCCAGAGCACCCAACCTGGGGCTCAAGGGCAGGGGTCCTAACCTGGCCCCTACAGTGTGCCAGACCCGCGGCGGTGACTAGAGAGATGGGAGCAGCCAAGGGAGAAGTCCGTGGCCCTCGGCCCCTTCCCCCATCCACGGGAACAGACAAGCCAAGCTTGTTGTGAAAGTAAGCGCCATGCTAGCACTGAGGATAGGGCAGTGAACAAAACAGGCAGGATCCCTTCCCCGAGCCTCGGGGTCTCACATGCTAGTGGGGGAAGCAGACAGGAGTGCATGGACGGATGAGTCCGTGTGACTCTTCAGCCTGGGTACATGTCCCGAGAGAGGAGTGAGTCCAGGTAAAGGCTTCCCTGGCTCGCAGACCAGTGCCTGCACGGGGAGCCCTTGGCTCAGAAACCAGTGGGGAGTGGCCGCTGGTCCATCCCAGGAAACCCTGGAGGAAGGTGCTAGAGACTTGGGAGAGGTGGGAGTAACTCCTGAGATGCCTTCTCTGCCCCGTGGCCAGCAGCATACAGAGGAATCCCGGGAGGAGGCCTGGGTCATTTCTGGGTCCCTGGTGTGCTGCAGCAGGTGGCAAATGTGGGTAAATGAAGGAGGTCACAGACTTGGGAAGTTGTCTCCCGACATGGCCAGTGAACCCACGCACTGTGGTCTCCCCAGCCTCCAGGCAGGCTGGCAGGTGCGATAGGAAGATCTGGTCTCAGACATATCACCATCACCCCACTGTGTCCCATTTTCTCCCAACCAGGAAACAGACCTGGACTCTGGCCTGTACACACTGGACCTGACCCATGTTTCCAAGGCCAGGGAAGGTTCTGCCCCAGCCCCCACCTCCGGCCCCCTCCCCAAGCCTGGGCCAGGGCACTTGCAAGCTAGGCCTGCTGGGAGCTCACCTGGGGTGGGACAGAGTCCTCGATGGAGCAAGACAGGCTTGGGGGTGGGGGAAACAGATGAACCCAAAGGGCGGACCCTCCCCAGGGTGGCCAGGCAGCCCAGGGCAATGACCAGGGAGGGACGTGGAGCTGACGACGTCACTAGGATCTGCCTGAGGAGGGCCCTGAGGACGGGTGAGGGCGTTCAGTGAATAGGCCAGAAGTGAGGGGCCCATCGAAGGCCAGGGTGCAGGGAGCAGAGGCCTAACTCTGGAGGAAGGCTGGTCAGAGACAGGCATGGGGGTGGGCAGGACCTGGGCAGACTGACACGGGGCATGTGGCTTCGGGGAGAATGGGGGTGCTGAGTAGAGAAACGGAGGCCAGGGCTCAGCCCGTTAGGCTGTGGAAAGGGTTGGTCAGGACCCTTGGGGGTATTTTGTTGCTCAGTCTTGAAAAAGAACTTTACTGAGCCCCTTTTTGGGCCAGGCGTTGTGCTCACCCGAGGGACACGTCCGTGTGCGATCCAGTTCAGTCCCTGCCCTCCTGGAGCTCACACACCAGCAGATGAGCGAGGTGTTCAACAGCGACTTACGAATAAGAATTTAGTTGTGATGAGGGCACTAAGGAACAGCACGGGGCGGGGGGGTGCTATGGGAACGTATCACTAGCGCTTTGCAGCGTGTGGAGGGAGACGGGGCTCACTGCCCCCAGCAACTTGCTGGGCAGGACCAGTCTGGGCTAATGCCACCTTCGGGGCCCCACGAGGCGGGGACAGGAACATGTGGTTGGAGACGGAGCTGTGGCCTGTCCATCCTGGGGTCCCTGGGGCTCTGAAGTAGGGAACACCCACCCTTCCTCCCTGAAGGAGAGAGTCTCAGCAGCTCTCCCAGGCCAGGGAGAGGCACAGGCATCCTTTCTCCCTGGCAGGCGGCCGCTCGGGAAGCCAGCGTGTGAATTACAGGTGTTAGGAGGTGACCCGTCCGTTGATACTCAGGAACTTACCGGCGCCACTTCCCCTCCGTTCTGAGGTGTGGGTTGTTGAGGCTGTTGGTTGTCAGGTTAATGTCCATGGGCTTTCAAGGAGCACTGGGTTTTCTTAAGGCTGGAGCCTGGGAGTCATCAGCGGACGCCCTCCGTGACTTGCTTCGCCCCCTGGTAAACTGCCGCGTGCTCAGCCAGCTGGCTCTGCAGACACGCTTGCTGGGTGTCTCTCCTACGCATCCCCACTCATTCAGTTCCAGAGTCGACCGATGACGGGCTGTGAGCCAGGCACTGTGCCAGGCCCGGGGCGCACCGTGGTGGAAAGACACAGGTTCAGACCCTGCTCCCATGAGCTTGTGGTCCAATGGGGGAGAAATCACCAAGCCTCTCTAAAACCCAACTGTGGTCAGTGCTAGGAGCAAAAATACTTGTGCCGTGAGAGGAATCACCAGGCAGACCTGACATCACCTGAGGATTTTGTGGACGTAAACGAGCTGAGATCTGAAGGAGAAGTAGGCATTAGCTAAACAAAGCGTTTGCGAAGGAAGAAGTTCCAGGTAGAGGAACGCGTATGTGCAAAGGTCCTGAGGTGAGAGAGAGCCGGGGTTGGGGGTCTGAAAGAAGCTAGTAGAAAGCGAACAAGGGGACATGAGGTAAGGAAAGCCTGGAGAGGCAGACAGAGCCGGGTCTGCACTTTCCAGCTCAGTAGCCACCAGACGTGGGGTTATTTAAATTTAAATTTAAATTTAAATAAAAATAATTTTTAGAATTCTCTCATTGGCAATTAATTAAATAAAAGTATGAACTCAGTTACATAAGCCACATTTCAAGCTCCTGGCCACATGTGGCTAGTGGTTACCCTGTTGGACAATGCAAATAGAGAACATTCCTGCCGTTGCAGAAAAGTCCTCTTGGACGGAAAGTTCTCTTAGATCATGAAAGGCTTAAGGAACCCCTAATAAGAATGTTTTATCCTAAGGGCAGAAGGAAGTCTTGCTGTATGTGAAGCAGGGTTGGCAGTGGGGGAATTCCAGCTGGGGCAACACCACTTTGAGAACAGACTGGAAGGTGAAATCCAGGGATAGCACATACGTGGGCAGAGAGCCAGCAGACAGAGCCCTGGGGAGAAGTCCTGCATGCGTAGTGGGAGTGAGACTGGCTTTCTTGGGGGCTGTGGAAGCAGAAGCAGAAGGATGTGGAGGGAAGCGGGGGTGAATCTGGATGTCCCACAGCCGTCGGGCTCAGAACCCAGCCAGGCAATGCAAAGTGTGTGCTGGGGAGACCCCGTGGCAGCCGTGGTTGGCAGCCAGAGTCAGGTTTGGGGCTCTGGGAATGCAGCCCAGCTTCAGGGCAGGGCAGGGTGGGCCCAGCCGCAGAGCCTGCTCATTTCAATGGGGCAGTGAAAGGAGCTCCGTGCATCCTGCCCAGGCCCTAAGTGGCAGGTGTAGGAGTGACCCAGGGCTGTCACAGCAAATGACCACAAGCTAGGTGGCTTAAAACAACAGAAATGTCTTCTCTCTCAGCTCTGGAGGCCAGAAATCGGAAGTCAAGGTGTTGGCAGAGGGAACCAACTCCCCTTGGAGAGAGAATGTGTCCCATGCCTCTGCCCTGGCTTCCGGTGTGGCCGGCATCCTTGGTGTTCCTTGGCTTGACCCTGCATCACTCTGGTCTCTGTCTCTGGCATCACAGGGCCTTCTCTGTGTGTCCCTGTGTGTCCCCTTCTCCGCTTATAAGGGCCCCAGGCCTAGCATGTCAGGTTCACCCTAATCTAGAATGACTTCCGTCTTAGCTTGAGTACTTCCACAAAGGCCCTGTTTGCAGAGCCTCCAGATTGGTGAACTCGTGGAGAGGCGAGGAGAGTGGCGTGCCCTGAGAGAGAGAGGACGTGGGAGTCTCGTGCGCTTTCCCACGCACCTTACCCAATGCGTCGCTTCCATGCAGCCGTTCCTGTGTTCTATTCTTTTCTAGTAAGCAGTGACCTGAGTGGCTGCACCGTTTTACGTTCCCGCCCACAGCCTAGGACAGATCCGGTGACTCTGTATCCTCGTCAGCACTTGGTATTATCGGTATCTTTTTTTAATTTTGGCTGTTTGGCTAGGTATGCGGTGGTAGTACGGGCATTTGAACCATGTGGGAGTGTTGCTGGGGACACGTGAGGGCACAACGACGCGGAGACCAGATGCCCACAAGCTCCCACCAGGAGCCATTGCACCGTCGGAACCCGCGGGACTGCTCGCCCAGGAGCGTGGCTGCTGAGCACGCTGATGAGTTTCAGGGCACGCAACGGCAGCCAGGGAGAGCCCGCTCTTTGGGGAGGTGAACACGCCCTCTGAAGATAGAGCGTATCCTCCCTTTGCGCAGCCCCAGATACTCCCCTGGCAAGCTCTCTGATGCTGTTTAGTCTCAGCGGTAAGAATAAAAGACTGTTTTAGCGGGGGGAGAAAAAGAGCCTATTTCCAAGTAAGGTCACATTCACGGGTACTAGGGATTAGGACTTGAACATGTTTGGACGGGGGCGCATAATTCAACCCCCTACATGTGGCTCGCATGGAGGTCTGAGGTCACGGTGAAGTGGGTCCAAGTACTGGCTTAGACATTGACCAGCTCGGAAGGCAGCTATGCTCACTACCATGCCACCAACACTTGTCACCCAGACAAGGAGAGCTTGAACAAACCTCCTAGCCTGATGGAGCCATAGCACCCTCGTCTAGAATGCGGTGGTAACATTTGCTGCCACCCGGGGCTGCTGGGAGGACCCTGTATGGCAGTACAGATGGCACGCTTCACCGTGCTTGGCGTATAGGACTCATCCAGGAACGATCGTGGTTCCTACGGTTTTACCTGTAGCAGGTCCCAGTCGGAGCAACAGGACACCCTGGGGGATCCCCACCAACAGGCAGAGCACAGAGATGGGGAATGTGGTGGAGACCATGCCCAGAATGCAAGTAGGCAGGTGCCGACAGGGACATCAGACACAGGCACAAGCTGGGGTTCAGGGGCAGATCTTTTCCTCAGGGAGGACCCTTGGCTTAAGAGAAGGCTGAGCAGTGGTAGGTGGCCAGACGTGGGACCGCAATCACAAGTCTGTTCTTAGGATCTGAGAGGAGGTTTTCCTGGTTTCACTTTCTGGGACAAGGCTAGTGTCCAGCCAGCGGCCAAGGTGGCTGGATCTCTGGGCCAAAATATAGAGCTGCAGCTGATTAAGTCATTCTTGCCTTCATTCTGGCTGCTGGGGACGTGGTGGAGCAAATGGTGCCAAGTGACCCCATGCAAGTATGGAGTAGAGTAGGAGAGGCTGGCGGCAAGTGGGTCCTGGCAGATTCTTGGGAAGTGGAAAACTGCTGTCCTGCCCAGTGTAGAGGTTTAGAAAAAGTATGGAAGGTCCTCAGGCAGACAGGGCCAAGAAATGACCAGTAAGACCCATGAATGTGTTGGACAAGTCAGAGGTTTGGTTTGTTCAAGGACATGACTACAGTGAATTTGAGAGCAAAGGCCTTGGATCTTCTCTGAGCCTCAGTTTCCCTCCATAAGAAAGAGAGGGTTGGAAGAGATGTCTCTCATCCAGCTCTGACAGCCTATGATTTTATGAATCATCCTCAAAGAAAACTTGCTCCAGTGGGAAGAACCTGGCAAGGTTGGGCCTTTCCTGCTGCGTAAGGAGCTGACAAAGCAGAGGCTTGACATCTATTCCACTCTTTCAAGGAAAGTTGGACAAAATAATGCCTTTTTCAGAGAAATCGTAACCAATGGTGAAATGCAGTGTTTCCTGCCTAAACCAAAATCAAAGTAGAGAATGCCAGCCTTCCTGAAGCCCAAGGGAGAACACACATCAAAGCTCCCCATGAAGAAGGGCAGGTTGACCAGCTGACTCTCTGCTGTAGCACAGAATGCTGTGGATGCTTTGCTTCCCGACCTGTGAGACCTCCTGACTTGTGAGACCTGGAATGCAGGAAGCTGGTGGGAAGATTCTGAAGGTTTCAGGATGGTGCTGGGGAAGAAGGAGGTCCTGCAGCCCTATAGTTGGCTTCCTCGCCAGTCCTGGACCGCGTCTCATGAAACAAGCATGGCTGCAGACACTCCAATCCTCCCGTCACTAATTCCTTCATCCAACTTGCCGTCAAAGCCGGAGGAAGATTGGCACCATTGACTTGGAGTTTCTTCCCAAGAACCCACTCCAAGCTCCAGAAGCCATTCCCAGAGACCAGCCCCATATGAACAGTGATGATGACTTTGGAGTCAGAGCAGAGCCTCCCAAAACAAAGTGCTTTGAAGGGACAGGGCCAAGGGAGGCCAAGTTCTAGAATCAAAAGCCCACTACACCCCCCCTTATGCCAACATTATAGAGGATCCTAGAACTCAGGAATAAAAGGAACTTTCCAGGATGTCCCACCCTGGTCCCCACTCCACCAAGTCCTATTGACATCCCCCAGCGGGGGCTCACTTGACCGGAAGCTCTGTAAGAACAGGAGCTGGGTCTCCTGCTTAGCCCTGTATCCCAGACCAGAGCATAGTAGGTATTGAGCACCTTCCCTGATAGTTCTCTCCTTCTGTTGCATTCCTTTGTACACACCCTAAGGGCTCCAGGGGGCCAGGGTGGCAGCTGCTGGGCATTTCTTCTTCCTCTGCCTTCAAAGCTAGGCAAGTTCCAACACACACGTTCAGAAATTGACAAAAGGAAGGTCCCAGTATGAGTGTCCTTTGTAATAGGCTCCTCCTTCCTGTCCATCCCAGGTTCTAAGGTTCACTGAACCCTTGGGCTCCGAACGTCAATCATCGGCTGTGGGGGCTGCCAGTAAAAGGGAAAACATTGGGGTTGAAAGGTTAGGGTTGTGTGTTTGCCAGCAACCCCCCCTCCAGCCTGAGGCACCTGCAGGGTCTACCCGGATTAGGCTTCCCTTCCTGATTTCAATTTGGTTGCTCGTTACTATTCTAGGATTGGTGAAGTCAGAGATGGTGTTAACAGCTACCATTTAGGGGTCCCTGGGTGGCTCAGTAGTTAAGCGTCTGCCTTCGGCTCAGGGCGTGATCCCGGCATTCTGGGATCGAGCCCCACATCAGGCTCCTCTGCTGGGAGTCTGCTTCTTCCTCTCCCACTCCCCCTGCTTGTGTTCCCTCCTCTCGCTGGCTGTCTCTCTCTCTGTCAAATAAATAAATAAAATCATTAAAAAAAAAAAAAGCTACCATTTAGTAAACAGTTTGATTCATGTCCGTCTCCCCCACTCGATTGTAAGCCCCGGGGCAGAAACCAAGTCTGCTTGGCTTAGCTCTGTATTCCTAGTGCTTAGCAGAGCTCATAAAATGAATGAATGAATGAATGAACGAACGAATGAATGAAGCTGGACCAAGTCATTGAGTGAGTGCCTAGAGACTATTGCCTTGGAAAGGGGTCTCAGAAGCAGCCACCCCACCTTTGCAAAAGGGTCTTTAGTGCTGGTTTTTAGGACCTGACCTCTCTTTCTGTCCTGCCCACCCCAACTCCCGGGAGTGATAACTTGGTTCCCATTCTGATATGTAAATACCCACAGGAGCCCTCCCAGAGGGAAACGCTATTAACAAACAATATGGCAGAGGCTGAGATGGGGTTTGGGAATGGACAAAGAGGGGCATCAGCTACGGCCAGACTGCACTTAGGAAGTCGAGGGCCAACAAGCAGAGAAGACAAAAAGTCACATGGGCACACATCCTGCATTCAAACTGAGCAGGTTAGGACCTTGCCATGGGGCAGAGCAAGTTTCATGGTGGTTTAGCATTGAAGGTTATCAGGGAGGGCTTCTTGGAGGCGGTAGCATGTGCAAAGAAATATGGAAAGTGGTAAAGAGACAACAGAGGGAAGGCATTCTCAATAGGGCGCGGTGTGTGCAAAGCATGGAGGTGAAAAAGGGAATGTGGGAAACAGGAAGCAGTTAAATGGGGCCTCATGGAGCAGGAGAGCAGTGGGGAGGAGGCTGGGAAGATGGGAATGAGGGATTACAGATTTTTAATCAGGAAAATCTCACACCAAAGAGATAGACCTTTAATTATGACCCTCATTAAAATTGTGATGAGCTTAAATTGACCAGCACGGGAACATTCCTAGCCTTCCCCACCCCCTTCCTTTCTTCGTCGTCTTTGCCCTCTTCCCTCCCCTCACCTATTGAAGAGGCTCTGGACTCACCTCCCCCACCAAAGAGGGTATTATTTTTGCCCAACTGGATTTGAGGCTTTTAGGATGTATAGAATATCGAGAACAGGGAGAAGCAGTCAAGAAGTGGCTGGGAGAGGAAAGCAGATTCCAATAAGGTTTGTTCTGGATTCTGTGTCCTCTTCATCATGTTTGAAAGTCACCAGTAAAGGACATGAGCTATTTTTAAATATTTGTAGATTGCTGAACTGTATGTTTGACAGCGCACCATTCTGAGAATGAACCGCATGGGTATCGTTTTCCTAGGATTCCACTCTCTGCATGTCGATACCACGGTCCTCTTCCTGAAGGCCGTGAGCTCGTGGAGAACAGGGGTTCAGTCTCATCCGTCTCTGTCTCCCCAGCACGCTGGGCATGGCCTGGCACAGGAGAAGGAGCTGTCAAGTGACCCCAAGGCCCTGGAAATGGACTCCACTCCCTTGCCTCCCCTCCCCCAAGAAGAGGTGCCTGTCCCCTGCTAGTCTGAGGCTTTGCTCATGCCTGTCTGTGTGTGTCTCTCTCATCGCAGAAGGCGGATCTGGCCGTGGCCCCCCTGACCATCACCCATGTCCGCGAGAAGGCCATCGACTTCTCCAAGCCCTTCATGACGCTTGGAGTGAGCATCCTGTATCGAAAGCCCAACGGCACCAACCCCAGTGTCTTCTCCTTCCTCAACCCCCTGTCCCCAGACATCTGGATGTACGTGCTCCTCGCCTACCTGGGGGTCAGCTGTGTCCTCTTTGTCATTGCCAGGTAAGGGCCGTGCCTTGGCCGGAGCGCTGGCCCAAGGTCGGGGCTTCAGGGAGCCGGACGGGTCCCCACCTCGTCAGTCCTTAGCAGAGAAGGCCCCGGGTCAGGCCACTGCTGCGGCTGCTCTTCTCTCCGTCGCTGAGGCCAGATTCCTTTACATCCCTCGAGGAACATTCCTTACACCCGCCTCCCCCTGCCCCGAGCTTGAATCCCCCAGGTCTTCCCCTGGTCCTTGTCCATGACCGGGAGGCAGCAGTCATATCCCAGGCCCTGTGAGCAGGCTTGCAGAGGTTAAGTCATTGCCCGGAGCTGCACCCCCTGGGCCAGGCACCCAGGACAACAGACTTAAGTCCATTGCGTGGTCCAGCGAGTGGACTGAAATGTGGAAAACAGACTGTCTGCTCGGTCCACACAGCAGGAGGAATCGTGCCATATAAACACACACGTGCACACGTGCAAACACTCGGCACGTACATCCCTGCCCGTAACACACGCTGGCAACCCCCTAGCATGTTCGGTTGTTCGCACGAAGGAGACGCAACACACATACTTGCTGGTGGATGGTGGGAGGAGCTCACTAGGGCACAGGTTTGGCTTGGTGTTTGCTGAGCACCTGGTGTTTGCCAAGCACCGTGCTCTGTGCTTTATAGGCATTATGTGACATAATTCTCTCAGCCCCCCACCTCCCTGAAAGGGAGACATCTGAGGCTCACCGAGGCCATCCTAGCAACAAGTGACGGGCATTTGAACTCCATCACCTAGGGTTCTATCTGTAATCCACATCCCTGGCCACCTAGACATTTGTCCTTTGCCCTGGCCCCAAGGTGCTGGCTCCTGGGCCCTGGGCCCTCTGCCCCCTCCTTCCAGGCTCCAGCCCCAGTCCCTGCCTCTGTTCTTTTTTCTCTAAATCCTAACAAGGTGCAAAGAGAGACTTCTCTGGAGAGGCAATCTGAGATCCAAGGACTTCGTGTTTGGGCCTTATTTTCTCCTGAGTCTTCTTTGAAAGCCTTCCTCCCACCCTGCTCCCTTTCGTTCCCTCCTCCCACACAGAGAGAGACCAAAGGGAAGGATGTGAGGGATGAAATTGTCCTGTCTCCGAAACCCTCGCTGGCCAGCTGGCGGGTGCCGCCTGCCTGCTCTGGCCCGCCGGCAGCCCAGCCTGCGGGAGAGACCTTCATTACGCCTCTTCCTCTAACGGCCTAACAAGCCTTTGAAAGCAGGAGCCACTCTCCAGAGCTCTTGCCATAATTTTAGCAGCTCCAGCCCGCTCTGGGCTCCCCTCCCCCTGGAAAACAGCTCCAGCTTCTCCAGCATGACTCCGATGTGCAGCCAGTCCCCCTCCGACTCCTGGCCTTTCAGCCTGCTTCTCGCCTCCTGCCTCCTGACAGGGACGGTAGGGGCCTCCTTCCCCAGGTTCGGCTGGGAAAACTCTCTGGAAGAGATGGGACTTCTGTAGCTGCTGGAATGACCCAGGACACCTGAGGGGACAGGAAAGGGACAAGGGACCTGGCCACAGAGCCATGAGTAGCGTCATAGTACAATTATCATATACGTAACACGTAATTCATACCCACTCCTTCTCATCCTTACAAAGGCCCCGTGAGGTGGGGCTAGTTCTCCCCACTTCACAGAAGCAGCAGATGAGGCTCAGGGAAGCTCAGCCAGTGCCCAAGGTCAGAAAGCTTGTCCTTACAGAGCCGGACTCCCGAGCAAGACATTGTCCGTTTGAAATCGGGGTAGCACGCACAGGTGCCCACAGGGCCAGACAGGAAGCGTGAGGGAGGGGAGGCGGGGAGGGGGAGAGCCCGCAGCGGCCTGGAGGACACACACCTGGCCAGAGACGGCGCTCGGCAGGAATGCAGGGCCGGTGCTGCAGCGTTCATGGTGTTTAGAGAGACTCAGATTTTTTATGTGACACCTGTGGCTTTTATAGGTAGCCACTAACTCGCTTTTCTTCTGACGTGGTCAGAGTCGAGCACCGCACATCTCTAGGGTGGCTGTGGCCCTCTGTCCCCTTCCGTGTGGCCTGTGTCCTTCGTACCGCTCCATGCTGGCAGCTGGAGAGCTGGACGCTGCTGCCCGAGAAATGGGGTCGGCGAAGCGTGGGTGGGGCCCGGGCCCCCGCAGGGCAGCCGTGGCAGGTACAGGGCTGGCTGTCTTGCAAACTGGCCTGGCCTGGCCTGGGTCTGTCTAGCACCAGGAGTCCACGCATTGACCAAGGCCTTTCTCTGCCACCGGCACAGTCTGCTTTATGCCTGGAGAGGTAGGAAGACAGAAGGAGGGAGAGAGGGTGCGTTCTCACCACGGAGAGCAGGACAGTTGGCGCTGACGGCAAGAAGATGATCCTACATGCCTGATCCCGGAGGCCGGGCTGAGGGTGAGCTGCCCGCCCCGCCAGCTCCTGGGGGTCACGGTCCCGTCACATCTGGGGCAGATCAGCATCCCGGGGAAGAGATGGTCCCAGCCAGCCGGTGCTCCGTCTACACCTGTCACTGGGGCTGGACGTCAGCTTCTCCCATGACTGGAGACCGAGTATCACTAGGTCAGCCTCTACTAGCTCCCTCCTACGTGCAAGACTGACGGTGCTTTGCGGCTGCGAGCCATGAATCCAAGATCCGTCACTAACTCCGGTGGCATCTTCCTTACTGTCCAGCATGCAGCCCGCCCCTGTTCTCCCCTGTGGCCTTGGGGTTAGAGTCGGGACCCTCCAGCTCCCTGACTGCAGGGGCGCCCTCCCCTGACTGCTCCAAACCACCTCCCCATCTGTAAAACGGGCCCCCGTTGCACTGTCCACCTCAAGGGGTAGCGAGGAGCTGGGCCCTTGTGGCACTTGATGACCGAGAGGCCCGTTCTAGAGCCAGGCAGTTTGATCATGAGAAGCAGGTCCACCCCTGGGAATTTATCCTCTTGAAAGTCACCACTGAACCCCACGTTACAGTCCCCCCAAATCTAGAGAGCCTCTCCTAAGAGGATAGAGCTGCCCTTCGGCACGGGTGCCCATGGAGGTGTCCCCAGGGCTGTTTCTTCCGGCACAGTGTGCGACAGTGGGGGACGGGGACAGGCCAAGCACCGGCCACAGAGAGGGGTTGAAAACACTCTCTGAAGTAGTTGCAAGAGTAAGGCAGATCTGGAAGAACAGATCTGAAGAGGCTGGTGACTTATTAAGTGAAAAGTCCAAGTTCTAGGTAGGACATTTTCTTGTGTTTAAAACCGGTCACAGGTATCGTGTACGTGTGTAAGACACGCAGGGCTTGTGAGGTCTTACCCGAAATCATCTTCACTGTGTCTCCCCCCACCCCCAACCTTCCAGTGTGCTCAAAGCTGAGGCTCTCCTTACCCCGTGAAAGTCTGGCCAGGGTCTGTCACTTTTTGGCTCGCTTCCAGGTCACAGAAACCCCAGGTTTCTCTCTAATCGCAAACACTGTTCCAATTCAGAAATTAGAAGGTTGAGTCCAGTAGAGTCCTCGACATCTCTACCTTTGTTCCCACATCAGACCTCTGGTTGGTCTGCTCCCCCAATCAGCACGTGGCCTCCCAGCAGCCCCTGCTGCATGGCCTCTCCCTGTCACAGTCCTGTTGCCCTTCTCGGACAGGACTCAAGGTGCAGCTGGGCTGGATCTCTCTTCTGCTTGGGCCCATCGGGTCCAGGGAAACACTGTTGGCCCAGTGTCCTTACACCTAGCTGTGTCTGGGTGTTCGGGCCAATGTACCGCAGCAGGGACTCCCCCTCCTGCATGCAGCTGGGAGGCACGCGTCAGCCTGACCCCCACCCGCCAGACCCCCAGGAAGGGCCCACCAGCTCCCTCGGCAGTCCCGCGGACACCCCTCTCCCAGAACTTCACAGGGGGAATGCGGGGACCGCTGAATGCACTGCTCTCCTGAGGCTTTCTCCAGAAGCTTCCCATAGCAGCCTCCGCCTCTCCTCTCTTCAGCCTTTATCTCCTCCTTGTAGATTTGTAGAGCCTCTAGCCAGTTCGTGGTCATTCCCTTTGAATATCCCCGTCTTGGTTTGAAGCCTCACTTCAAAATGTCATCTGTGTGGCATCTTCCCACTTTGTGAAAACAAAATTCTTCTCACGCGAGCTTTGGTGATCAATGTATAATTTATTAAAGCTTTTAAAAGGGGGATGGAAAAGTCACAATATCCTACTGAAAGCATATCATACATTAAAAAGCAAAACAAAATTGTGCTGGACGTGCCTCTCCTTCTGGGCCTGTCATCTCAGCATCCTACCCCACGCCAGCCTCTTGGGGGCTCTCCCCAGCGTCTCCCAATCTCCCCAGAGCTCTCTAGCTTCCTCGCCTGGAATTCGTGCAGCAAACAAAGATCCCTGCGGTTATCAGGACTTCTCTTCCTTAGAAGGCAGTGGGGGGCTTTAAGGAACAATTGTGCCCTGTCATACAGATATTTGTATATTCAGAGAGAAAAATCTGCACAATTATGTAACACATTGTTCTCGCCGGGGGTGGGATCCCGGAGTACTTGTGCTTTTTCATTGTTTTCTTCTCTACCGTTTGACTATTTTATGAAGCGTATGTTCTGCTTTTTTCCATTTTAAGTATACAAGTAATGGAAAAGCCCATTCTCACTTTTAAAAATTCATCTAATCCACGTAAAGCAACAGGCTGCCCTGAAATTCCTGCCGCCCCCCTAACTCCCCTCCCCAGAGGTAAACGCTGGTATTTTTAGATCGCAGTCTTTCCAGACTCTTCCAACATGTTTGTATACACACACACGTCAAGAGGCGTAGAGCTCTCTCTTTAGGAATCTATTTATATAAATGTGATCATATTGTTCTTATTTTTCATCACTTTTTTTTTTTTTTAACCAAACAGTACGGGTGGAAGATCTTTCCCTGTCAGTACATCCAGACACCTCTCGTTCTCTGCTCTGCGCCGTGGGACACGGCGGCACGCGCTTCTGACGGAGTTTGCTTCATCGTTTTGCTGTTGAAGGACATTTAGGCTGTTTCCAGTTTTCCGCTATTACAAACAATGCCTTGATAAACAGCCCCGCGCGCTTCTCTTTATGCTCGTGTACGGGCGTTTTTTCTCGGCTGGATAATGAGTCGCGGAATTGCTAGGTTGAAGGGCATGTGCGCTTTTAATTTTAAGAGATGCTGCGGAATTACTTTTACAACCAGAAAAGGGCAGTAACAATCAAGAACAAGAGGCAGAATGGCCCTCATCCCCATTCCCTGCCTCCCCAGCAGAACACTAAGTAAATCGGTGCTAACGCGGCACACGGGCCCCTTTCCCTCCCGACTCTCCGCAGCCCACCCCACCGCTCCCCTCTCCCCGCTGCAGGTTCAGCCCTTACGAGTGGTATGATGCTCATCCCTGCAACCCCGGCTCCGAGGTGGTAGAAAACAACTTCACTCTGCTCAACAGCTTCTGGTTCGGGATGGGGTCCTTGATGCAGCAAGGTAGGTGCCCTCTCTCCCCGGGGCTCTCCTCTCCAGGGGTGGGGGTGCCTCCTCTCCGGAGTCAGCAAAGCCCGCCCAGCCTCCAGGGCAGCCTCAGACCTGCTGAGCTGCCAGCAGGTTGGAGACCCCTGGAGACTTGGGGGTGTACACTTGTCCCAGGTCCCCGTCCTCCCCCCCGTCCTGTGGCCGGACTGGCTTGGGGTCTGAGGCTAAAGCCACCTCCCCCGTGACATGCCGGGCTCAGCCCTAACCTCTCCTCCTCCAGCTGCGGCGGACATCCAGCATCCTGCTTGCTGGGGCCAACCCCACTGATGGCCCCATCACCTTAGACACTGGCTGGGTCCAGTTGAGCAGAGGATGGGGGAGATTGGAGGCAGGGAGGCTGGGTAGGAAGCCATTGCAGAAATGAGAGGATGAGACTTGAACCAGGATTGTGGCCATGGGGGTAAAGGACAGAGATGGACTCCAAGAACTTGATGTAGCAGGGACAGGACTCGGTGACCACCTGGCCATGGGGTGCCTGGGAGTGAGGTGGGGATATCACCTGAGTGCATCAGGGATGGTATGCACAGAAGGACAGCGTTTTCTGACGTCCTCTAGAGGGAGGGCTGGTATATTGCCCCAGACCCTGGCCTGGTGGCCTACCCTTTGGCCAGCTCCGCAGCTGCTCAAATGTCTCAGAGAGCAGAGCACCCGCACTGGCTGCAGAAACACCATGAGCCGAAGGGCAGG
Organism: Ursus americanus; assembly: GCF_024610735.1. Classification (NCBI taxonomy): domain Eukaryota; kingdom Metazoa; phylum Chordata; class Mammalia; order Carnivora; family Ursidae; genus Ursus; species Ursus americanus. Next base: position 3,105,758 of record NC_142159.1, read on the forward strand.
TGCCAGGAGAGGAGCCTTCCTCCCTGAGGAAACCCCCCCCCCAAGCCTTGCTGGGCAGGAGCCACGAGCTCATTGTTTCTGCCTGTCACGTCACATGTCCAGAGCCTCTTAACTCCAGGAATGGGATAGGAGGATGGGGGTCGAACCAAAGTCTCTGCCTATATTAGGATCCCACTAAGGAACAGTGGGTGACAAGGGGGCAAGGAGGGGAAGGAGATCCAAGGGGCCAAGAATTCCTGTCCCTCACTCACCTGCATGTGTTCTCAAGGCCCAGGCCAAACCCTGGCCCTCAGTAGACATCCGTCAGCAAAGGCCAAATGAACGCTATTATCCCAGCGTGTCCCTGGGCTGGGCGCTGGAATGAAGGAGGAAGAGGAGAGAGAAATCTGCCCCCAACTCCCCAGCTCGAGCGATCTCCCAGCCATGACAGAGGCCAGCCCAGGGGCCTGGGTAGCCATCCAGCCGAGCCTGGCCCAGTCCACCAGGCCAACAAGTCCTTCTCTTCTTTGGGGGCAGCTCTAGCCCTAGTCCAATCTGGGGGTGGGGGGAGCAGGTGGGTGAGGCTGCGTGTGGCGGGGTGGGGAGGGGAGCCTGAGGAGCCTCAGTGGTCCCCAGAGCTGGGAAGCGACAGGCGGCTTTCCACGAGAAAGTCTCTTCCTGTCCCCACTACTGATGAGTGTCCTGAAGCCTCATCTGCTTCTTTGTCCATTATCCTTTCTCGGTGACAGTTGGGAAAGACTTGGCGGCCCCCCAGTGCAGTAATCACTTCTCCTCGCCCTCCCCCCGGCGCTATTCAAAGCCCCAGCCCCTGATGTATTCCCCTACAAGGTTTTGATTAGGAGGGAGAAAAATAGTTATGTATTTGAAAAACTCTCCTTTGAGTGATTTCATGGAGGAAAAAAAAATCATCCATATCAAAGCAGACACTTTTCAGACGGCAGGTCCAAATATTCTGGAAAGTTCAGGAGTCACTTGCTATTTAAATCTCTTGAAAGCCGCCTAGTTAATTACTTCAGTTAGAAGGTTTCATCTGAATTGTGCTCCACACCCAAGGTCGGGGAGGAAGAGTGATCTATTTCGGCAACGAGCTTCAAAAATGTTGATTTTTCTCCTCCTGCAAAGCACCAGCAGACAATCTGTGTTTGTACCGCCCGTATTTGCAACACACTTTCTGCAATGACATCGCCGCAGCCTCACGGTATTCGGGGGAGGCTGGGACAGAGCAAGGATGAGTCTCCGGGCTTTGCCGGGTCCCAGACAGGGGAAGTGTCTGGCACAATCACAGAGTCGGGAGCGGGAGTCAGTGCAGAGCCCTGGGGTTTCTACTCCCAGGTGTTCCAAACCAGAGACGACAGGGGCTGACGAGCCTGAGAAACGTGCGCGGGCGTGTGGTTTTAGAGCAGTGGTTCTGAAATTCCAGGCTGCACCAGAACCACCTGGAGGGCTTCCCAAACCCAGATTGCTGGCCCCACCCCTCAGTAGGGCCAGGGAAGGGGGCTGAGAATGTGTGTCGCTAACACGCTCCCAGAGGTTGCTGCTGCCGCTGCTGGTCCGGGGGTACACTGAGAACCTCTGCTGAGCTGATACTAGATTACCAGTGGGGTCTGTGACGCAGAGGGGGCTGAGCAGCCCTAGACTGTGTCAGGGCCCACCTGCCTTCTCTGTTCTCCCAGGGTCTGAACTCATGCCCAAAGCCCTGTCCACGCGCATCATCGGGGGCATCTGGTGGTTCTTCACGCTCATCATCATCTCCTCCTACACGGCCAACCTGGCTGCCTTTCTCACCGTGGAGCGCATGGAATCGCCCATCGACTCTGCTGATGACCTGGCCAAGCAAACCAAAATCGAGTACGGGGCTGTCAAGGACGGGGCCACCATGACCTTCTTCAAGGTGAGACCCTCTCCCTCTCTTGCAGTGCCACGAGCTGACCCTCCCACACCCTTCGGGGTCCGCCCCTAACTTCACAGCATCAATGGGCCAGGAATCCCCAGGGCTCAGGCCATCCCTTCCTGTTTGAGACCAGCTTCGATGAGGCTATGGCCTCCAGAGTTGGTCCCAGCACAGGTCCTACACATCTTCATACCTGGGACAAGCAGGGTAAATGTGCTGTTTTCTTCAATCCTCAGAGAAGGACAGGGGGAAGGATGAGGCTGGAAAAGGGGGAAGGAGAAGCGTGGCCCAGACGCACAAACAGGTGTGGGGGCCAGTGGGCTCCCTGGCCTTGGCTTAAGGTCTCCGTGGCGTCCATGTCTCAAGAGCCTGGCCTGCCCTTGGCCGTGAACTCTCCACCACTGAGAGGGCAGCAGGGGGCACATCCTTCAAGGAAGGGAGGAGGTTCAGACTTGAAAAAGCGTGTGTAAAGGTTATATGTGTCTGGGCATGGAGGTTATACGTGTGTCTGTCTGCCTGAATGTGCCCGTGGGTGTATCCAGACAGGTGAGCGTGGGGGGATGGGCGTCCCTGGGTGTCGTAGCCCCTGCAACTGTATGTGTAATGGCTTGTGTGTGTGTGTGATGGCCCCTGCGTGCATGTGTCTGCATGTGCGTGTAATGGTGCGTGCATGTGTGTGTGTGTGTGTGCTCGTGCAAGCGTGCCTGCTCGTGCCTGTCCCCAGGCTGCGGCCCAGCCCTTTGTGCCAGAGCATCTCTCATGCATTACACATGAGCCCATCTCGAAGCAGGGCTCCCGATCCAAGGGAAGTGGCATAAATAAGCCTGATGCAGGCTCGTTGCCGCAGATCGCACGCCCTTGCCTCCCTCCCCGCTAAGATGCTCAGATTGGCTTCCAAGAGCCTAGTTCCAGCTCCCCACCGAGCCGCTGTCCTCAGCATCAAGCAGCACCTCCGGCAGCCTGCTCCGCCCTCACGCACCTTCCCTGCAAACGGTGCAGCGAGGAGAGCAGAGGAGGGACCCAGATGCTGTCACCCAGCTGGGATGCTGGGGCACGGGGCCATGCTCACAAGGGCTCCTGGCCAGAAACAGCCACTGCGCATCACCCTGCGGAACTGACCCCGCTTTCCTGCTCTCCTGACCACCAGTTAATTCCCCTGGACGCCTGGCTGCATTGTCTCCTGCTTGAATTCAAGTGATGCTCTTGGAGCCCAGGCTCCCTTTCACTGACAGCGGCAATGGGACCGCTTTGCAGGCAGAGAGGAGCTGGAATGGGGGGATATGAACCCCACCTCAGATCATGAGTCAGAAGCACAGCACCCACCCGGAAGCTCCATGGACAAGCTTCCTTCCTCCGCACCCTACCAGCGCCCCCCACCTTCCATAGCTGGACTTCCCAGTCACACCTCCCCCCTACCACCCCCCGCCGCCGTGAGGGGGTAGCCTCCTCATTATCACTTTCAAGTTAGAGCTGGAAGGAAACCTGAGTTTCATCTGGAAAAACAGAGAGGGTGGGTGGTTTGCCCGTGAGCACAGAGCAGATCAGTGCTGGAAGCACGACGCAAGGTCACGTAATTCTGTGTGCACACGCAGCACCCTGCCCCACGCTCACGCCAGGGTCTCCCACAGGGATAGTCCTCCCCGCTGCCTGTAAGGGGATGTGGCACTAGGGTAGAACAGGGATCAGCTTCCGGTGTAGAGACATTGGCCAGGTCGGCGGTAGTAGTAACATTTGTCGAGCACTTACCCGGTGCCGGCCACGTTCGGGCACTTGACCCGCGTTCACGCATGTCGCCCTCACAGCAACCCCAGGCTGTAGAGACCATTATTATCATTCGTCTCCATCTGACTCCCCAAGAAGGTAGGCTCCAAAGTGACCCGAGTTCACACGGACTCGCCTGCGAATGACAGCTAGTGAAATGCAGAGCTGGGATTTGAACCCCGGCGGTCTGACACCGGCGTCCGCACTTTCTGTCCCTGTGTGCCTGCGGCTTCTGGAAGGAGCCAGCCACAGTCTGGGAGTTGGTGGGGGAAGAGCCAGGCCACAGCCAGTAGCCTCGGCCCAAACGGTCCTGCAGCATCAGGCGTAGCTGCTCGCAGGATACACGTCGAGTGGCCGCCTTCGCTGAATGAAGGGATGGAATAAAGGGGTGGCAGGAGCCAACTGGAGCAGATGCAGGAGACGTGCTAAGGACAGGTGGCGCCCCGAGCATCCTGGAGGGCGGGGCAGGGAACTTCATTTCTGTGGTTAGCGGGTGTTCCTGGTTAGACTGCAGCCCCTCGGGCAGAGCCCGTTGGCTGAGGGGAAAACTGAAGGGAGAGAACCCACTCCTGTCCAGAGGCGGCAGCAGGAAGCAGGATGTCAGGCTCTGGGCGGCGGGGGTGGGGGGCGCCAGAACCCACGCCCCCACCCCGCAGCCTGGGAGACACACAGCTTCAGGCGCCCCGGTGTTCCAAAGGAAATTTCATTTGGAGAGTTGTCGGGGAGCAGCAGACATCACAAACAGCGTTTCCCGTGCTGTCCTCCCTCCGTCTGGGAAGATAAAAATTAATTAGGAGATGAAAAAGGAAGTCTTTGAAAGCACTGTTTGGCTGTAAAAATATGTAGGCAAAATGTAAAGGAGAACATTGGGGAAGCGTGTTCATTGGGCAGCTTTGAAGGGAGAGGCTGCTGGAAGACGGCTTCTCCAAGGATTTCGCCCCCTTCAGTGTTGCAGTTGGGGGGGGTGCATCATGGCGGAAGGGACTGTGGGTGAGGGACCACTGCTCAGGGAAGAGACCAGAACTGGGGCCCAAGAATCCCAGGCTCCCCGGGGCTCCAGCATCGTCAAGCCCCCCACCCCCTTGCACAGCCTTGTCCGGCCCTAGCCACGGAGCCTGGAAAGTGCCTGGAGAGACCTTCCGGTCCAACGCCCCATCCTCCAGTTGCTCAGGAGACACTTCCCTGAGCTGGAAGGCTCACCCCATCTCAGTTCCAGTTTCTCCTGACCCATCTGCTGGCCGGTCTAGACTCAGAGCCCTGCCGTCAAGCAGAAGCAGGGCCCCCAAGATGCAGGGGCCGGGCACGATTCAGTCCCATGCAGCCTGGCGCGGCCAGGTCCCACCAGTCTTGAAAGTCAGACAGACCCGGACTTGAGTCTTGGGTGTGGGCTCTGCTGGGTGACCTGGGGTAAGTCCCTTTATTTCTCCGAGCCTCAATTTGTTCACCTGGATGCCACAGACACGGATTCCCGCCACGCGGCAGTGAGCGAGAGGACGCCGCGCGCTAGTGACGTACGGTGCTTAGCGCAGCGCACGGCACACGAGCACTCAAGTCAGACGCGCCTCCAGCTGGCGGACCCAGAAGACTCGGAAGCAGGCTGGACCCTTTTCTCCTTTTGCCCTATAGTCCCCGAAGGACTTAGCTAGAGCACTTTGGAGAGAGAGCAGCCAGTAGACACCTGGAGAATCTCCCTTCCTCCAAGTCCTTCCAGATGGGGGACCGTGGGCTCTGTGAAGGACCTCAGTGCCTCCCACTGGATGGCTGCCTCTGCACAGAGCTGAGAATTTGGGAGGAGCCCCGAGATCCCCAGAATGGAAGAGACCAAGGGAGGGCAGGCAGAGGAACATGGACAGGTGCAGGGCTGGGCCAGTGGTGAGGGGAAGTGACCGAACCCTCGAGTGACTGAAGACCGCTCTGTGCCTTTCTATGGAATGGGTCTGATAATAGTACCCACCTCGCAGAGTTCTTGAGACAAGGAAGTGGGATAATTCACGTGAACGGCTTAACAGAGTAACAGCCTAGCGCCTGACACGGAGCACACACTGTAAGAAGTGTTAGCCGTTCTCATTGTTTGTTGTTGAAAGTGGTGCTACCCAGGCCTGCTCAGCCCCCAGACACGGTTTTGGGGACCAGACATTGCTTACATTTTCTTACGTGAGTTGCCAGCATTTTAAAATTGAGAGATTTTTGCATTTAAAAAATTCACATTTCCAGCTTCTTGAAAATGTGAAGGATCTGGCATCACGGAGCTGCTCTCCCGCTGAGCAACAGTTGTGGGAGCCAAGAGGCAACAGCTTTCCCAGTCTCTCAGAATTCCACTCAGCGTTCTCTCCTTCCATATTTACAGTGCCCGCCCCGGCCCCTGACAGCACGAGGGTTTTCTACCCCAGGCATTGTGTCATTTAATTTCTGTAGAAACTCAGCACCGTAGAAATGATTATCCCGTTTCCAAATGAGAAAACAGAGAGAAATAACGATGTCAGCCACTAGTCCAGCACTTCCTAGGGACCGAGCTCTGTGCTCAGCTAACTCCCATTTTACAGATGTGGAAAATGAGGCTCAGAGATGTGACGTCACTGTCCTGTGGCCGCAGAAGGAGCTGGCCTTTGAACCCAGGTTGGCGTGACACCAGAGTCCCAAGCAGCAGAGCTGACCCCTCCGGCTGCCTCTATCCCTAGCCTGCAGCCCTCACCTCCAGGCTCCCCTGCAGGAGCCAGCCTGCAGCCCCTCCCCAGCCCTGCACACACGCACACAAGCCTCAGGGGGCACGTGCCAACAGCAGCTGGACTGGAGGGTCAGCGGGTCTGTCCTGGCATCATGGGCTGCGGTGGCACGCAGAGGCAGCCGGCTCAGGGAGGCTGCCTGGTCCCCACGGAAATAATCCCAGAGACATGATTAACTGCTCGAGTGTGGGGATCTGATAAGGCCGAAGCCTCCACACCCAGGGATAAGCAAGCCAATTAATTTGAGGAAAGGTCTCCTTTCCACCATGGAAAATACCCAAGGTCTCGCATGGAATCACATTGCCACTGCCTCTCTGCACACGTTCCCCGGGATTCAGCTCCCTTTGAAATTGTTATATATTTATATATATACCTATATACATTTTTCTTGTACAGAAATGTTAAATTCTCAAGATTAAGTATCTTCAGTCGGGGAAAATCAATTTACTTCTTTGAGGAGGCTGGAATTGAAAGTCGTGAGCCTGAAACTTACTTTCTTGCCAATTTTACTGATAAAAAAAGCCTCTCCGTCCTGGCACGTAGCCCTGTATTGGCTGCTTCAAGCGATTCCATTAATTGATTTGGGTGACTGGCCCTGAAGCAATGCTTATTAAGGTTGCCACGGGAGCCGGGACAGGCAGGATGACCTGGGAGCCAAGGATCTGTGGGACTCCGTTCCCCAGGGTGGTGATCATAGCTCAGGCCAGTGACAGGAACTCAGGCCTCTGGTGACCAGGCCCAGGAGATGGGAGAGGGACCCGAGACTCCAGTAGGGGCCCTGGCTCTATCCCTCCCTGCCTCAGACCAGCTCTGCTAGAGGGGAGCTTTTTGGGGATGTGTCCTGGCATCACAACATCACTGGAAGACGGGAGAGAACTTAAAGGGAAGCAGAGACCATGAGTGGATGTGGTTGAGCATGGGAGCCCCAAGATACAGAACAAGCCCAGTTGGTGGCCATTCTAGGGATACGGATTTCAGAGCTACCCGCCTAAAGTTGGTGGAGATGTGAATTTGTTGACACTGGAGCTAGGAGAGCAGAACCACTTGAAATCAGCATCACAGCCAGCTTCACGCTCTTCTCTCAACTGGCCCGAGCTCTCTGGGGTCCTTCCATCTCCCTCATTGCATTCCTTTACCTGCTGGCTTTTATGTGTCTTCCTCAAAGCCTTCAGCCTCAACAGCCCCCCGACCCCCAAAAGAAATTTCTGTCTCCATTTGTGGTGGAGTGTTAGTGGAAAGAACATATGTTTCAGTATCGGAACTCTGTTTCTGCTCGACATGCCTGTGTAAAGGAGGAATGGGGTGTTGGGAGAGGATACAGGGAGGAGTTTGCAGAAAGAAGAGGAGTTCACATCCTTTTCTAAGACAGAAGAAGTGGGGCAGGGTTTCCTGAGTGGTTCATTGTCAAGTTACTTTTGCCAGTGTTTGAGATTTACTTGTGGATGACTGGCTTCATGGGAGAGGGAGTGGGTAAGATGGGTGAGGTGGACAAGTGGATGGATGGGTGGGTGATGGATAGATGGGTAGGAGAACAGATAGATGAGTGGTTGAATACATAGATGAGTGGATGGATAAATAAGTAAAAGGCTAGGTGGATAGTTGTATAGTTGAATCAATTAGTACATAGGTAGTATATGGGTGAGAACATGAACATGATGGATGAGAGGATGTATGTATGTATGTATGGATGGATGGATGGATGGATGGATGGATGGACAAGTGAAAGGCTAGGTGGACAGTTGAGTGGTTAGTTGAATGAATTAGTGTGTAAGTAGTATGTGGGTGAGAACATGAACATAAAGAATAAAAAGGTGGATGGATGGATGGATGGATGGATGGATGGATGGATGGATGGATGGATGGATGGAAGGAAGGATATTTGCTTGGATAGAAGCAGGAGCAGGATAGAAGCTTGGATAGAAGCTTCCTACCACAGTGAATCTGGGCAGGAACAGTCACAGAGTGAGAAAGGTCCTGAGGGATAAAAGGAGCCAGAGAAGGAGAGTCTGGATGGATGCGTGGGTGGGTGGGTGGATGGATGGATGGATGGATGGATGGATGGATGGATGGACGGACGGGTGGGTGGATGGATGGATGAATGGATGGTTGGATGGACAAGTGAAAGGCTAGGTGGACAGTTGAGTGGTTAGTTGAATGAATTAGTGTGTAAGTAGTATGTGGGTGAGAACATGAACATAATGAATAAAAAGGTGGATGGATGGATGGATATTTGCTTGGATAGAAGCAGGAGCAGGATAGAAGCTTGGATAGAAGCTTCCTACCACAGTGAATCTGGGCAGGAACAGTCACAGAGTGAGAAAAGTCCTGAGGGATAAAAGGAGCCAGAGAAGGAGAGTCTGGATGGATGCGTGGGTGGGTGGATGGATGGATGGATGGATGGATAAATAAGTAAAAGGCTAGGTGGATAGTTGAGTAGTTAGTTGAATGAATTAATGTGTAGGTAATATGTGGGTGAGAACATGAACATGATGAATGAGGGGATGGATGGATGGATGGGTGGATGGATGGATGGTTGGTTGGATGCATGCATTAGGACGCGTAAGGGGAGCCCTGATGGTATCATCAATCGCCGGTTCCCATTGGAGAATTTAGAAGGCAGGAGAGACCGGGGTGGAAAAGAGCTGAGGTGCTGGAGCCCCTGATGGGGTAACAGTACTGAGTTATAGTGACCACGAGGGCCGAGTATCTGAGGAGCATGCGTCCCTGGCACCAGCGAGGATTGGACTTGGTTGATCTGATTAGAGGAATCATTGGAACTGATTATCTGAAAAAACAATTATTTAGGGCACAGAAGTAGCCTGTGCGTGTACGTGGGTAAGAGTAGTTACCTCTCGCTGCACAGGGAATTACCTGAAACTTAGTGTCTTCAAGCAACAGCAGTATAAGCTCACTGGGGCGGGAAGGACCACAGCTTAGCTGGGTCTCTGCACAGGGTCTGGGACAGGGGGCAGTCAAGGTATTGGCTAAGGCTGGAGTCATTTCAAGGCTCTGCTTCCAAGCTCGCTCACGTGGCTGTTGGTGGCATTCAGTTCCTCCTGCGTGGTTGGACTGAGGGCTTCAGTTCTCTGCTCACTGTTGGCTGGAGGCTGCCCTCTCTGTTCCGGGCCACGTGGGCCTCTCCACAGGGCAACTCACGGCATGGCAGCCGGCTGCCATCAGAGCAGCCAGTGAGAAGAGCCAGAGAGAGTCTGAGCAAGAGTGTCAGTCTCCTGTAATCTAATCTCAGAAGTGACATCCGATCCCCCCTGGGGGGCATTTCAAAGCAAGTCGCCAGTCCAGCCCACATGCAAGGGAAGGGGATTGCACGGGGGCGTGAGCACCAGAGACAGGGATCGTTGGAACAGGAGGGAAGCTTGGATAGAAGCTGCCTACCACAGTGACCCTGATCGGGAACAGGCACAGAGTGAGAAAGGCCCTGAGGGGTCAAAGGAGCCAGAGAAGGAGAGTCTGGACATCAGAAATTATCTAGAAAATGTGTGAGGCGTCAGAAAAGCTGGAAATCAGGAATGTTTTTAAGGGCAAGCGTAGCTAGTAGGAGAGTGTATCTGGGGCCAGAGGAGGAGCTGGGGGGGAAGAGGAGCTGGCAAGAGGGCATAGCTGGTGAGCAGGGGTTTAAAAAGAGCTGAAGAGGCAAGAGTAACGGGCGGTGGAGTAGTTGCACATGGGCCTGGCAGAAAGGAGCCTGGCTGAGGACAGGCACGAGCTGGAAGCGCGTGAGCCCTTCCAGGCCTTCGGCTCTGAGGCAGATAAATTTGCAGGTGGTACGGTAGCTACTTGTCTATGAAGGTGCCCCCAGGCCCAGAGGAGGCGTGACTGGCCCTTGATGGATTCTGGGTTCTGATAAAACTCCAAGTGGGGTCTTGCCTGTCGCTTCAGGGCTCCCTGCTCCCCCAGGCATGCTTGGGTCTCCGGGAGCCAGTTTTGGAGAGGACGACCCTTGCCAGAGCTGGGAAGCCCCTGGAGAACACTAGATACGCTTTCCTCCCAGCCCCGTCCCCGTTGCCCGGACTGCTGGTAGATCCGCTTCTTCCCCGTCCCCTCCCCATCCCCCAGCCCTGCGCCAGCCGGTGCAAGCACACCCATGCCGTCACGCACACCGGAGCTGGGCCGGGTGCCAGTCAGACAGGCTGACATCACAGACAGGCCCAGCTAGACTTGGAAGCAGCCGGGTACAGTGGGGCCTGCAGAGCCACCTGTTCCCCTGGGATCCGTGGGGCAGGGCCATGCCCTGCTGGGAGCAGGTAGCTGACCGGCCACCATTTCCCGAGAAACCTCATGAATGCCATGCACCCCGGTCTGCCCATTCTCCTCAGGCAGCAGGGGACATTCAACCTCGACCCCCTCTCCTGGCCCAGCGCCTTCTCCGAGCCTCCCCAGCCAGGCAGGACAAGCCCCGCAGCCCACCCACCGGGCCTCGTCTTAGGGATGTTAGTTCTGCTCAGACAGCAGCGTCCAGCCCGGGACGCTCTGGGGACAATCACAGTAAGAAGATAAGGGGCCTGCCGACCACGTGCTCCGACAGCCCCCCACTTCTCGCCCCGCTCCTTAGTGGAGTCCAATAGACAGAAACCCTCGTCTTCCCGCGGAACACAGTGCACAGTGGGGCCCAGAACCCACCAAGCTTTGCTCTCATCGGCATCCACCTCTCCCTCTCGATGCTCAGAGTCTTCTGTGAGGCAGTGCAGCTAAGTGGTTGGGAACATGGGCTCTAGAGCCAGATGGCCGGGGTCGGGAGCCCAACCTTGCTACTTAGTGTCCGAGTAACCTCGGACAAGGGACCTAGCCATGGCTCCAGTTTCTATAAAATGAGGCTAAGGGAGGTACCCCCCTCCTATGATTGTTGAAAAATCAGTGAGTTAATGCAGATAAAGCTCTTAGAACAGGGCAGGCACATGGAAACCTTTAATAAATGTTAGAGAAAGAAAATGTATTTTTTAAAAAAAATCAGTCTGAAAACCACCGTGCCTCGGCAAAGAGCCAGGGGTTTCTAGGTAGGGGGGCCTGAGTCTGAATCCTGGCTTCATCCCTTACCACCTGTGTGTTTTGGGACCTCTCCTGCCAGGGGCTCAGTTTCCCCAGCTGAGCAAGTGGTGGCCTTCCCTCCCTCGGAGGGTTATAAACAGAGTTCAGGGACCAGAGGCCTGTTAAGTGGGGTGCAGGGTGCTTGGCCCCTGTGTGCTCAGTAACTGTGTGCATCACCCCCCCCATGGTGGCCCAGAAATCCAAGATCTCCACCTTTGAGAAGATGTGGGCCTTCATGAGCAGCAAGCCGTCGGCGCTGGTGAAGAACAACGAGGAGGGTATCCAGAGGACCCTGACGGCAGACTACGCTCTGCTCATGGAGTCCACGACCATCGAGTACGTCACTCAGAGGAACTGCAACCTCACCCAGATCGGGGGCCTCATCGACTCCAAGGGCTACGGCATTGGCACGCCCATGGGTGAGCAAGGGGCGGTGGGCGGGTGGGGGGATTGGGGGACAGAGGATGGTCGGGGCCCCCATAGCCACTCGTGCACACCGTCTCCTGCTCCCTTTCCCAGCTCATCCCATTGAGCCTCAAAAGGTGACATCTCTTCAACCCAGAGACAGAGGAGTAGAGTCACAACCTGGCGAGGTCAGCCTGCGCCTAAGCAGAGGAGAGCTGGGGCCAACGCAGAGGTGGGGGGTCAGTTCAGAGGTCACGCCTGCTCTCTCTGACCTCACCGCTGTTGATGCGGCCCCGATACATGGGACCTTCCAGGGGCCAATGGAGACAGGGACTCCTTGGCAAGACTCCCCACCCCAAATCAGGAGCTTGCTCCCACCCACACACCATAGAAAGATTCAAAGAGGGGCCTTTAGGAGCTTATGGAGAGGCTAGTGGTGGTGGCGGGCGCTGACCAGGGTGCTGGCAGGCGCACATGCGCAGGGACTGAATGCCCCTGCCAGCCGGACCCCCGCTCCCCTGCTCAGGCTCCCCGTACCGGGACAAGATCACCATCGCCATCCTGCAGCTGCAGGAGGAGGACAAGCTGCACATAATGAAGGAGAAGTGGTGGAGGGGCAGCGGGTGTCCCGAGGAGGAGAACAAGGAGGCCAGTGCCCTGGGTATCCAGAAGATCGGGGGCATCTTCATCGTCCTGGCCGCCGGGCTGGTCCTCTCCGTGCTGGTGGCTGTGGGCGAGTTTGTGTACAAGCTCCGCAAAACAGCAGAGCGAGAGCAGGTAAGCCTCAAGAACGGGGGCCGCGCGGGGAAGGGAGGGAGTGGGAAGCACGGGGTGTGAGCTGGGTTCACACCTCCCAGGCACGGCTGGTGTCTCAGCTCACCCTGCCTCTACCCCAGCAGGAGGCCTGCTGGCCCCACCTCTGCTCTGACTCTGAGCACACATTCCTAGCACTGTGGCTCCAGGCCAGGCCAAGCCCCCTCCTCTCCAGCTGGACCATGCAACGGCCTTCACTCTGGCCTCCCTGTCTCGTCTCCCCCATCCGCTCTCCAAACACAGGCAGCTCCCTGTTTAACACTTCATTCACACCATGTCATTCCCCTGCAGAAGACCCTCCAGGGTGATAATTGTTGAAGCTGGGTGATGGTTACATGGGGCTTCATTATACTGCTCTCTCTACTTCTGCATAGAGTTGGAAATTTCCATAATCAAAAGTTTAAAAAAGAAAGGAATGTTAAGAGGTCTGGCCCAAGCATCCAGACGGTAGAACTCTGCTCAACCCATCTGATTAATTCAAGTGTGGTTGAGCAGTGTTTCTGGGTCCTGGTAGCAAATTAGAATCACAGGGAGAGAGTTTTTTAAGTGCTAATGCCCTGGCGTCGCTCCCAGAGACTGTTTTAATTGGTCTGCGGCAGAGCCTGGCATTGGTATCTTAAGAAAGTGTACTTACAGGGTGGTTTAAACGTGCACATGAGGGCGCCCGGGTGGCTCAGTCGGTTAAGCATCTGCCTTCGGCTCAGGTCATGATCCTGAGGTCCTGTGATCAAGCCCCGCGTCAGGCTCCCTGCTCAGTGGGGAGCCTGCTTCTCCCTCTCCCTCTACCTGCCTCTGCCCTTGCTTGTGCTCTCTCTCTCTCTGTCAAATGAATAAATAAAATATTTTTTGAAAATAAAAATTTTTAAAAAATCAATGTGCATGTGAGTTGAGGGCCTCTGGGCTGGAGGGAGGCACCTCTCACGAAGTTCAAAGGGACACAGGGCCAGTGTGGAAGGAGACTGCACGTATGTCCTCCGTGGAGGGGACCGTTCAAAACAGGCACTTTCTACATCCATCAGAAATGAAATGGGGTCCTTTATAATCGGTAAGCCAGAGTCAGCAAAGTGGAAGGGGAAAGATCATTCTTGGTGTCACAGTTCTCATGGGCATGAGGAAAGGGACACGCTCCAGTCTTGCTGGGAGCAGTCCATGCATACGTTTCTGGAAAGCAGCTTTGCAGTGTGGACAGTCTTAAAAGTGGCCATACATTTTGACAGTGAATTTCTACCTTTAGAAATGCACCCAGTGGAAGTGGCCAAGGATAGATGCAGTTTCATTTGCAAGGATATTCACTGAAGTGTTCATTAACACAGGAGATTGGAGGGGAACCCCCCCCCTCGGATGTCCAATAATAAAGAAGGGCTAAAAAAATTACAGTACGTTAAAAAATAACTACATTCTTTAGGAATTCCCGTTACAATTGGAGGGAGCTCCACAATCCACCAAAAAGCATACAAGATCTGGTCCTGGCCCACTTGTCTGACTTTCCCCTTCCCACCCTCCCCTTCCTCACTCTCCTCCACACACACTGGCCTCCTCTTTAGTCCTTAATGCACCAAACACATTTCAGCCCCAGGCCTTTTGCACATGCTGTTCTGTGCCCCTGCAATGCTCTTCCTCCCCAAGCACCATATTATTGGCATGTTGTGGTCATTCAGGTTTCAGCTGAAATGCTGTCTCTCAAGTAGCCTTCCCCACCTGCCCCCACACATGATGCCCCTCTATCTCATTCCATTGCTTTATTCTCTTAATAACAGTTACCATGCTCTGAAGTGATTTATTTGTTCGCATGTTTATTTCCTGTCTCTATCACATCCTAGACCATAAGCTCTCTGAAGGCTGGGACCTATCTGCCTTTTTCACGTCTGTATGCCTGGCACATAGTAGGGCCTCAGTAAATATTTTCAGAATGAATAACAGCAGGTGAAGAGGGATGTCATTCTGTGTTTGGTGGGCAGACAAGGGGAATCTCAGAGGGAAAGCAGATAAGAGGCAGAGCCAGAATTGAGAACTCCCCGGCCCTGCACAGCCTGTGCACGGCTGCCTGGGCGCTCCGGCACCGGCCTCACTGCGTAAATGGAGCCATCCACAGCCTCCACTGCCTTCCAGACAAGCCACAGGACAGCGTCTGGCCATGGGTCTCCTAGGAGCCCCTGCTGTCAGATACCTACAGGCAAAGCTGTACTTTTGCTGTCCCTCTCCAATATACTCATAGGGGCCCAGGCCAGAAGCCACTGCTGCCCAGCTGCCCTGCAGGGACCGGCCTCCCACTTGCACATCTTGAGAAGCGTGCCGGACTGTCCCGTGTGGGAGCGTGGTGATTCTGTCCTTAGTGGAAAGCCCTTCCGGGGGAAAGGTTACCCATACATTCATCAGGTGTTTCTTAAGCCTGACTCTGGGCCAGGCCTAGTGCTGGGAGCTGGACCAACAGGGATGAAACTGGCTGGTTCCTGTCCTCAGAATCTAATGGAGAAAAGTAAGACAGGTCAGCTTCTCAAACTTTAATGTGCATGCCCACTGGAACCTCAGTTTGCTCATCTGTGAAATGGGGATAGGACAATACCACCTGCTCTATCTATCTTAGTCTCGCAACGAGAACGTAACACTCTGTAGGCTGCCTCACGAACTGGTCATCTTGAGTGGGCTGAGGGTGGGTGGCCTAAAGGTGAGAGATGGGCAGCCTTGGCGCAGCCTTGGGAGCAAGGGGAGGAGCTGGCTGGGGTTGCAAGGCCGGGCCTCACCCATGTGCCCCTTGCCCTCCTACCCCACCCCAGCGTTCCTTCTGCAGCACCGTAGCCGATGAGATCCGTTTCTCCCTTACCTGCCAGCGTCGGGTCAAGCACAAGCCGCAGCCTCCCATGATGGTCAAGACTGACGCGGTCATCAACATGCACACATTCAACGACCGCCGGCTTCCGGGCAAGGACAGCATGGCCTGCAGCACATCGTTGGCCCCCGTGTTCCCCTAGGCACAGGGGGGGTGGGGACCGAAGGCCTGGGGGCAGGGCAGAGGAAAGCAAGGAGACTGAAAGGCACCTCTCCTGTGCCCACGCTGGGCTTGGGGGCCAGAGCTGCTCCCTGCCTGCTGGGCCAGGAGCCCTCTGCCCTTACCTCCCAGGAAACCAGCAGGCCCCTAGGCCAGCTGCTTGGGCCTCACTCGCCTCTCGTTTCTCCTGTGGGTTTCTAAAGCTGCCAGCCGAGACAACCAAGGCCAAAGGAAGCACATGCCTCTCTCAGGCCAAACTCACCTGCCCCTCAACTCTCCTCAACAGTCAGAAGTTTCTACCACGGCCCTGCAGAGGCCAAAGAAAATGGGAAACAGCTCGTATGTTGCCTCTCCTTCCCCCATGGGCCCAGGCTTCCTGGGTCATGACCGTGAGATCGGAGACACAAACCTTGGGCACCTTAAGGATTGTAATGTAGCTGCCAATGGGAGCTGAAGATGGGGGATGGCCACCCCGCATGTCTTGGGCAGAAGGAAGACTCCATCCCTTAGGAGTTGCTCACATAGTCCTGGTCTCTTGAAGTTGGCACCATGTATGGCAGCCCCCATCTTGGCAAAGTTGAAGGCAGAGAGCACCGTAGAAGAAAAGAGGAGTTTGGAGTATGGGAGAGAGGAGAATGCACAAAGGCCGCCATCTTGAATTCTTATTGACGATGTCCTATTGGCTCCCATTCCTCAAGGAGGTCTCCAGGAGTGTAAAATGGGGGAGTGGTCAGAGCAGATTTTCTAGTTTCTGGCCAGAGGATAGAGGACCTCTTGAATCTTTCACAGAGGATGACCAGAGAGTTGGCCGATATTTGAAGCCAGAGGAACAGTGGATTTCATGGAAATCCCATAGGCCCTTGAGCCATTGGGTCTTATTTTGCTGGTTACTGAGCTGCTTGCTAAACCCTAGTGGCATTTGAGAGCTTGGGCTCTTTGCCATCCATTCATCAGCAATTCCCCATTCCTGGCTAGTTGACCTTGACCTCCTTCTGTCACCTTAGAAGGAGAAGAGAAAGTGAAAATCACCATCCCAACTCAAAAGAGGGATCCAGGTCCTACACGGGCTAACTTTGGGGCAGATGGGAAGGCCAGAGGGGCCCTAAAGAACTCTTGGCCTCCTGGACTTGCCAAATCTAAAGAAGCTCCCCGGAAAGGAAGGTTTCAGGGTCAGGAGATCAGAGCTTGTAGAGGTCCCAAGGATGGGGAAAGAAAAGCTGCCTCCTGGAGAATTAACCAAAGACCCCACATAGAGACACAGGCCGTCTAGGCCCCAATCTCTTGTCCAGAGCAGCTTGGACCTAGTGGGGTTTGGGGGTACAGCAAGTAGCAGATGGAGTACCAGTGAGAGCCAGACCAGATGAGCTGTGCATTCCAGCTAGGTAGGATGGATGGTCTAGAAGTCTGTGACTTTAAGATTCTAGAAAAAGAATGAGACATGGAAGGGTTAGGAGCAAAGTGTCCTTAAAGAGAGTACGATGGGACCAGCAGGGCTTGCCATGGCCAAGGGCGGAGGGCAGTCTCAGAGCAGGGGAGGGAAGGCTGGAGATTCCGGATGGGGACCCAGAAGACACTATTATCCCCCTTCCACCTCTCTCCTATTTCTGCCTGGGGAGTCTGGTTAGGGAAGAGCTACGTTTAGATCTCCAGGACCTTCTCAGCTGGGGTGAAGGATAATCTCTAGCTCCCCCAGGGACTCCCAAAGCAGGAGATCACAGTGGGCTCATGTGATAAATACCACTCCTCCTCCAAACTGTGAGCCACAGGACCACACCAGCTGGTTCCCACCCTCCCAGCAGCTCCAACAGGCTGTGTGCTGGGGAGGTGGGAGAAGAGAGCTGGACGTGCAGCGTCGCCAACACACGTGATGACAGGAGAAGCCATGCTGTCGTGAGCTTGTGTGTGGGAGTGGGAGTGCGCATACATGTGTATCTGCGTGTGTGTGTGTGTGTCTGTGTGTGCGTGAGCTCTTGGGGCTGGGGCTGAGGGACAGATTTGGACATCAAACAGAGTCCAGGGCACGCAATAATAGAACCCTTTGGGTTCTGACATGTGTGTGCACACACGTGTGTGAATCTGGGATGAGGGAGACAAATCTGGACGAGCAGCAGAGCCCTATACATGTAAAAACAGAAGAAGCCATGTCTTATGGGAGTCCTGGGGAGGAGACCTATGTATACACGCGTGCACGAGTGGGTGTGCTTATGAGTGCGTGTGTGTGCATGCACGCATGGGTGCACATTCATGCACCAATGGCAGAGGTGGAAGACAGGAGAAAACCCTCAGCATTGCCAAATGTTTAAAAGGAGAAGCCATGTCATCGAGGGGTCCACGTGTGAGCATGTGTGCACCTGTGTGTGTGGGTGTGTGTTTGCAGCGGAGAGCAGGACGGAGGACAGAACCAGACAGCTGTGCGGTACAGGGCAGTGCACGTGTGCAAGGAGCCACGTGGCACTGGAGTTTCTTGCGGAGGGCATGCTCACACGTGTGTGCAAACTCACCCATGTGTTCCAGCTCACAGCAGGAGCAGAGATGGACCATCAGGAAGGCAGGGAATCAGGCTCTGTTTGCACTTCTGTTGTAGGGAGAGCTCATTCGTCACAAGGCTTTATCGAGACAGTGTGCTTTTGTGTATGACGCTCCGTGAGCGAGTCGTGTTCTTCTGAGGCTGCACACGAACACAGGCTGATGGGGGAAGAAAGAGGTGGCGTGGGCTGGGAAGACGTTTCATCAGCGGAATGAAGAATAGTGGCTATTGGAGGCACAATTCAATTAGGGAAATCCCCCAAAATGTACTAAAATGATTTTTAGACTTCTAAAGGAGGGTGGGGTGACATGCTGCCCGAACCCCCCCCCCCACTCAAGCCTTATGTCCATGTGTGCGGCTCCTGTTCAAACTCTGGCTGGTGTCCTTGGTTTGTCTTCGAGACCAGCCCAGTGTTCAAAGTGCAGTGGAGACCGCTTCTGCCCAGGTGGGAGCCGTGTGTCTCCCCGGGTACCAAAGGTGCCAGCTGACACTACTACATTGGGGGGGGGTAAAGGGGGGAGAAGGTGTTCGCGTCGAGGCAGATCAAGAGGAACTAAAGGCAACGTCAAGCGTGCCAGCAGGTGCACACCTGAGCAGCAGAAGCTGCGAGGGGCCGCGTCCACACACGGCAGCGCCGAGGGTCGTCATGGAAACGTCAGAGTTGGTTTCGATGGAACAGAAGATGGGACTTGCCCGACCAGGTGCTGGACTGTCCTTGTCTGGCCCCACATGCCTTCCCTTAACAGAAGATTGCCCCCGCCTCCCACCCCCATCTCCCCACCAAATGCCAGTGCCTCCTCTCAGCCAGCTCAGACTGGCCAAATTGAGGGGCAGTAGTGAGGAGAGCCCCCCCCACACACACACCCCGCCAGTCACCAAGGCCCTGAGGCTTTTGGACAATGAACCTTCCTCCTCTCTCTCCCCTGGACCTGTTACTGGTCTCTCTGCTATGGACCGATTCGAAAACTCTGACCGCTTGGTCACCATTCCGCTGGCCCCACTCTGCGAGGGTCTCTCAAGAGGAATCACGCCCTCGTGGCGGATGAGCTGATTCTGAATCTCTGAAGGGTTGGAGGGCTTCTGCTCACCTCCCAGCCAAGACTGCCTCAACTACAAGAGCACATCCTGGCCCCCTCCCCAGTGCACTTGCAGACGGAAATGATGGCCCAGGATGGGGTGGGGTCCAGCGGGGTTGGATGAAGGTTCCACATGGCAAGAGGTTACTCCCCGCCCTTACACAGGAGGGGAGCAGAAGTCAGAGCTGGGCCCCATGCTCTCTGAGAACACAGGCTCCCTCCCTGCCTTCTTTTCCCGGGGGTGCGTTGTGGACGTCTGCAAGCTGCTGCTTCATCACTCAGCACGAAGCCGGGCCCTTCCCAAGCCATTCTCATCTACCTGCACAAACATCCGGAAATTGGCCAAACTCTGGCCCATGTCCGGACTGGTCCTGTGTGGACAGCCATCTGGAAGGGCCTCGTGATCCAGACAAACAGCTGGCTGGACTTAACATCTGGGATGGGCCCAGCCCTGTGGACAGATACAAGGAATGAGCCCAGTTCTGTCGACAGGTCTTGAACAGACACATCTGGAACAGTCTCCCAGGCGGGACGGACACAGCTGGAATGGGCCCAGCTGCTTGCCACAGTAGAAGGGCCCTGCCCCTTGTCCCCATGCCAGTTTGAATCAGGCTCTCATCTTTCAGTCCTGGATTTGCCCTGGAGTTAAAATTTCAGAAGTCACAAAACTGTTTTTGGTAGAAGGTTAATGTTCTGTACAATATATATATATGAATGTAAAAAGATATATATATATATGCTGTATATATATATATATATATATGCACAGTGTATATACGACCTGTAGCCCGCGTGTATACGCACCCCTCCCCGCCCATGTGTATACGCACCCCTCCCCGCACGTCTGCACACAGAGCGTACGTAACCCAGCCAGTACGGGTGGGGATCAGGTGAGGGATGGGGCGACAGCAGCCAAGTCTGGAATGGAGGCCACCTGGGGCAGGGGCCCCATGGGGATGGGGAAGGACCTGCATACATCAGAGCTCTGGACCAAACCACAGGGGCTGGCGGTTGGGCCTCGCCCAGCGGGCGCCTCCTGGCGAGGGGCCTTGTCTCCCTCTGAGAGTGTCTGCGGCAGGACAGCAAGCAGGATGTGTGTCTAGGGAGTCATGTCATGCTGCCCCTTGGCTCCCGAGACCTGTACTTGTCAGAGTGGCCAGGTAGGTACCAGGCTTCACCTGGAGTATCCTAAAAGTCTGGACTGTTCTAGATGGTTCCGCCTCAGCTTCTCACCCACACACAAAGGTATAGTTCACAGCTAGGGAAAATGCTTTTTAAAGAGAATGGCCCCAAAGGCATTGTCCGCATGCCAGTGCAATGTCCCTGTGCCCTACTTACTGGCCCTGTCCCCATCACCTGCACAGAAGATCTCCCATCACCCTGCAGCGCGTCTGTATGTCACAGATCAAAACCCTGGGGCTTTGGCTATAGGCAGCAGCTGTAGTAATGCCAGCAGGCTCGTCCCACTGCAGATGACCTCCCCAGGCCCATTCGACCCAGAGGCCAGCTGTTAGCTCGTGACCGAGGAGCCAGAGATGTGAAGGGCGCAGTGACGCCAGGTGCGAGAGGAGAAGCCAGCAAGGCCCTCCCGCCCCAGCACAGCCCAAGCCATCTGTCTGCCTTCCTTCCCCCGCTCCAGCTCCCCCAGCAGGGCAGTGGGCAGGGAGCACCCTCACCGGACCTGGTACCTGCCGACCCGTGGCGCTGCCCCGCCCCACTCCTGTGCCTCACGATCCCAGTCCTCTAGCTAGCGGTCCTGCCCCTGTCACCGGTCAGAGCACCTCTGGAACCTGCAAGGGAGAAGACACCTGGAGTGAGCTTCCGTGTGGTCGTCAGCCTGCCTTCTGCTTGGGCCCCGTGCGTCAGGCTGGCGTGCACTTAACCTGCCTCTGGACGCCCCCGCCGCCAGAGCACATCTGAATCCAGCCCCCTGAGGAGGGGCCTGTCCTGGCTCCAGGGGCCCTCATGCCACTGTGCTCCAAACCCCCATCCCATCTCTGCCTGGGCCTCCCTTGTCGGGGACTTGGGTTCCCAGCCCCAGGGCTGAGCCCCCAGACAGCGCCATGCGAGACCCCTGGGCTGTCCCACCACCCAGACCAGAGTGCCTGGATGCCCCCCACTCCCACTCGACATGGTTCCCACACACTGGTCTCTGGGCCATTCAGGGGATGCCCTTTGTGGACATGCAGAATTTCTATGAATATAGTTTTTTGTAAACATTTTGTAACAATTTGGGTTTCATAGTAACTGTGTTACTTGCCAATCATTCTAGGCTGATGTAAATAACTTTCCAAACAAATCTGATTATTTTCCTTTTTAAGACACTGTGATATATCCAAGTGCACAGTTTGCTGTATGAAGTAATATGGTTTTAAATTTTAAATAAAGAAATGTTTCTAGAAAACAGTGCCCACTGGAGGGGTGTTTTCTGCTTCTCTTCTCTCTCCTTCGAACCAGAGGGTGCCTGGGGCACCTGTGCCATCTTCACCCCCCTCGTTGACTGTGCCCCGGGCAGGAGACCCTGGTGATGGGTGGGTGGGGGACTCCAGCTCAGGCCCCTCGTTCTCGTTTCAGATATCAAGGGTGAGGTGTCTACCCTTGACATCGTCTTGACTTCTGTCTTCTCGTGGGCACATGTGTCCCCCACGCCTCACCATCCACATAGCCACCCTGTGAGTTGTCATGTCCTTATGTGACCCTGTCCCTTTGGCCACAGCTGGGGATGTCAGATGGACCTCTTCTCCAAGCTTGGCTGATCAGAGATCTTGCCTTAGGTTTTTCAAAGTGAAAATAAAGAAGCTCTAAGTCGGTTACTCCCGGGAGGTGGAAACTGCACACGTCACCAGGGTTCAGGACAAGGCATTTTAAGCAGGAAGGCATTGAACACAGATGTTTACAAAACCAGTAGAAGAGATGAGGCGGCAATGCCCAGCTGGGCCTCCAGTGGCTCCCAGAACAGAGAACTGACCCACTCACCCAGGGAGTAGCCACCTCTGAGACCCTGGGACCAGAGCTGTGGGGCAAAAGCACACCCCAGGGCTGCCATCCGGGGCTCAGCAAGCCTGGGTCAAGAGGCTGCTGCCACCACTGCCCACATCGCATTGTTTCTCATAACCCGGAAGCAATCCTGCTGAAAACCCCCATGTGTCCATGACAGAGACAGCCCAAAAGGGGGCAGGAAGATGGCCTCTGCCTCTCTTCTGCCTTCTAGATCTCATGCAAACATCAACTTGGTAGAGCTAATTTACATCCAGAACCTTCCATGCCCCCCTATGACACTATCATAATTGTAATAAGTCATAATATTTATTAAGCACTTCCTACATGGCAGGTGCAATGCTAAGCTCTTGATATACATTATCTCCTTTACCGCTCGCCTCAGAACCTGACACAGCTCAGACACAACTCTATATGATCTTTCAGTCCAAGTCTTTACCACAATCGTTGAATCAGTATCTTAGTGTCCCCATTCTAATTCCCTGGAGAGTGACTATTATTGGACCAGCTCTGGTCTAACTGGTCACCTGTGATCCAATCAGCTATGGCCAGCAGGAGTGAAGGGTCACGTAATATAATCTTGGTACCCAGGCTCTTTGCTTTAGGAGAGTTGAGAATATCCAAAATTCTGAAAAAAGCTATGTGGGTTGAGCAGGTCTCCTAAAATATCCACCCTCCTATCCATCAGCTGACAAGTGCAAAGCCAAGGCCGCAGAAATCCCTATAGAATGGAGAGGAGGCCAGGACCCATTGGGCTACAGTATCTGAGAACTCTGGTCTAGCCTACAGCTAGCCTGCAGCCACAACCCAGGAAGAGGCTTTGGGTCTAAGCCAGGTAAGAGGCAGGTAGAGGCCCTGGGTTGAAGAATATCTGTCAGCCATTGGAAGGCAGAAGTAAAGTCCATCACCTAGGGATGAACACACTGGGGTTCAGGATGGACTCCAGGTCTAGCAGGGAGTAGGATAATGTGGAGAAGAGAGAGGGAAGAGACCTGGGAAGAATGAGGCCCAAATTAAGGGTGAAGGAACAGGTAGATTACCCACTCCAACCATCCATGCACCCATCTACCCAACCATTTATCCATTCACTCATCCATCCATCCATCCATCCATCCATCCATCCATCCACTCATCTGTCCCCTTTCCCCTGAACATCTTTTCACCCACCTACAGATTGGTCAACCACTCCACCCATCTATCTATCCATTTACCTGTCTGCCCACCCTCAATCAATCCATCCATCCATCCATCCATCCACCCATCCAACCACTTATGAGTGGTTGAATATTTTGTGTGTGAGTCCAGCTCTACCAGCTACTACCTGTGTAACCTTGAACAAGCAACTTGGCGTCCTTGAGCCTTGGTTTCCTCATCTAAAATGCATCATCATGAAAACCACCCTTGTGGAATAGTCATGCAGGCCAAACGAGAAACAGCACGGTAAGTACTTAACATGGGTTGGGCACACCAACGAGAAGTGACAGCAATTTTCATTAAGGGAAAAGAAGTAGGGGGGGAAAGAATTAGGGCTACTATATGCTGAGCTTCTTCAGGGGATAGTCTGGTGAGTAGTGAGACAAAGCTCCTTCCCCCTGGGGCTCAGAACCTGGCCCAAAAGCCCATTCATGACACTCTGGGCTCTTGATGAAGACCAGCCAGGCCTCTCAGAATAGTGGGGTGGCTCTGAGTGTCTCTAGATTGGGCAGGGAGAGGACAGAAACTCCCCGGTCCCCCTGCCTCTCTGAGAGCCCCTTACTCTGCCTCTCAGAGCCCATCTCTACATGGCTGGCCTTCCCGGGGAACTGAGCTCTCTCCACAGCCCTGTCTCAAGGAGGCAAGGAAATGATCCTAGGCCTTGCCTTTCGCTCCCCACCTCAACCCCAAGAGCAGGAGATGCTGTTTCTTCTCTTCAGAGGGGGCTCTTACTGCTGTCTCCCCAAGGAAGGAAGTGGAGCCCATATTACCAGGCACCCATACAAGCCCAACTGATGATAGCTTTTTTTTTTAAAAGATTTTATTTATTTATTTATTTGTTTATTTATTTATTTATTTATCGGGGGGGGACACAAGCAGGGGGAGCAGCAGTCAGAGGGAGAAGCAGGCTGCCCACTGAGCAAGGAGCCCGATGTGGGACTTGATCCCAAGACCCCAGGATCACGACCCGAGCCCAAGGCAGACGTTTAACTGACTGAGCCACCCAGGCACCCCCCACCCCCCACCCACTGATGATAGCTGTTATTGTGGAGGAAAGTAATGGATGAGTAGAGCCCTTTCCCTTTGCGGGCACAGAGCCCAGGCACAGAGGAAACAAAGATGGCCAAACCCTCAGCTTTTAACTTCAAAGGTCTGCATCCCAATCTAAGATCCAACACATCTGGAAGGACGGACGCACGATCCTATTCCCCATCTGCCACCAACCAAATGTGGCCAAAGACTCGACAGACGAGGAGGGAACCTGGAGGAGAACCACCAGATAGAAACGGAGTCAGGTCTCGGGGACCCCCAGGTTCTGCCTAAGCGTCCCCATTCAGTTGCCCACTCCAGAGAGCTCCAGAGAGTGGATCCCAGCCTCTGTCTGCAGGACTCCAGGGCAGAGATGCGCCCCCCCGGACATCCTTCTCTGTGCCTCTGTAAGGACACGTTCCTCAGCAGCCAGGTGACTCCGCTGGCCGGCTTGCTTGAGTGAAGCACCCCTGTACCCTCCGAATTCCCTCAGATCCCGTTCTCTCCACCCTCTGTGGCCACGCCCTCCCGCACGGAATCAGGACCAGGCCCTTGTCCTGAACGCTTACAGAGAAGGTGATGGTGCGGCAAGAAATCCCCCAACACACTCCTAGCCAAGTGGGACTACACTAGAGCATTCCTTCTGAGCTGGGGGAGCAAGCCCCTTCTTTATTTTACTCATCATCATCATAATCATCATCATCATTGCTGTCGTGGTTATTTCTGTTTCCCACACAGTCACTGTGGAGCCCTGGTGGCTTGGAGATGACAGGCCCAGACGGTCCCGAAGTAGATTGGTTGGGCTCTTTTAGCCTCTTTGCCCAGGGGAGCCCCATACCTGAAAACTATACCCTTGATGTCAAGGGGTCCCTTTCTTTGACCTTGGTCGTCTCACCCCCCTGGAAGCACAGGTATCTGAGACCCAGTGAGCTGGCTTGCACCTCCCACCGGTCTCCACCCCCCTCTAGGTCATGGCCCTGCTCTCTCTCTTGCCATCTCCTGTGGCGTGGGCCTCCTGTCACTCGTGGCAGCAGTGGCCTACTCAGCAGGGCCTACTCAGAACTGGAGACAAGCCTCAAGTCCCCCCTGAGTTTAAGCAGGCAGCCTTGGTCTGCTCACAGCCTTTGCTCACCAGCCTGTGCCTCAGGGAGCTCATGGCAGGGGGAAAGGAAAAGCTTCCATGAAAGCACATGCCAAGTGTCAGGCAGCCCGGCTTACTGTTTGTGAGGGTCCTTCTCTGCCTGTCGTTCACTCCCCTTCTCCATGTCTGTGCCTTCCAGATCCCTCCGGAGTGAACAAGGAACAGAAGGAGGTCAGGGCCCAGGCGTTCCTGGGGCTGCAGGTCGCCATTCCGTGAATCAGGCGGCAGGGACACACGGCTCCCCCGGGGCCTTGATGGCACTTCCTTGGGAAACAGAAGCCGAGTGTTTAAGAAGCATCTGTCATTATGGAAACAAAGTTGCCAGGCCATTTTTTCTTTTACTATTTTTACTGCGGTTTCATTATCTTATGCAAATGAGGCCGCTTATGAAGCCTTTCTGCAGGGTGGCCCATGCTGGGACCAGCTCCACCAAGGGGATTTATTGCCTGCCTCGGCCTCCAGACAAGATCTGGAATGAGCAGGTCCCATGGAGATGACTTCCAGAGAATCCGACCTGCCCTGGAGCACACAGCGCCCACCAGACCAGCCCCCACCTCCTGCCTCCATCCCAGGTCCTTTATTTCCAAAGATCCAAGTGTCAGCTCAGCCTAGTTCAGGCCTCTGTTCCCGATTCCTCAATTGTTGGAGCCCCCTGAAGACTGAGTGGTCAGTATCCAGCAGGATGTAAGGGAAAATGTGGGGAGCAACGGAAGCTTCATTCCCCCAAGGACCTCTGGGAGCAGCGTATAATATGCTACTTGGTTTCTCATCCAAGGGGCAAGAGAGCAGGGGTATGCATACACCCATCTTTGGTCTAGGCGAGTCCCCAGAGGTTGTCAATCCCAGGTACTTCTGGCATGCCACAGGTGGCAAGGCGGGATCTGGGGCAGGATGAGACCTCAAGGAAAGCAAGGCAAGTGGTGGCACTAGGAAATGGGGCCATTTGTAGGGAAGTGTAAAGGGCACGAGACATGGAGGACACTGACCCCCTCGTGCAGACGAGCAGCCTAAGGCTCAGAGAGCCCAAGTAACTTCCCCAAGCTCCAGGGGGTAAGTGGTAGGGCAGAGCTAACCCAGGGCTGTTTGCCTTGCCACCTCCTGGCAGCCCACCCTGGCCTCCCCCATGTTCCTTACTGCAGCTTTGGCCTGGCCAAGAGCCTCCCAGTCCCACCCGCTCCAACCTGTCCCCCAGGCTGTTTTTCCCAGTGTGAAGTGTATTGGCAAAGAACATGGTCTCCCCAGGCATCCATAGGCTCCCAGATTTTCCTCCAAGAGAATGCACCTCTCTGTCCAGCCCCTCTGGCCCAAAGCCTTTACTTTAATTCTACCACAAGAACCAGCTTCTCCCCAGTCCGGCCTCAGGCCCCAGCATTTAATAAAAGCCTTCTGCCCTTTGTGGGTACTTTCCTCCTCAGGGAGGTCTGACGGTCCCACATTTCCCAAGTTTCAGCTGAGCAGTGGTGAGACCAAAAATGTGGAATACTAGAAGTTTCCCAGCCCTGCTCACCTGTGGGTTACAGCAGGTGCCATAAGGTGTCACTGGCTCCGTGGACTCTTGCATAACTTGCCTCCAGCCACCTGTAAAGTCCAAGGGACAGGCCTGCTCTGAACTCGGAATCACCCTCTGCTCGGATGGCCAAAAGCTTGAGAGCTCTCAGAGCTGGTCTCTTTCTCTTCTAGGAGAAGGTGTCCATAATCAAATCATCATCATCATCATCATCATCATCATACTACCTTCCGGTCAGCTGAGTGACAACTCCAAGCCCATCCCTGTGTGAGCAGTGTGTGGACCTCAACTTCTAGCATTCTCACCATAACTCTATGAGCTAGGGGATACCATGCCCATTTTACAGATGTGGAAACAGAGGCTAAGAAAAGTAGAACAACTCAGCCACAATCACCCAGAAAGCATCAGAAGGAGGCCTCCAGGCTGGGACCTCCGTTTCATAGATTGGATAAACGGCTAAGTGAATAAATGAAGGAGTGAATCAGAAAACCGTCCATAACCAGAGCTGTTTACAAACACTGGGGAACTTCTATACTTGTAGGAAAAAAAACAACAACAACCAGCAAACTTGATTGGGCCAAAAATGAGAATTACTAATTACAGTCGCTCACAGGAACGACCTACCATTTATGCCTAATTGCAGTGCAGTCCAATAACAATTATGCACATCAATAAATGTGTCAGATTAGCTTGGTTGTAAGTTTTATTTGATTGCAACGCTAAACCCTGTCTGTGGTTCCTCAGACTCGGGAGGCCATGGGCACCCTGCCTGGACCTGTTGGTCCCTTCTGGAAACAAAGAGGGACACTGGTCCCGGAAGGGAAGTGAGAGACAGGAGGAGAAAGAATCGTCTCTCTCCTCTGCCGCAGTGTGTCTGCCCTGGCAAGCTCCGGGAAAGCAGTTTGGCAGGGGGTCTTTGCAGGACGTGCAACGTCATGAGCCTCCCCTCCTTTCCTCAGTGCCAAAGGCAGCTTCCTAATTAGAACATCCATAACCCTCAGCATCTGCTCCAAGAGAATTCAGCTGCTCTAAGATGGAGAAGTCCATTAACTTTATTGCACAAAACGTCGGACGTGCTTTTAGACAGAGGATCACTGCCAAGTGAGACAAACTGCCAGGACCTGCCAGAGGAACAAGCCAGAACTTTCTGCGGTCCCCAGCTGGGTCCTCGGGGCTCCGTCCTCTCCCTGCCCTGGGCCCCGGGCGGTACCGCATCACACGGGGAGGCTGGGGCAGGCAAAGCTGTGATTTGCAAATGCAGGTGCAGCCTGAGCACCCTGGCCTCCCTTCTGCGAGCCTGCAGCCTGCGGAACGGCCGCGCCAGACAGGCACCATCTGACTCCCAGAATGCATCAGGATTCCCACCCCAGAGTCGGGGCAGTCGTTCCTCTGTCAGCAGGAGCTGCGTTAGCTCGTGTCACCAGAAGCAGCGGAGCAAGGTGGCTAAAAATGAGCTTTGGAATCAGATATTTCTGGGGCTGAATCTCCGCTCTGCCATTTACGAGTCGCTGCGTGAGCTTGCAAACATGGTTTCACATCCCGAAGCTGTTCTGTAAAGTGGGCTGAGTAATACCCATGTCTAAGAGGGTCGAATGAGCTGATGCTGCGAATGTTGAGTGCAGTGCCCGCCGCCTAGCAGCCTCAGGAAATGAAAGCACCCCTTCCAAGCCTCCAGAGTGGAAGGAGAGGGGGGAAACCCACCACGTGTGCAGGGGAGAATAAACACCATTTGCTCAGACAGCCCTGGGTCCCAATCCCGGCTCTATTATGTGTCTTGGTCCCCTAAGCCCTCAGTTTCCTCATCTGTAGTATGGGACTGATAATCCCTGCCCTCCTCTTCTCACAGGGGAATCAAGAAGACAAGGAAGTGCATTGAGGCCACCAAAGGGATGTTCAGTGTGCAGCTTTATTGCTCCTGTGATTTGGGTTGCAACCCTAAGGTCTAGCGCCCCCTGGGAGATGCCCGGCCCACGGCTGGTGGCTGGCTGGGTCCTCCCCAGCTCCCCAGCCTCCCATCCATTTCTGCCCAGGCACCGGTGCCACCACCCTCCCACCGCATCCAAGGCAGCCCAGTTCCCCACGGGCAGCAGCCGCGGACCTCCCAGCCTTTAAAACGGTCTCACCGAGCGAACCTCCTGGGTGTCCTTTCTTGGATTCAGATTCTTCTTAATATGAATAATTAGCAGAAACAGTCCAAGGGGGAGGCAGCAGCCATAGCAATCGACCCCAGTGATTTCCAAGCCTCGGGGAGAGCCCAATTTCGCTCCAATCCGGGTGCTGTAAATTCCCATCAAGCTAAGAAAATATAGTGCAATTTAGAAACACTGATACGGCAATAAAACACAGATCTCCGGCAAATGGAATTCAGCAACATCTAAAAATGGAGCCATACATTACTCCGCCTGCAAACTCCCTCCGGGGACATAATGCTCGGAGATGTTGGGGGTGCTTTATGTTCAAGTTGATCTTTCTTTTCCGAATGAAGGCAGGGGCCACCTGCAGCTGGGCCCCAGGTGGCCCTCTGGGGCAGGCCATCTCCATGGTCCAGAAAAGGGTCCCAGGTGAGCTCCTAGCTGGAGAGGACCGACGGCCTGGCCCCTGTCATCCAGGGGCTGCTGGAGGAGCATTCTGGGAAGGGTAGGAAAAGAGGGAGGGAGAGAAACTCACGAGCGGCCTTCAAGGGAAAAGCGATTGTTCCTACTTATCAGATGAAGATACTGATGATGGGAAATAAGGAGACTTGTTCAAGGTCACTCAGGGGCAAGCAGTCAAAGCTGCATTAAGCCCACATCTATCTGCCTCTTTCTACTCTATGTGCTGTCTTCCCCCCAGCTCAGGGCTCCGCCCTCCATTCATCAAAAGCTGAAACTGAGCCACATGCCGTGGCCAGCTGCTTCTAGGAGTATAGGTACAGCTACAGTGTGCAGGGGAGCCGCACTCTACAGTACGACAAACAGGAAGGGGTGCACTTACATGGTCCCCTGCCTCCTAAACACAAGGTCGGGGGGCCGGGTCCCCTTGGGAAGGATTGATGGATACAGGGCAGACCCACAGCCCCCAGTACACCCAACCCCTCCACTTCCCCAGCAGAGGCAGGGAGGAGGTCCGTCTGATCTCTGGCCTGAGTTGCACCCCCATCCCTCCCCATCCCACACTGCCTCCTCCAGTAGGCTAGCCAGGCCAGTCTGCTTGCTGAACACACTCTGTCCCTCCGTCACTCATGTTCACACGCACACATACACTCAAACTACTCACTCCAGCCTCCACGCTGTGCGTGGCAGGTGCCTCCACCAGACCTCGAACTCTCTGGGAGCAGAGACTGGTGTGCATGCGGCCTTTGACTGACCCCGGTCAGGGACTCCATTAATGCTGGGGACACACTGAAGACGGCTTTCGCATGCTCCCCCTGGGACCTACCAAGCCCGGGTGCCCGGAGCCCAGGAAGGACAGAAGAATTAGGGCGGAACTTTGTGCTAAGAATTCCAGCTCCGGAATCTGCACAGATGTGGGCTGGACTTCCAGCTTGCCATCTACGAGCTACGTGACAACTTGTGGGAGTCACTTACTCCCTCCCTGCCTCAGTTTCCCCTTATCCATCAGATGCAGTTAATAACGGGTCCTCCCCGGAGGGGATGCTGCAGGATGTAGTGAGAGGAGGAGTCAAGCACTTCCCACATTCTCGGCGCGCCGTGGGTGATCATCAGACCGCAACTGCGTCGTCAGGCCGGGCCAGACTCTGCTGCGACGCCGAACAGCCCCAACGTCGTGGTGAGTCGGTCAACAACGTCTCTTCCTCTGCGGTCCGGCCGCCCTCTGAGACAGTGTGAAGATCAGTGAGCCGGGCTGCCCTGATGGTGTGGCTCACCATCTCACCGGCAGAGAAGCCGTCCTTTTCTATAATTGGCTCGGCAGAGGGAGAAGCGGATGGGAGAGGAAGCGCTTTTTACTGCCTGAGCCTAGAAGTGACGGACAGTCCTTCCCCCGGCCTCTCGCAGACCCGACGCCTAACAGTACCTGACCACTAGCAAGGGTCATGGCGTATCTCCCACGTAGCCCGGATAGAGGAAAGAACAGTCCTGGTGAGCGCCTGTCAGGCCTCCCATCACACCTGTTAGTATCCCTTTTCTGCCCCCCATGTCCAGCTCCTTTCCCTGAACCCAGGGCCCAGCGGTGACACTCCACTCAAGACGCCAGAGTCCCTCCTTCGTTTCTGTCATGTGTCCAGGGAGCCAGCTTGCTGCCCCTGGCCCAGGGGGAAAGAGCTCTTGGCGAGCACAGGCGATCTCTGATGGACTCCCCAGCCCTCTTCCCCGGCCCCCCTTTCCACACTGACTGAGGAGTCCTCGTCAATTCATTGACAGCACGAAATCCAAGCCTCCAGCATCTGATTACAGTAGCACCTCTGACTGTCAGGGATAAATGTCTGTTGTCTTTAGGAAGATCTGTGTGGATGGAGATGCCAGGGAAGTCAGTGCTCACAGAACCGGATCCCTCCCCAATGAGATGTCATTTGTGGGCAAGTCAGGTATTTCCGGCTCCTGGCAGAACGCGGGGCTCTGCAGAGGGTGGAGGTAGGATTGAGGGGCGGGGGGACAGATATGCGAGGCTGCAGAGGGGGAACCAGAAACCAGAAATGAGCGGCTTCTGGGGGAAGAGGACAGTGGGTGAAATGGAGCCAGCAACCCAGAGGGGAAGCTATTTAGAAGAGGCTGAACAGGTGGGCTGTGGGAGATTGGGAAGGTCCTCCAGAGTGGAACCCCGCCGAGCTAACAAGAACAGGGACTAGAACACAGCACCAATATGATTTTTGGAAATTAAACTGGAATCCTAGTTCTACCATCCAACAGCTGTGTGACCTTGGATTCATTGCTCAACCTCTCTGAGCCTCCTCAGTAAATAAGTGATCAGAAGCCGTGCCTTGTGAGTGTCTTATAAAAATGCAGTGAGATGGATATGGAATGTTCAGCACAGGGACTGGCCCACAGCAAGACCTCAATCAGGGGTAAGTGGAAGCCTGGTGAGAGGGAGACAGGCCCGTTCCGGAAATGCTGGGCCACTGCTGGCAAAGTGGTTTCCCTGCCCAGATCGCCTTCACTTGAACGGTGTTCTAATTCCTCTGCCTCTGTGAGTATTGGCTGCTAACAGCTCCCAGCCGTCCACTTCTCAGGCGCCTCCTCACCCACGAGGTTACGGTTCCCATCTCCCAGCACCCGGGGCAGCTCACAGCCAGTGACCTACAACGTGGACATGCAGAAGCCTCCTCATTTCTTTAACATGGGTCCAAGCCACGGTGCAATCTGTGCTCCAGAGCTTGGCAGTAAGATCAGCCTGAAGCTAGACTCCTACTTCCTCACTCCCCTAGTCCAGAGAGCATTCCCTCACCCATTGATCCCCATGGCACGCTCTGCTTCTAAGGAATCTGGCGCAGACAGACACCAAGCAGGGGTGCAAGAAATGAGATCTAAGGTCCTGGGGTGGCCTGGCGCTGGCCATGACCTGGAGCTGTCCCAGGCTTAGCAACCGGACAGGCCCTGGGCCCCGATACAACTATGTCCCCTGGGATCAACCTTTTTTTTTTTAAAGATTTTATTTATTTATTCGACAGAGATAGAGACAGCCAGCGAGAGAGGGAACACAAGCAGGGGGAGTGGGAGAGGAAGAAGCAGGCTCAGAGCAGAGGAGCCTGACGTGGGGCTCGATCCCAGAACGCCGGGATCACGCCCTGAGCCGAAGGCAGATGCTTAACCGCTGTGCCACCCAGGCGCCCCTCCTGGGATCAACCTTGATCCCCTGTCTGGGGAGATTGACCCAGATCGGGTGGGGGTCAGGGCACTCGGTCGAGCTTTGGGGAGAGCAAGGGGTAAAGCAGGGAAGAAAAGGAAACTCACAACCCTTCAGATTTCTCTATTTATTGCTTCCTTCATTGCGGACTTATCCCCATGTCCTTAAAAAGGATTTGAGGAGCTTAAAACTAAATGCACTTAAAAGGGAATGGTGGTAAAAGCAAAATAGCACAAAAACCGTGTCAAAGGAGTGAAATATTTTTATTTCCTTGGAGACTAACGGGAATAATGAAGGCAGAGCTTCCTGCTGACATTGCCAGGAAAGCTCATCGTTGGAAGCAGGGCTCCCAAAGAGTCACCAGACCCCTTAATCCTCAGGGCAGTTCCTCTGGAGTTCCGGGTCTGTCTCAGATACCCTCCCTTTCTAAGCCCTGAACCGCACGCCTTCTGCCCGTAAACAGAAGAGGAAGAGGATCCAGGCTGTGTCCTGGCACTTTGCAGGGCCTGGGGAGAGTCCCTGTCCTGTCCAGGCCCCCGGCGTGCCCCTCTGCCAGTGAGAGGGTTGAGCCAGCTCGGCGCGGGGTGTCCTCTCCAGCTCTGACGCACAAGGACTCCGTCTAAGAAAACCAGCGGTCGGGCACTCCTGGGCCTCCTCAGGCAGGTGGGATGTGAATTCCACATCCCCAAGCCCTGGGGTGGGAGACGGAGGCACCAGGAGATGCTGGGGACCCAGCAGGGAGTCGGGACCTGAAGGACAAGGGTGAGGGGGAGTTGGGTACAGGCCTGAGCTGGACTGAGGGTGGAGGCGGGAGCAGGTAGGAAAACTGAGGGGTGAGCTGCAAGCTCAGAAGAGGCCTGGGAAGGCTGCGGAGCCCCTGTTCCTCTGGGAAAGTGGCCTGAGCCAGGGCTGGAGCCGAGAGAGACGAGCAGACAGGCCCCACTGCCCTGGGCTGGGTGGTCCCGGCAGAAGAGAACATGGGGGCCCGGGCCAGGGGTTCGGGGGTCTCAGTCTGCTGCAGGAGACAGGCACTGTGCTAAGCACGTGACGTACGTTCTCCCACACGATCCTCCCAACGCTCTTTGAGACGGCTTCCATCACTGGCTCCCTATGGGAGGGGATGCTGTAAGCAGTAAATGCTGGTCCCAGGTCCCCAGCTGGTAGGAGGCAAACTCGGGGGATGCTTGGGTCCCTTCTGACTCTAAGCTAGGGCTCTGCACCCTGCCTCAGGGCCTCCCTCAGTGGGACTCAGGGCCTTTCCAGTCCTGGGAGGACCCCAAAGGAGCCAGGTCCTGCTTTGCTAATCTCATCCATGTTAGATACCCCATTGGCATTCCAACTTGCCTCCTGGAAAGAAGCCCTTTACTGTAAGGGCGCTAATGTGGGGGGAGGGAAGGGGATGAAAAGCACTGGATTGGACTGGGATTAGGGAAGCATTTTGGCAAGATGGGGCCTTTCAGCACCCATAGATGTCAGCTTATCAGCAGGGCCCCCTAACTGATCTCGTACCCAACTCCCCACCTCAAGACCTCTGCCCTAAGCATTTACTTGCATCTCCCAGGACCAAGGAGGCCGCCTCTGCATCTCAGGACAGCCGCAAGTGTGGACTGCGAGTACTCCCGGTGCCTGTTGGCCCTGGGGAGACATAAGCGGATGTGCCACTTAAAAAGCATTTCTGAGAAGTGCAGAGGCGGCGGGTGTGCAGAGAGAACGGTTAGTGCTCAGGGATTAGTGGGCCGGCCCACATTCTGCAGGCAGCCCAGCTCCTGCGTGCTCTGAGACAAACGGCATTTCACAAGAAACATCGTCCAGGGGCAGAGCGGCTCTTGAAAGAAAATCCACAGGAGGCTGTGGGAGCCGAGAAGCTGCTCTCTGGGAATGGCATGTTCCGAGCAGGGCAAGTGGGGTCCCTGGGGTCCCAGAGGCTTTCAGTGCCCAGCCCAGGCTTGGGTCAAAGACCAAGAGAGCATTACCCTCAGCCTCTGTCACTTCAAGAGCCCAGAGAAATTCCAGGAAACACCATGCCAGGCCGTGAGCTTGGTACTGTCATTATCCCCATTCTACAGCTGGGGAAACTGAGGCTCAGATGAGTGGAAATATTTAAGAGTGGGGTTAAGAATGTGGGCACTGTTCCACCCTAGGTGGTTCAAATCCTTGCTCTTCCATTTTCTAGCTGTGTGTCCTTGGGCAAGTCCCATGATCCTCTCTGAACCTCAATTTTCCCACCTGTAATACGAGAGAAATAATAGTACTTCTCCCAGAAGTTACTATGGGAATTAGATGAAAAATGTAACTGACACATCAGACCTATTGGTTCCTTAATATGCTATAGCTCTGGTTATTGTTAGATTATTCAGGTCAATACTTATTGACCACTTGGTTGAATCCATTATAGAGTCAAAATAAGCCACTTCTTTTCTCCTGGTTGGTGAAAATGCCCAACATGTCCCCCTCGGGCCACTTACTCTGGTGCTAATGCAGTTGTGGCTACTGGACCATATGCTGACCCTGGGAAGGCAGAGGTGTCCAGAGGTCACCGCCCCCTCCCCCCATCTTCTTGCTCCACCCTTGGAGACGGGGTTGAGAGCCATTCACACACAAGGCTCTGCTGAGTGCTGGGCCACAGGACACCTGGGGGAGGTCCAGGTCCGGGAGGCTCCAGGTGGGCATAGGTCGTGAGAGGCTGGCCGTCTGCCCCGAAGACCAGATGTTGGAGTGAGAAGCTGGCATGAGTAGGGGCAAGTCAGAGTTTGGAAGTGGACCTTAGGAGGTAGAGATCAGACGTGTGTTTTGGGGGTACGACGTCAGAGAGGAGCTTCAAGGATCAGGGGTCAGAAGTGACCCTTGAGCGGGCCGAGCTGGTGGAGGGACCTAGAAGGGAGAGCTTACACGGGCCCCCTAGAGCCCAGCTGTTGGAGGTGAGCCTTGGCATGTCTGGCTCAGAGGCCAGAGGGGGCGGTGGGCTGCTGGCTGTGTGTGTCGGGTTCTCTGAGTTTCCTAATCCTACTATAACGACCTGAGGGTCTTTAAAATACCAACTGCATTTTCTTACAGATCTGGAGGCCGGAAGTCGGACCTAAAGTCAAGGTGTCGGCCAGGCTGCTTCCATCTGGGCGCTCTGGGGGGGCAGAGGCAGAATCCATTTCCTTGCCTTTTCCAGCTTCCAGAGGCCACCCACGTCCTTCAGCCTGTGGCCCCTTCCTCTGTCTTTAGCCGTGGGCCTCCTCAAACCCCTTCCTCTCTGTCCCTTCGCTCTGACATCATCCCTTCCTATCTGACACTGACTCCTCCTGTCTCTGGCCTACGAGGACCACGTGATTACCTTGGGTCCACCCAGATGAGCCAAGATAATATCCCTGTCTCAACACCCTTAAGTCAATCGCGTCTACAGAGCTGGCTTGGTCATACCAGGTAGCATTCATAGGTTCAGGGATAAGGACGTGCCCATCCCCCAGGAGCCATTACTCACCTACTACTGGAGGTGGGGGACTGGCTGAGAGCCTTAGGGTTTACAGATCTCTAGCAAATGAGATCCCTTAGGAAGGAGAGAGCACAGTGCACCCAGGACACGGCCCTCAGGGTTGGGGTCAGTGCAGGACCGCAAGGGCAGGATGCAGGGGCCCAAGCCCAGCCCTGGGCTCGAGCAGGGCCCGAGGAGGTGGTGGTTGAGCCCAGGAGGTGAGGAGAGGACCAGGCAGCCACCACAGCAGGCAGGGCTCTGTTATGCCCAATGGCTTTAGCAGGCCGAGGCTGCGAGGCTGGCTTCTGCCCACGGTGTCTCAGGGGCACCGCTGGGCACAGGGTAGGTGGGGACGGGGCCGCAGAGGCTCGGTCCACAGGTTACCATGCCCACGCGCAGCCCAGGCTGCCCACCCACTCCTGGCACCGGGAAAGGCCAGTCTGCTCAAGAATCTGCTGCTGGGAGCGCCTGGGTGGCTCAATCGGTTAAGAATCTGCCTTTGGTTCAGGTCATGATCCCAGGGTCCTGGGATCAAGCCCCAGGTCGGGCTCCCTGCTCAGTGGGGTGTCTGCTTCTCCCTCTGCCCTTCTCCTTGCTCGTGTGCTCTCTTTCTCACTCTCTCTCTCAAAGAAATAAATAAAATCTTGAAGAAAAAAAAAGAAAGAGAGAGAGAGGGAGAATCTGTTGCTGGTCCAGGAATGCTGAGCCAGCCTGGGGAGGCACAGGGGTGGTCCTGTGGGTGTGGGGGCAGCACTGACCGCCGCACCCTGCAGTGTCTTCAGGACACCCTGAACGTTACAATATAGGCTCTGCGTGTCTCCATTCTTCAATCTTCCCTCATCCCGTCTCTCTCTCTCTATGTCTTTCTGCTTCTCTCTCTTCTCCCTCCCCCTTCCCTTCCTTCCCCCCTCCCTCTTTTCCTTCCTTCCTTCCTTCTTTCCTTCCTTCCTTCCTTCCTTCCTTCCTTCCTTCCTTCCTTCCTTCCTTCCTTTCTTCCCTACCCAATTTCTCCCACCACATTGAAGTTAAGACCCCAAGACAGCTTGAAACAATACACACATTAAATGAACATTGAGGGAAGGAGAAACGAGAACAGGCAAATAGGGTCAGGATAGAAAATACAAACCATAAGTTACTAGAAAGAATTTGGCTCCAGGCTGAAGCAGAAGGAAACGGGATCTGTTGCGGGTTTGGGGGGAGGGGGGATCCACAGAATATAAGCAAACAGGTTGCACATGTGTTCTTGGTCTGGAGATTACACAGACATCTGAATGTTCTCCACATCGGCCCACTTCAAAACCCCACCCTCAGGTCCCTGCCCAGACTCTGCAGCCCGACCACCTCACTGGAGAGATGGCGGCGATCCAGGCTCTAGGTCCTGTCCTCAGAAGTTCCGCTTCCCTCTCTGGCCCTTCCAGCTGTCGCCCAGCAGACAGGGCTGGCGCCTCTCATCTCTGGCAGCCGCTGCTCTGTCCCCTCGCACCCACTGAGAATCAGAAGAGGGGAGGAGGGAAAGGAAGGCACATTTATGGAGCTCCTACTGTATGCCAGGCATCCGCATCACCGATGTAGACCTGCCAAGCACTCTGGCCCACCCGCGTCTCCGATGCTCCCTCTGCCTGGAATGTTCTTCCACTCCTTTGCCATCGGACAAGCTCCTAACATCCTGCGTGGCGTTTCCTCACTAGAGTCCCCGACCACCGCCACATCGCGCTCCCCACCATTCTCACATAAACCATTTCCTGTCCCTTCATAGCGTGATCGCAATTTATGATGCTTTACAAATGGTCGCTAAGTGCGTGCGTCTGCCCTTCCTTTTGCTCTGAGAGCCTGCCGCGTTGACGGCGGTGCCTGACACCTAGTAGGTTATCCGTAAATACTTGTTGAAGGAAGAACCATTTATTTCTGTTTATCTGATGTGTCTTGGGGAAATTAAGTGAGCCTGCTCGAGGTCATGCAACAGGGAGGAGCTGCGGCCAGGATCTGCGCCTGGTGATCTGGCTCCAAAGTCCGCTCTCTTCCCATAGCATCAGCCGCCCCGAGGGGAGCTGACCCCAGCCAAGGATGCGTGTGCGGGGGCAGAAGAGGGGATGGCTAGTGGGTCCCCGGTAGAAAAGAGCTGTTTGGCTTTGAATCAGTCCTGCCGCCACAAAACGCATTGCAAGGAACATTTCCTGCCACCTGTTATTCATAAACTCTAGAATCATTTACTGCGCGCCGAGCACTGAGCTCGGTGGCAGGGATCCAGCAGTGAGCAAAACCAAGACCCAAGACGGAGGTGGCCCTGCCTTGAGACTTCGCGATCCAGCAGGATGCTCCCAGACCTGCTCCCTGTGGTGTGCCTCGGTGAGCTCAGGCCGCCGGCGAGGGCTCATAGTTAATTTGGCACGAATTTTTAAGCTCGCTGTGAAACCCAACCCTTATTTAAAAATTGAATGATGTAAACTAACAGCTAAACTACATTATAAACAAAGGTAATCAATGCTCAAACCTCATCATCTCCATTACTTTACCATTATCTATGACCTCGAGCTTCTTTGCATGAACCGAATCTGGGAATACTATATAATGAATGGTGTGTGGCTGAGCGTCTCTTCCTGATTCTGAGTTCAGTGACGTCACATTGGTGCTTTGAAGTGGAGGGTATTTATACCGTGGAACTTGGCAAATGCAGCCCATCAGGGGTTGGTCTGGTTTGGTTTGGTCTGGTTTGGTCCGGTTTGGGAACCAGCTGCTGACTGCAGCCCCCCACCCCCACCTGTTCCCCGTCACACAGTCAGACTGTCTCAGATCTTCTTGGCTCTGAGCTGGAAGTTAGTGGGCTGGGGTTGGTGGGAGTGGGGACCTTGGCGGGAGAACACTCCGATCCCCCGCAATTCTGTCCTCTTTGGCCTCAGTGAGTGTACAGACGTGAAGGACCTTGGTTCTCTGCATCCTCACCTCGCAGAATAAAGTCTAAGCCTGGCTGCTCTCTTCCAAAACAGCTGTTCCCACAAAGCTTTCAGGGCTTATTTCCGATCATAGACACAGCTGGACCATGGCTCCCATGCCGACATGTAACAAACTTTCACTTTACTCACATTCTCAGGAAAATTGACGATTTTCTGCCGTTTTATTACACTTGACGATAATTTAAAAGGCAGGTTTAGTGCATCCATAAAACCGACTTTGCAACAAGCTTGTGATGGTAGAAAAATACATTTGGCCGGGGCCTCTTGTTTGAAGTTGCCATCCTAGGCTCCTGGAACCCCACAGCCTGTCGCTGTCCCACTTCTGGGAGGCGCCCTGCGGGCCTGGGTCTTTTCCCTGAACGTCCCCCCCCCCAACCCCAGCAGAATGGCCCCTGCCTCCATCCCCCGCCACCTTCTCACTGACCACTGATGCTGGGCGACTTGACCCAAGTTCTAGGGCATGCATGCACTGATCGCTCTGCTGAGGCCCTCCAAGGGCAGTGCTGGCTTCCGAAAGGGAATTTATAGCTGGCTAATCAAAGCTTAATTACAGCAGCTCAGCGGGCTCCAGCAGGAACTCAGGCCGGAATGGTTTTGCTAGGAAACTTTTTACGAGCTTAAGCAGAAGCAGCAAATTAGCAGGAATGAGAGGAAAATCATCCTACCTTAACTGTGTCCCCGAGCTGGGAATCTGCAGTCACCCCTGCAGAACGTGGCTCTGGGTGGCTCAGGGAGGAGGAGTGGGGGTGTGGGAGGGTCCCCTAGGGCAGGGGTCTGGGTAAAGTCCCCTAGGGTCAATGGGCTGGACTCTTGTTACTGTCGCTTCTGCCACTCTCAAGGTGAGGAACACAGGTGGCTCGACACCTTGTCCCCTCACGGCTGTCCACCTCCTCTCCATCCCTGCGGCTACTGGCACGGCCACAGGCCACCACACAGCCATGTGGCCTGGCCTCTCCCCTCATTCCTGGGCATCTCCCTCACCTCCACTCTCCACTTCTCCATGCTTCTGATCAAGAAACTCTCCCACCCTCCTCCACCCCACCCCATATTTTAAAATGCCTCTGCTCTCTGCAAATCTCTAATCCATCATTCAACTAACTCCTTCTCTCTTGCTCAGCCAAGGCCCTGCCTCCCAGTTCCCAGAAAAACCATAAGCTGTTAGGAGTGCCTCCAAATCCCCACTCTTTGATACTCCTATACCCCCACCTTCCTACATGCACACCCCTCCCTCCTCTGTTCCCTCACCCTTCTAAGGAAAAGTCATTTAGAGCAAGTAAGAGCCAGAGAAACCTGGATTTGAATCTTTCTAAGGCGAGTAAGTTAGCCTCTCTGAGCCTCGGTGTCCTTATCTGTAAAATGGGAACGATAAAATCTTCAACACGAGGTGCTTATGGAGTGGTCCACAGGCACTTAAATACCATGCCAACACACTGCAACATTCAATAAATGGTGGGTACCAATTTAACTATAAAATGGTCAGCAGATATCTATGGCAATTACGGTTGCCCCCTAAAAAAAGAGAGCTTCCTGATCTGTGTGTCTATTATTAGCAGTCAGAACCAAAAGATGCTGGAGAGAGGGAACCCCAAGGGAGAGAGGGTGACAGCAGCGTCAAAGGCAGGGAACGCAGGAGCTGGGGGCCTTGGGACAAAGAAAGGCAAGGGCCACGGACCTGGGTGTGGGCAAGCAGGACAGGGGCTTCCTACAGATGCTGGGAGACAGCCAGGAGCTCCCAGAGGGCTACAAAGCAGGAGGGAGGGGCTGCACGGGGCTTCCTTCACTTGTCAGTTAAAGTGGGCTTCGGGAATTAATCATCTTATTTACAAATTAAGAAAGGATGAAACTTGCTTTGTGCTGCCCTTGCCCACGCGGAAGCTTCTTTCAACTTTATGAACTTCTCTGACGATGAATAAAACCACTCCGGCATGACAGGCACCGGTATTATTCTGTGCGCATTCCTTATTCCTAATGTCATCAATTACAATAATCAGATAACTGTAACACCGGGCTGGAGCAGGGATGCTGCCGGGGAGCAGGCGTGCGCGACCACGGCTCTTCAGAACCACTCGCTCGTGCTTTTAAAGCACCAGAAGACGGCTGGGAAATGTGATTGCCCTTAAGTTTTAAATTACCTGCAATCATTAAAATAATCTAGTTCATATTCATAAAGCTGTGATTATATTTTACATACCCAGTAAACACTTTATGAGAAAAACCCACAATCCCGCAATGAAATAAAGAGGTTCGATCTGGTGGCGTCAAAACGCAAGACAGGTTGGCACGGAATCAGCCCGAAACACCGAGTTGGAGGCTGATCGCTCTGTGGGACATATTCCGTGGCTCTGCGGAGGGGGGCGTGGGGTGGGTTTTTGAAAGTATAGTCAGCAGATAAGGAAGAGAAAGGGTAGGGGAGGGGAAGACAAGCCCGTTTCTGGAGCTTCCAGAATTGTCCTTGGCCCATGTCTCTGGGCTACCTCCATCCATCTGACCCCTCTGGTACCCGCGGTGAAGGTCACCACCCATCATGGAGCACGCCTGGCACCGCGGGATGCATGCTGGGATCCCGCTGCAGAAGAACTCTTGTTACTTTCATTTGACAGATAGGGAAACTGAGGCTCAGAGGGGTTAAGTGACTTTTCTAAGATCACACAGTACGTAGGGAAGTCACACTCCAAGCCCAGGTTTGTGTGACTCCAAGTCCACATCCCACTCTTTCATTGAGGTGCCTAGTCCAAGGTCGTGCGGAAGTGAATGGCAAGCTGTGTGACGTGTGTGGCCTCCGCACACCCAGGCACTTTCTGCTGTGCCCTGTCATACTGGGAGAAAGTATCCTTGGCATTCCGTGGGGTATCTTGTGTGAAGCATCAGGGCCACTGGGTGCTAGATCCGAAACCAAGCATCTCGCAAAAACTCCCTGATGTTAAAACATATGTATCCATTTCCTTTTTAAATTTTTTAACAGGACGCCAATGAGGCTTAAAAACGCCTGATAAATGACAACCTTCTCCTCCCACCAGAATTAGACAAATGGAGACAAAAATACCAGCTTCAGTACTTAGAGAAGGCCGTGTAGATGGAAGAGCTAGGTGGCCTATGGAGACGGGTCCCCTGCATTGAACCTGTGTTTTCAGGACTCCTCTCTGTCCCTCGCCCTACACCCCGTCCACCAACAAGTCCTGTTGACCCTGCTTCCTAATACCAGGTCTGCTGCCCCTCCCCATCCCCGTGGCCCGGGTAGGGGGTCACCACACTCGCTCACCTGGACGCCTGCTTGTCACAGCCCCCAGCTGTTCTCTGTGCTTACACTCCTGCTGCCTCCAATCCCTTCTCCTTCCTAAAGGACGTTTGAAAACACAAATATGATCATGTTTTAAAACCTCACCATGGTTACGAGGCTTAGCAGAATCCGAGCCGTGTCGGCCCTTTACCCTCATCTCTACGACCTGCCCCCCAGCGCTGGGCCACCTCGCCAAATGCGCCATCGGGGTTTGAGGCAAGGACAAATAACATCCTCTTTCTCTCCACGTCCAGACTCAGATTCCTTTGTGAGAAAGGGCCAAATGGAGCACGGTCAGTCTCCCAAGCACAGGAGTGTCTCCTGCTCCCTCCAGGCAAGCGGGGAGGGAGGAACAGGGGGATGGAAGGACAAGGTTACTTACCCTGGAGTAGACATTTCCTCTCCACTTCCTAGCAGGGGAGCAGGGTTCTCCCTGGGACCTCAGGGAGGTCACACATGCTGTTCCCATAGCCACCAAAGTGTTTGCACCTGACCCCCCCTCCTGTCTCCCCCCTAGTGCTCGAGCGCCCAGCTTAAGCATCTCTTGCTCCCACGAGCCTTCCTGACTCCCCACGGAAAGTGTCTCATCGCTCCTCACATTCTTCTTAGATCATGCATCTCAATTCTTGTTAGACGCACAACTGAGAAATTCTTTAGTGCCTGGGTCCCCTGTGAGGAGGGCAGGGGCCTCGCTTGGCTGGGTTTCCATGGCACCCCCAGGCCGTTGGCTTTAGGAAGCACTCATTCAATGTTGCTGGATGATGGATGAACGAAGTCTTCTATACCACCATCTGCCTATGCCAGCGAGGATTGGCCAGGACGTGACGCAGTAACAAAGAGCCCAGGGTGCAGGGCCCACTGCCAAAGTCTACTTCTGCCTCGTGCTGTAGGTTCATTACAAATCATCTGGGTCCTTGGCCTTCCGCTCTGAGGCCAGGGTGACAGAGCAGGCACCATCTGGGACATCGCGGTCACTGTGCCGAAGACAGGAGAGCATAGTGAATTGCACACTTGCTCTTCAAGCTTCTGCTTGAGATCCCATCCACTCAACCTCATGGGCCAAAGCAAGTCATGTGATCACCTCTCCCCAAGTATAGTCCTATCCTGTGCCCAAAACTGGAAATAGTTGATGGACAACACTAATGACCACCGTCCAGTCAGTCCCTTATACCCACCCTGGACCTGGCTCTATGCTCATGAATCCCAGACAGTGCTATCTAGAGCCGGGCTATCCAACATGGTGGCCACATGTGACTTTCGAGCACTTGAAATGTGGCTATGTTCAAAGACCTCCTGGGACAAAGGGAATTTAACATGTCTCATTAGTAATTTTTAATTTTGATGACATGTTGATATTTGGGATCTATGGAGTTAAATAAAATACATATTATTACATTTAATTTTATCTGTT
The DNA here is from genome assembly GCF_024610735.1 of Ursus americanus. Classification (NCBI taxonomy): domain Eukaryota; kingdom Metazoa; phylum Chordata; class Mammalia; order Carnivora; family Ursidae; genus Ursus; species Ursus americanus. Next base: position 3,149,731 of record NC_142159.1, read on the forward strand.
TCTTTTTACCTTTTGTAATGTGGCTACCAGAAAACTGGAGAGTATGTACATGGCTGACACTTGGGGCTCATATTCTATTTCCATCGGACCGTGCTGCTTTAGAACATCGGATCTCAGCTAAGAGGTGGCCAACAGCAGGACCGAGCTTACACATGAAGTCAAGTGGCCCGGCCAATAGAGGGGAGGGAGCCAAGGAGGAGGGAGCCAGAGGGTGGGGTGGCTTAGCCACAAGGTTCCCTCCTTTACAATACCTCATGAGCCTTTCCTGATGACGAAGCCACTGTTCCAGCCCTGGTGGCAGGGGGGACCTCATTTCCTGGCCCTCCTGGGGGCCCCCTTGCTGTTTAACACAGGCAAGCTGTCGGGTGTGGCACAGAGCCTCGCTGCCACTGTCTGGTGCCCAAGGAGCTGGCAGCCAAAAAGGCGCTCTTGCCTGCGGAGAAGTGTTAATAAATATTTACCGAGCCCTTTGACAGTGCCGAGGGAGAATACAAATCAGCCCCAGCAGGCGCTGAAATGAGCCTCCCCCAGGGCTGGCAGCCACAGGCTCCCGCGGTGCAGGGCCGGGCAGCCCACTGACCTTCGCCTGCCTGCACCTACCCCCGAGTGGCCCGCCAGCCCCGTTTACAGAAGCCGTGAAATAAGACAATCTCTCACTATTGATTTTGTGCCTCTCCCTGTGACCGCCGCCCTGGATAACTCACAGTGTATGGATTTTTCTATAAACCCCCAAATTAATATCTGCAGCGGGAGGGAATATACTGCTGCTGGCTGTGGTCAAGGCTTCTGGCCCCGCTGGGCTGGGGCTTAGAGGACACGCGGCCCATGGCTGCCCCTTCTGGACAGGGGTCCACCACCTGCCTGACCCCAGCTTTGGAGCACTTGTCGGGCTGGGGGCCTGGAGGCTAACCTGCTGACCTACTCACTCACCCATCAGGGACCCCCAGGAATGAGGTTGTGCCTGCAGGAGTGGCACCTGGGGACCCTCTATTCCTTAAGAAGAGAGTCCCCGGGAATGGCAGGGCAGAAGTCATATCTTTGCCTTCACTGAACTGGGGTTCACTCCCTGCTCCACCACCAACCTTCTGTTGGACCTTGGAAAGTTACTTAACCTCTCTGTGCCTCTGTTTCCCAAGCAGTTAAGTGGGGATAATAATGAACATTATAGGGTTGTCGTGAGGATTATTACACTTATCCAAGAGACGCAAAACAACATAATTCCCACTTGGATGAGAGCTCTGACGGACAAAAGCAGAGTGATAGTCTAAAGGATAACTTGGGGAGGTCTCTTGAGGTCAGGTTGTCAAGGAGGGTCTCTTTGAAGAGGGGACACAGGAGCTTAGACCCGGAAGGTGAGAAGGAGCCGTGCAAAGAGCTAGGGAAGAAGCTTCCAGGTGGAAGGATCAGCAAGAGCAGAAGCCCAGAAGAGGGAGTAAGAAAGGCAACGTGGTGGGCACAGCCCATTTCCCTGCAGGGAGTGGAGACCCAAGGATGGGAAGTCCCCTCTTTACTTCAAGGGATGAGGGCTGGGGACCATGGACAGAGTCCAGTCCCTCAGGCTCCCCGCTCCTGGGTCCAGCCCCAGGCCTGCCGGGGGCTCTCTCCACTGGTGAGGGGCACAGAGAGGCAAGGCACCACCTTGGAGAGCTGGAGAAGAGCAGGAAGGGGCAGGCAGCAGGAAAGGAGGGTGAGGCGAGGTGAGAGGAGAGAGGCAGCCACCAGGGTGGGTGTCCAGCCAGCCAACCGAGCGCTCCAAGGACTGACAGTGGAGCGGAGAGCAGACACATTAATGAAAAATGAATAAACTCCCCCAGCTCAAGCCAAGCAAACGTTTGCTGCAGACACATCTAATCCAATTGTCCTTAATAAAACTGTTAATTGGGTTTGGGAGTCTCCGCGGGGCCTGGCTGAGCCTGTGGGCTGCTTAGTGCTCCCCCATTTCTCCCCACACACAGCCCCTGCTCTGCTGCTATGAATTCACCCAGCTTGACGCTTCAGGGGACAGGGAGGAGGAAGGCGAGTTAGGACCGAAGGAATTCTCGAGACTGGGGCAGGTGTGAGCACGTGCTTGGGTAGAGGTGTGCATGTGTGCGTGCCCCCGGGTGCACACATGTGCTGCGTGAACAGAAAGTGGTTATGGATTCAGGGTCTGGGCCCAGGCGGCCTGGGTTCCCATCTCAGCTCCCCACAGCCCTACACCACTCCCTTAACCTCCTCTGGGGCTCGGTTCCCTCCTCTGTAAGGTGGGGATGATAATCATGGCGCAAGCCTCCAAACACGGCTGGGGGCACTCGATCCGCATACAGTGCTCAGTGGCCATGAGCGACTACTCTCTGGCCTGCGCTGCTGGCCCAGCCCCAGCCTAGCCTTGGACTTCGGTTCTCCTTCAAGTACTTTTGTGCCTCCTCCGCGGGGTCTGAGCCATCCTGCTGGCTCACACCCCTTGGACCTGCAGCATCTGTGGCTGCAGCCTTGCTCGGGGCAGGATCTCAGTGCTGCGGCGACCCTGCAGGGCAGGATCAGTAAATCCATTTCAGAGGTAAGGAAAAGGGGGCTCAGAGGGAGTGAGTGACTTTCCTGGGATCACACAGCTAATTCCACTGAGTTACTTAAAAGGACATGGAAAGACTGGGAGGTTGTAGACAGAGACAGAGAAGAGCAGGGATGACTGCGTCTGCTCTGAGCAAGGAGAGTGTCCAGGCAGCACCTGCGGCTGAGAGGCTAGGGGCTGGGCTGCCTGCCCATGTGGCCCCTGAGCCCCCAGGATGGTAGCAGCAGGACTCGCAGGAGAGGAGGCCGAGGGTCAGAGGCCAAAGTCATCAGGAGATTCCCCCTCTTTTTCTTCCTGCCTCTCTTGCTTCCTTTCTTCCATTCTCTCTCTCTTCCCATAACTCGATACTCACCAAGCACTGGGGTTCCAGCAGGTAACGGGAGAAATCGGCCCCCACTCTTGAGGCATTTACATTTTTGGGGGGGGAGAGACAATTTTAAGAAGCAAATAAATAAAAACAAGTCCAATTAGTGATCAGTTCCTGAAGAAAATGAGAAAGGGATTGGACTGCGTGTCCAGGGAACGTCTCCCTACACAGGAAGCCGGTGATGGGAAAGAACCAGCCATGGAAGGATCTGGAAGAAGAGCATTCCAGGCAGAGATGCAGACAGGACAGTGTACCTGAGTGAGAAGGAAGAAGAGGACTTGGGAGGTTGCCAGGACTAGAGTATGAAGGGCCTAGAAGGGGCTGGAATTGATTCTGAGAATCAATGGGAATCCACTGGAGGCTTTTAATCAGGGAAAAAAATATACCTTGATTCTTATTTTTAAGAAATCCACTCCAGCTGCTGTGTGGACGATGGACCCTAGAGGGCAAGAAGAGGAAGCAGAAGGGGGATAGGGGAGGTCCTGGTCCATCCCAGGGGAGAGAGATGCTGGTGGCCTCCCAAAGGGACGGGAGGAGGGAGGGAAAATTGGGGAGCTACGTGAACAAAGAGGGGTCACCAAGAAGGTGGCATTTTCAATATCTCCCTGCGAGCTGCGGGTTTCTATCCATCCCTCATTCATTCCTATTTACATTTACTGAGTGCCCAGGGAGGAGCTGCTGTCCCTGGTGCTGCCAATCCAGCAACAAACCAGAGACAAACTCCCTGCCCTGGGACAGATTCCATTCTAGAGGGAGGGAGCAGACAGTTGGCTTCTACACATACATAGACTGGCAGGTGCTGGCAGTGCTGGGGAGGAAAACAAAGTAGAGAGGCTGGATGGGGAATGGGCCCAGGGAGAGGTGTCGTTTTAGATCAGGTGGCTGGAAAAAGCCTCGCAGAGATGGTGACACAGGGTGAAGAGCTGCATCAGCTGAAGGAGATCTGGGGGAGGGCATCGTGGGCAGAGAGAACAGCAAGTGCAAAGGCCCTGAGGTGGGAGTGAACTTGGTGTGTGTGAGGACTTGTGAGGCCAGGAGCACTGGCGTGGAGAGACCAGGAAGAGAAAAGGAAACAAGGTCACAGAAGTGATGGTGTCCCTCAGAATCCCCTCTACAACGCAGCAAGGTACTTACCGTTAACCCCACTCCCCAGGTGAGGCATGGGAGGGGTGGACAAATGAAGTGCTGGGCCCGTGGTCAGGTTGCAGGGGGCCAGACTTCAACCCTGGCTGGTTCCAAAGTCGGTGGACTTAACAAGGACATGCTGCTGCCGTTGCTGGCTGTCCTACATAGGGAGGGACAAGATGAGGGATGACCCCTGGCCACCCAGTACCCAGAATATCCACCAGCTGCTATTACTTTAGTATTGGTCCCATTTTATAGATAAGGAGACTGAGGCAGGGAGTGGTGGTCCGTCGCCTGAGGCCATGCTGCCAGAGCTGGGTTTCAAAAGCATCTGTCCGACTCTGGTGCTCCACTCCTGCCCGCTGCTATGGAGGCTGGTCCTTGAGCATGGGCAAGGGTGGCTCTAAGTCCAGGAAGAGGGGGCTAGTGGGGACAGAAGGAAGCACAGACTCCAGCCTGTTGGGATTCAGCCTGGGACCCCACCATCTGCCCATCTGTCTGTCCACCCAGCCTTCCATCCACCATGTTCCACTGACTCTGTATCTCTGTAAGGGCCACCTGCACCCAGCCTCAAGGGCTTCCTTCCAGCTCAGGGTCTGGCATTAGGGCTGACCCCTCGGGTCACCTCCCGGCCACACGCCTCACTCCAGAGCCAGCCAGGCAGCCCCACCCACCAGCCGCCCTTCAGAATGACACATCCTGGGACTTCTTGTCATTTCCCATCCAAGATTCCATTACGAGGTGTGATTGCTGAAGTAATAGACAGATAACGGATCTGTCCGAGCCCCGCCTGGCGCACCGGGCAGCTGCCGGGTTTTTCCCATTAGCCACAGGGCTTGACGGACAGTAATGGATTTCATACTGATGCCGGAGCCTGCGGCGGATAATTCCATGATAACGGTTTATCAGGCACTGACGGGAGGTAATGGGTAATCACCAGGCAGAAAGCAAACCCGTCAGGGAGCCCTGGCCTCCGCCCAGCCTGGCCCCACTTTTGTTGTGCCAACTGCCACCTTCTCAGCTCACAGGCCACCTCCCCTCTGTGTCCTGAAGGCCGTCAGTGCACTGGTCAGCTGGGCACGTGTGTGTCCAGGCCCAGCCCGGGCCCGTTTGCCAAGGAGATGCTGGTGGGTGACGGCCCCCAGCCAGCCCCCACCACCTTCCTGCCCAGCGGGACTTGAAGCACACTTGGAGGACAAATGGGGGCTTCAAGGACAAGGCAGCCCACTGTGTCCCCCAAACTCCAGCCTTCCTGCCACACAGAGCCCTGAGTCCGAGTTCAGGATATCAAAGGGGCATAAGCCTGCGCCAGGGGGCATGCAGGTCTGAAATGGGGGGGGGGGGGGGCGACTGCCAGCTGAGCAGGGAGGGGGAGCAAGGAGGGCACAAGGCTTAGCCTCACCTGGGGGAGTCAGAAGAGCCGAGTTGCCCATTAGGCCCAGAAGACATCAGCCTGAGGCTCAGCTGGGCCACACGTGGCCCGGAGCAGACGATGCGCCAGGCTCCTGGGCCCAGGGAACGCCGGGGCAGCAGCGGGAGGGAGGCGGCTCAGACAGCTTCTGAGTGCGGATGTGGGCATCCCTCCTGCCTCGGCCTCCAGTGAAGCTGGCCACGGTGGGCCCGTTGACGGAAATCAGCAAATGCCACAGACCAGCCCGTCTATTCCTCCCCAGAAGAGCCTGTCGGTAAATGTTTGCCAGGCCACCCCCAGTTCGCAGAGGGTGGGGGAGAGGACAGATGTCTGTGCAGGGTCAGTGCATGAAGGAAGGAAAGAGCAAGAGCGGGCAAGTCTGAGGACCCAAGGCTTCATTCATTCGTTCGTTCGTTCATTCCTCATTTACATAGTGTAGCCGCGGGAGCTACAAAGTCAGGCCAAGTGCGAGGGGAGCCGCAGATGTGGGAACAAGCTGCAGCCATGTAGCCTCTGCGATGGGTGGTGGGCGGTGGGTGAGCAAGAACGGGGGATGGGGAGAGCCCTGCTGACTCTGACTGAGCTCTCCCAACCCTGGGGTCAAGCGGTTGGGGGCGGCGTTCCAGGCAGAGGGAAGGGCAGTCACCGCACGACGGCCAAGCCATCTTTTATAAATGTAAGCATCGTGCACCTGCCCGAAGCCTGCAAGGGTTCCCCCTCTTTTTGGATCAGAGACCGGGATGGCTGCCCTGCCTCCTGTCCACCCCCCTTGGCCTGACTCACTCCCTATTCCCAGGCACAGAGGTGCCGCCCTCCCTCCCCTCAGGGCCTGAGTGCTGGGTCTTCCCTCTGCTCAGAATACCACTCACACACACACACACACACACACACACACACACACACACTCACACCCATCCCCCTCACCTGGCCGACTCCCCATGGCCCTTCAAATCTCAGCTCAAACGCCATTTCCTCAGGAGCCTCCCCTCACCCCTGCAACCACATCAAGCCCCAACACACCCGCTTCTCTCTGCACACCTCTCACCGTCAGTGACTAAATACTCATCTGGGTGATCATCTGGCCAGTGTCTGCTGCCCACCTCTAGACCAAACCTCCAGGAGGCAGAGCCTTTGCCTCCTTCGTGCCAAGAACAGTGCCTGGCACCCGGGAGGTGCTCAGTGCCCCTTGGCAGATGCAGGGACGAGTGAGCGGGTGAGTGGAGAGGCACCTCACTCAGACACAGGTGAAAGGGGGAGGCAGGGAAGGCACACCTGGTGGTCCCCTGCAACCCCACCGGCCCACGCACCATGCCCAGGAGAAGGTTGGCACGGCCGTCCTTCCTCGGGAGAGGCAGAGTGAGTTCCACTCCCCCCGTGCCTGTCCTTGGACCCTTGAGGGCTCAGCGCAGTGAGAGAAGGGGTAGGACAGACAGACAGGGACCAGCCTGGCCGCTAAGGTAGGAGATGTGACCGCCCCCGCCCCCAATCTGTCCCCGCCCCTGCCGGGCTGAGCACTGCGATAATTAAACTGGGTTTGCTCAGCCAGACCCTGGAGGGGCCGGCTCCAAGCACTCCAGATGGGCTTTATTTGTCAATTTGAAAACTAATCTCTGACTATTTAAATAGCAGCTTATCCGGGCCCAGACCAGGGTTAGCATTTGGCATCCTGGCTGAAGAGGGTGGGCAGCACTCCCCAGGTGTGAGGGAAGGATTTAGGGTGAATTTCCATCCAGAAAGAGGAAGAGCCCAGAGCAGTCCTACCCCCCTCTTCCCCCAGCCCAGGCCTGGCCGGCAGCTTGCTCTGTGGAGCCCTCCAGCTCCCTCCCACCCCCATCCCTTCTGTCTCAGGAGCCCACCCCCACCCTGGGTCCCAGTGAGACTCCGTTTGTCTCTGCTCTCACCTGAGGAGGCAGGGAGGTCAGGGTAGTTTCCACCTCGGCTCATACCTTTGAGGCCCTAACCTTGCTCCGGGGGAGTTTGGAAAACCATGGTCTGGAGTCCCTGGGGAGCCCCAGATGTCCCTTGTCTCTTCCTTGGGGTCTGTTATCCTTGACTTTCGGCCTCCCTGGGAGCAGGCTCCTTAGGTCAGATCACTTAGAAACAGGCAGACGTTGTGCAAAATGGTGGGCTGGCCTTGCCTATTCCGCTCTCAGTTGGGGTGTCAGCCTGCAGTCCTTGCCAGCCTCCTCCTCTGGAATCCATTAAAAAGGCTACAGAGCCTCTATTATGTGCCAGGCACTGAGAACCCACATGGTTCCTGCCCCTTTGGGGGTCTTGCGCTGGTAGGCCTCCTCCTGAACCCTGTGTAGCAGTGAACCCAGTAGTCACTCCCCCGTGCCCCCCAGAGTCTTCTCTGCTTGCTTCTCAGAAGTCACTCTCACCTGATCTCCCCTGTCTGGCCACCCCCCTCTCTGTGCCCGTGCCCCTGGCATAGATCGAATGGTGGCCTCCAAAAAGATGGGTCCACATTCCAGAAGCTGTGAGTGTGAACTTATTTGGGAACAGGGTCTTTGCAGATGAAAGGAAGTTAAGGATCTCTAGATGAGGTCGTCCTGGGTTATCCAGTGGGCCCTAAATCTCGTAAGAGTCTTGAGGAGAGACAGAAGAGGCCACACAGGGCAGGAGGCCGGAAGGCTGCATGAAGACAGAGCCCCTAGAGGCCTGAAGAGGCACGCAGCAATTCCCCTGAGACCCTCCGGATGGAGCACGGCCCTGCAGACACCCTGACCTCAGACTCGTGCCCATGAGAGGATGTTTTCGTTGCTTTAGGTCACCCAGGAAACTAACACATGCCCCCACTAGTCCTGACCTTCAGCGCTGGTGGGTCCCAGGGCTCAGACCTCGGATCTTCCGTCTCCTGTCTCCACCCTGTCTCCCTCGGCCACCTCACCCAAGGACATGGCCCAAGATGCCTTCTGTAAACAGAGGACGCCCCAGTGTTCATGTCCAGAGCTAACCCCAGTCTTGAACAGCAAACTCATATATGCAGCTGCCTGCTGGACCCCCCCCCCCCCCCGCATTGGCCCGAGAGGCATTCCGAGTTTTATATAACCTCACTGCAACTCTCGGGCTTCCCCGAAAACCCGCCTCCCTAAGTCTTCCACATCTCATTAGTGCTACCCAGCTGCTCCAGCCAAAACTATTGCCTGCTTTTTCACACCCCCCTACCCAGTTTGTTGGCAAACCCTGCTGTCTCTACCTTGATATGGAATCCAGACTCCAAACCCTGCCCCCGCTGACACAGCTATTACCCCAGCCCCAGCAGCCATCCTAGCTGCTGAGACCACCCGCATGACCCCTGCCTGTCTCTTGCTCCTGTGCTCTCCCGCCCACAGCCCATCGTCCACACAGCAGCCAGAGGGAGCCTGCAAAAGTGGGGATGAGATCAGATCACCCCCTGCTTGAGAGCCCCCAATGGCTTCTTATTGTAAAACCGAATAGAATCCCAAGGCCCTACTGGGACCTCCAAGGCCCTCCCTGACCTGCATCCCTGTCTATACCTGTGACCTCACCTCCTACTTCTCCCCCTCCCTGGCTGCTCTGCACCCACTCCCCCTCGCTCCCCCTGGCCCTCAAGCCAGCCTCCCCACCACCACACTGGCCACTCTCTCTGCCTGGAAAATCCACCCTTAGATTTCTGAATGGCTCATTCTTCACTTTACAAGTTTGTGCCCAGATGTAACCTCAGAGAGTCATTTTTCTGACCATACTATCTGAAATTCCTCATCCCCTTCCCTAGGCATTCATTACCCTGTATCTTGTTTCATTTTTCTTCACAGTTGTGTGTCTGTGTGTGTATCTGTGTCTATGTGTCTGTGTGTGTCTGTGTGTGTGCGTATCTGTGAGTGTCTGTGTGTGTATGTGTGTGTGTCTGTGTGTGTGTCTGTGTGTGTGTGTGTTTGCGTGTGTTCCACTCACCCATCTCTAATTGATCTCATTCACCACTGGCCTCCAGAAAGGTGGCTGGCATCTATTAGGGGCTCAATAAATAGTTATTGAACCACGAAGGCAGATAAGAAAATGTTTCCCTGAAAAAGTGATACTTAAACTGAAGTCTGAAAAATGAGAAAGGAATAGCAAAGCAAAGAAGGGGAGGGTAGAAAGAGCTTTCCATGCAGAGGGAACAGCAGGTGCGAAGGCCTTGATATGAAATCTGATGGCACATTCCAGAAACTGAGCAGGCCAGTGTAGCTAGACTACAGTGAGCTAAACAGGAAAATGTGGTGTCCCACCACCACCACTTAATCAGGCCTCAGCCTTGTGGTCCTCCAGGCTTCTGTGCTGACCAGTGGAGGTCTCAGGAGACTGCCCTAGCCCTGGAATCTCCTCCCCACTCAGACGTCTCAAGTGGTAGAAGGACCACTGAACTGAAGTCCAGAGGCCTCACTCCCTTTATGTGTGACCTTGCCTTGCTGGACCTCAGGTTCCCCATTTAGGCCCTGAGAGATGGGGGCTTTCCAGCCAAGACAGTCAAATTCTATGCTCTTTCCCTGAGAGAGGCATTACCATTACCCAGGCCTGAATATCTAGACTGAGTCTCTGCAAATCCACCATCACTGGGGCTCTTGTGTTGCAAATGACAGAGACCCCAGCTGAAACTGGCTTAAACACATAGAGAATACATGGGTTCATGCGGCTGAGGAGTGGGGTAACTCTGATAAAGCTTCAGGTCTCAGACAATTGTCCAGGTTCTCTTTCTCCCCATCTCCCTCCCCGACCCCCTCCTCTCCACCGCCTTTCTGTAAACCTCTCTCTCTCTCTTTAGCTCCACTCTCTCCTGAGTAGCTCCCCTCCCAGGCCTCTCATGGTTTCCAGATGGCCACAGTAGCTCCAAGCCCTACAGCCTCCCAGGTGAAAGCAAGTGTGGCCGGAGAGGGAAGGACAAGGCAGGGGTGCTGAGGGATGAGGCTACAGAGTAGGCCCCCAGATCTTGCAGGTCTTTAGCCTGGGACAGCTGGGGCATGACCACGACCTGACAGGACAGTGGAGTTTCCCAACCCAGCTTCAGCACTGACCCAGGCTGGCTCTGCCCCCACCAGGGGCAGCAATGGGAGAGAGGAGTCTGCGTGGGGGATGGGCTCAGCCAGCCAAGCAACCCTACCCCGGAGGCCGCTCTCAGAGGTCTGGAGGCTGAGGAGAGTCTGCTGGTCGCTGAGTATTCTGAAGCGAGGGAAACACAGGGAAAGGAGAAGCAAGTAAAGGAAGGCAGAGAGGTGTGGGGCTATGGGGCTTGGGAGATGGACAGACTCACTCCCTGTGGTAGATTTAGGTGGCAGGAAAGTCTTTGCATGCCTCCCATGGGGGTGTCCAAGTCCCCTCCTGCAGCATCTAGGGGAGCTGGGATGGATCTGACTAATAGAGCACACTGGAAGTTTCCAGGCCCAGACCTTGGGCAGCTTCCCCTTCCTGCCTCCTGGAACACTCATTCTTGAGCCCTGAGCTGCCACGTAAGGAGTGCACCCGCCCAGCGTGGAGAGACCACACGGGGAGACTCCAGGGCCAGGAAGGGAGCCCAACGATATACCAGACAAACGAGAGAAACCACCCACCGTGGACCCTCCATCCCAGCCCCGCAATCAGCTGAATACCACCAAGGGACCCCAGGCAATGCCACGTGGTGCCGAAGAATCACCCAGCCAATACCTGGCTGAATGCCTAACCTGCAGAATGGTCAGATACAAAAACAACAACACAAAACAAAAAAGAAGGTGGCTCTTTTAAGCCACTGACTTTGTGAGAGTCTTTTACCCAGAAGTAAGTAACCAGAGCTGCCCCACCAGTTTTGTGACCTTGGGTAAGTGACAGTCATGTCTACAATGAGGATAATAAGAACTGAATCATAGGTTTGGGAATATAATTAAAGAGGTGATAAAGGTGAAGCCATTAGCATGATGTCTGATACAGAATTAGTACCTGGCAAACTGCACCTACATTTTTAAAAATAATATTTTATTAAAGGTTGCAGGGATAGAGCTGCCAGCAGGAACAGACTCCGTCTGAATTTATTGGGTGGCATCAGTCTAGTGGTGTCATTGTTTTGTGCGTAAGAGCACAGGTCCTGGAAGCACACTACTTGGGTCTGCATCCTCATCTTACTGCCTCTAAGCTGTGTGACCTTCAGCAGGTTCTTTACCTCTCTGTGCTTCAGGGCATGCTTTGGTAAATAGGGATCCCTGTATCTACCTCATGGGATGGCTGGGAGGATAAAATTATTTACTACATGTACAGCACTTAGAACAGTGCCTGGCACTAGAAAGGGCTCTACAAATATCAACTGTTATTATTTTTAATTCTTTTGATGAGCAGAGTTGAAGATGGTCTGGGACTCCCAGACTAGAGGACAGAAAAAAATAATCACCATGAGAAAAGCAAAAGGATCTCCTACTCAAAAATTTGCTAATTCCACTGCCCCAAGCTGACTTTCCAAGAAACTGTCCCAGTGATGGGAACCTCCTGGGGCCCTGGGGTGCAGACCCCCAGACGATCTACATCGTGGCAGAATCACAAGGTCTTACCTTTCAAATAAGCCAAGACCGAGGTCTGGAGGAGTCCTCCTGGGCTCTTAAAGATGGCAGTGGCTTACCCCCCCCACACACATCAATGGACAGATCATCCAGGTAGAAAATCAACAAGGAAACAGTGGCTTTGAATGACACATTGGACCAGATGGACATAACAGATATATACGGAACATTCCGTTCCCCAAATAGTGGAATACTCATTCTTTTCAAAGATACATGGAACATTCTCCACGAGAGATCACATGTTAGGCCACAAAACAAGTCTCAATAAATTCAAGAAGACTGAAATCATATCATGCATCTTTTCTTTTTTTTTTTAATATTTTATTTATTTATTTGACAGAGATAGAGACAGCCAGCGAGAGAGGGAACACAAGCAGGGGGAGTGGGAGAGGAAGAAGCAGGCTCATAGCGGAGGAGCCCGATGTGGGGCTCGATCCCATAATGCCAGGATCACGCCCTGAGCCGAAGGCAGATGCTTAACCGCTGTGCCACCCAGGTGCCCCCATGCATCTTTTCTGACCACAGCAATATTAAACTAGAGATCAATCACAAGGGGAAAACATTGAAAGAGCACATATACCTAGAGGCTAAATAACACGCTACTGAACAGTGAATGAGCCAACCAAGAAATCAAAGAGGAAATCAAGAAGTAAAGTACACGGAGACAAACGAAAATGTAAACACAGAAGTCTGAAATCTTTGGGATGCAGCAAAAGCTGTCCTAAGAGGGAAGATCATAGTAATCCAGGCCTACCTAAAGAAACAAACAAAATCTCAAACAGCACAACCTTACACCCAAAGAAGCTGGAAAGAGAAGAAGAATGGAAGCCTAAAACAAGTAGAAGGAAGGAAACAATAATGATCAGAGCAGAAATCAATGAAATGGAGACTTAAAATACAGTAGAACAGATCAATGAAACCAGGAGCTGGTTCTTTGAAAAGAGAAACAAAATGACAAACCTCTAGCCAGACTCGTCAAAAGAGAAAGAGAGAGAGAATGAGAGAGAAGTCAAATAAAATGAGAAATAGAGGAGAAATACAAAGGATTATAAGAGAACATTATGGAAAAACACATGCCAACAAATTGGATAATCTGGAAGAAATAGATCTTTTAAAAGAAAGAAAGAAAAGAATATGGCAGCAGCTGACATCAGGCTTGATGCCTTAGAGAACCGTCTTCTAATACATTTTTTTAAAGATTTTGTATTTATTTACTTGAGAGAAAGTGAGAGGGCACAGAAGGAGAGGGAGAAGCAGGCTCCCCATCCCAGGACCCTGAGATCATGACCTGAGCCAAAGGTCATGATGCTTAACCAGCTGAGCCACCCAGGCGCCCCAAGAACCTTCTTTTTATAACTACCCTGACCTCCATCACAAGCAGCGAGGAGAAAATTCACATTTACCAAGCCACTGCCGCGGCTACTACAGTGTGCCGCTCAGATTTCATCTTCCCAGACAAGACACTCATTCCCCGACTGCCCGAAGTGTTGACCACTGACAGCTCACAGCCGGGTTCCTCTCCAGGGATTGATCTCAGCCGAAGAGAGTGCCCTTGCCCACGGTTAAGTCCCCTCTTTGGAGACAACCCACATCCATTGAGATACAAAGGTCCAGCCCCTGTGCCACAAAGGCAGGACAGCTCCGCACCGTAGGACGACCACTGTGTCTCAGTTCACCTAAGACTTTTCCAGTTTTAGCACTGAGAGTCCTATATCCTGGGAACCCTGTAGATCCCAGGCAAACTGGGTCAGTTGGTCACCCTTTGATGCAAATCCATCATGCTGCAGAGCTCCCTGCAAGCCAAGGCCTTGGGTGCAAGTGCATCACTGTCCAGCTCCTCCTTCCTCCCAGTCCAGTATCCTTACCTCCCCAGAGCCCCAACTAAACTCCCTGCACACAACGCCCCACTGCAGAGTGGGACCCCACTGCAGAGTGGGACCCCACCTCAGAGAGTCCCTCCCCTGTGCTGGGCACCTTGCTGGCACGCGCCTCGCCCTGGTCAGTCCTCATCAATAACACTGGAGGTGGGCACTGCTGTCCCCTGAGAAAACGGAGGCTCACAGACACAGAGTAACTTGTTCAAGTTCATACGGCTAGTCTAAACCGCTCCCCACCGTAACCCCCATGTCTTTCTTCTCTGATTTTATTCCTCCCAGCATTTATCTAATTGTGCCTTACTGTTGGAAAATAAATGAAGCCATTTTGGGGATTGAATTCCTCTCTTTTGGCCCCTTGGCCCACAAACAAGCAAGGAAAACAAGAATTTGTACCTGACGTGCAGGGGAGAGAGCAATGCGTCTGCAGCGGGTGGGGGAGGCAGGCTGGGGAGGAGCAGCTCTGGCCCGTCGCTACTCTGCGTACTTGCAAGACTCCTGGAAACTCAGCTCCTTCTCCATGGCCTCCTGGATTATGTTCCTTTCTTCCTTTCTTTGAACGGCTGGTGTTCTCAGCCTTCAGCAGTAAATAGGCTCCCTGCTTTTCTTTTCTCTAAGAGGCAGCTGCCCTCCCAACTAGAAACAGCTCCCCGTTGCATGTGGCCTGTCCCTTCACTTGTCCTCATGTAACCAACTTCATCTCCCCTGAAGACCTAGGGCCGGCTTGAGCTCCAAGGCAGAAGAAAGTACGTCTGTCTCTTCCCCCTCTTCCTGTCCCTTGTCCCTTGTCCTCTCCCTCCCCCCCCAACTCGGCCCCATCTCCCTGCTTTCCTTTGCTCTCCTCCCCTCCTTCCTGCCTCTTTTCCAATCTTTCCTTTCACCCCTTCTCCTGCCCTCCCTTCTCAGTTCATGCCTTTCCTTCCTTCCTGGGTCTGTTTTATCCAAGGCCATGTTCCCTGGAAAGACCCGAGGCTTACAAGTCAAACACATGGGGTTCAAACCCCAGTTCCGACACTAAGCTTCACTTTTCTCATCTGTGAAATAGGACAAATAAGACCTACTTCTCAGGGTTATTGTGAAACTCCAGTGTGAGCGTGGAGATGGCGGAGCCTGCCCGAGGACATGGCACACGGGAGAGGCACCATCTATTTTTATTCCCATCTCCCCAAGGGATAGAACATAGATTGGAGTTTCCTCCGAGAGGGAGATGACCCAGAAAGCCCCCCTCTTCTCATTAGCACTTTGCAATTTTCTGAGAGTGAGGCTGCGCCCGGGACTCCACACTGCCCCCTCCCAGCGCCCCCAACCCTTCTCCTGGGGTTGGGAACGACGTCTGGCACGGGTTCCTCCGGTACAAGCCATCAAAGTGCCACCACACCATCTGGTCTGCCCAGATCCTCAGGCAGGATTTATTACCTATTCCCTTCCATTAGCATAAATAATATGGAGCTTGGGTTTCATGATGGTTTACATAATAAATAAAACAGGTCAATTGCCCACAAAACTAGTCTCTGTGAACAGTAACAGATTTAATTAGATTTATTTTACCGGGGGTTTTCTGGAGTGAGGCAAATGTCTCTCGTGCCAAGGATAAACTTCCCCATAAACTTCTATCTCTGGGAAGGCAGATCCCCATCCTTCAAGGAGACAAAAGGAAGAGGAAAGAAGGGGGAGGGTGGGGGTGTTGGGGGCAGGAAGACAGGGGTGTGGCCCCGTATTACTCTTCACCTCCACAGGCCATCAGTCCCTCCACGCCTGCTCAAACCAGCGTCTGGATGTTTGTACCCCTAAAATTCCTAGGTCGAAGCCCACCCCCTCACTGTGATGGTGTTTGAAAGAGGGGCCTTTGGGGGTAATTAGGGGTGGAGGAGGGTGGGGGCCCCATGGTGGGAGTAGTGACCTTACAAGAAGATGAAGAGAGAGAGCTCTCTGTCTCCTTGTGCATACACCAAGGAGAGGCCATATGAGGACACAGTGAGAAGTCGGCCGTCTACAAGCCAGGAAGAGGGCTCGCATCAGAACCGGAATTGGCCACACCTTGAATTTGAACTTCCTAGTCTCCAGAACCGTGAGACACTCTGCTGTTTAAATAGCCAGGCTGTGGCTTTTGTCCCTAAGGCCTGAGCAGACTAAGACACACATCTGCCCGAATCGCTCTCCCACCCTGAGTCCTGACTGGCTTCCCATTGCCCAAGGTCAAGTCTAAGCCTCTTGGCAAGGCTGCCCCTCCCCATTCTTTTCCTCTATCTCGGCCCCTGGAGCCTCTAGCCATGCATGTCGTGAAGTCACTCTGCGTTCTTTCCCTGCCCTGTGCTCAGCTGCTTCCTCCAGGTGGACCATCCCACCTCAAGGGCCCTCCGGGCTGACCAGTCTTCCTTCAGGCCTCAAGTCCTGCCTTCCCTGTAAGTCTCCCGGCTTCGTCCCTGCCCTGGAAGCCCCAGTGCCCATGGGCTGTGACCCGCTGACTCTGACCCTCTGGCCCCACACGGGATAAACACTCTGCAGCCAGTGGCCCCTGGGCCTAGAACAGCGCCTGGCCACACTCCTGGCAGGCAATGGTTTTCCATCCCTCTGTAGCAAATCCTCTAGAGGATTTCTGGCCTTCCTTGGTCCTCTCCAAAGGGGTCTCCACAGCCATTGAGTGACTGCCTAAAATAAGTTTTGATGGAACATTGAGAGGATTAGGAATGTCCCTGCTAGGAGTGGACACCCGTGGGGCTCGCTATGCAGTGTCTTTGGGTACTAGGATCCCGATTTTCCCTTGGGAAGCCCCCTTCCCTCACTCTAGGTCCACTGTGTTGGGTGGACACCTCCAGCTTCCAGGAGCAGGTGTGTGACCCAAGACCCAGGCCAACTGAGGCACTGTGTCGTCTCCCCACCTTTGGTGTCTGATTCAGGGACACCAGCCGGTCCAATGAGACTCAGCCTAGGACTTGCGAGGACAGAAGAGGAAAGAGGTGTTCTCTTTTTGTGCCAATGGCTGAGCTGGCGGGATATGAGCTGGAGCTTCCAAGAGCTGGCACTGGGAGGGAGCTGAGCTAGAGACAAAGGGAGCAAGAATGAGCCCCAGATGACAGTGGCTGAGTCCCGGGCCCCTCTGTGATGGAAGCCGTGTCCAACCCCTGAGCTTCTCCGCTGCAGGTGACTTACTGCTCCCCTGGCCCGCACTTGTTTAGTCTTGATATGCCAGCTTGAAGGGGGTTCTGTCACTACACACAGAAGACTTTCAACTGTGGCCCCCAAGCTTTGGCACAGAAATTTCACTTCTAGGAATTTTCCCTAAAGAAATAGATTGAGATACAGACAAATGTTTCTGAACAAAGATGTTCACTGATGTGCCCTCTGAGATCTACTCGGACAGCAGCCCCCCTGGAATGTGCCCCCCGACCCCCAGACTCAAGGAGCTGTTTCATACCGCCTCCCTTTGCATCCAGAATGTCCCCACCTCCTCAGCTGGACTGCAGAAGGAGGTCACATTCCCAGGAATTCTTAAAGGACCATCACTTGGACCGTCCACCACCACCTACCCTCACAAGAGCCTACCCCACCTCAAAATGCCCCCAGTGTACACACACCCACCACCATCTTTCCTCGAGCCCCTTCTGCAAACTGCCACACCCTCACGGCACCCCTGCTGGGGGTGCCAGCTACCCTGCCCCGGGCTTGTACCACCAAGGGGGCTTCAGAAAACACAGGGCCCCAGCCTCCCCTTGCCACTCTGTCCCAAACAGGGATGAGGCTCTTTCATAATTTCCTGCAGCACATCGGAGACCCTACTGGGACGTGTCATACGGCCCCACAGAAGGTCCGAGGATAGCAGAAGGGAGGCTCCACACGCAGTCCCCTACAGCCGCTCCTGGATGTGGCTTCGCTGAATCCACAGGTTCAGCACACATGGGTAAGGTCCCTTAGCGAATGTTCTCTGACTGGCTTCTCCTCCCTCCACAGGCAGAGGCCAGCTCGGCTCAGCTCAGACCTAGTGAAAAAATATGACCCTCCCTGGGTTCAAGACCCACCATCCTCAGGTCTCATGTCCCTTCCCAGGACCAGTCACTGCCCTGGATGGCTGACAGAGGACCACTGAGCCAAGAAGGGACTTTTTCAAGATCACACACCAGCCAGGCCAAGCTGGAAGCTTGATCCAGGAAAGTGAGAGGCGTCCAGGGATAAGGGCATCGTGGTTGCAAGTGGCGGGAGCTCTATAACTTGGGTGGGGATGGGTGGCAACAGGCACTGTGCTAGCCCTGGGTCCTGATGCCGCCACTGCCCCATGGCAGCCTCCAAGCCAAAGGTCAGCCCAAGGAGACCAGCAAGCTGCCTGCATGTGCACAGCAGACTCGGGGTGGGGGTGTTGGTGGAAGAGAGTCCCTGATTGTCCAGAGATAATTCCAGGGACAAGAGGAAGGAGCCAGGGGCCCCAGCTGCCTTGGAAAGCGCGTCTCTGAGGAATCACGCAGGCTTCTTGGCCACCAGTCTGCTCATTGTGACTGCGTCCTCTGGCTGCTGAGGATCCGGGCTGGGGCTCACAGGGGAGGGCAAGAAGGGGTTCAGCTACAGAGGAAACTGGCCCTGCCTTTGCCGCATACCTGGCCTTTCTCTGGGGCAAGGCCAGGGGATAGACTGACTGTCCCTGTCCCCCCAGGTGTACAACCTCTGCAGGTGTGGTGTCATCTGGGCAAGCCATCTGGAGCCTGAGTCTCCTTTGTCCCGGGGTCCCTCTCCCCATGGGTGCTGTCTTTCAAGCCTCACCAGAGATGCCACCCATCATCTCTTAAACCTGGATTCGCTGGGTCTGGGACCTGCTGCCCTGGCACCTCGGGAGTACCCCTTGGGTGCTGTTCCTGGGGCCAGGAGCCTACAGGGGAGCAGCTTGGGTCAGGCCCAGCCATGGCTGCCTGGAAGAGCAGTTCTGCAGACTTGCCTTGCTTGAAATCAGATAGAAGAACTGCTACCAGGTAGACTGAGTAGAACCAAGGAGGATCCACCCTCCCTGATTGCGGTTAAACACCAGATTCAGAAAGAAATGTTTCTCATTCAATAGTAGGAAGGGGAAACAGCAAGCAATACAGGCTATACAATACCCTGAGTACAAAACAGTGGTCAGATCAGTCTCGGCTAAGGAGAAGAGGCTTCTTACAAAAACAATTCACCAAAGGAAACAAAAGGCGCTTTTAGAAAGGACCACTTTTGTTGTCAATCATTTTTCAAAATCCATTCTCTGTTCTCTGGCCCTACAGTCCTGCCTTTTGCAGAGTGTCTGATACAATGGAATGAGATGGTATGTAGCCTCCTGAATCTGGCTTCTTTTTTTTTTTTTAAGATTTATTTATTTGAGAGAGCACCACAGACAGAGAGAGCACAAGCCGGGGGAGAGGCAGAGGGAGAGGGAGAAGCAGACTCCCCGCTGAGCTGGGAGCCCAACAGGGCACTCCATCCCAGGACGTGGAGATCATGACCCGAGCTGAAGGCAGATGCTTAACCATCTGAGCCACCCAGGCGCCTCATGAATCTGGCCTCTTTAGCTTAGTGTAAGTCTTCATTTCTCTTGGGTGAATCTCTGGGGGTAGACTTGCTGGGCCACATGGTCAGTGTGTGCTTAACTTCATAAAAACCTGTTGGATGGTTTTCCAAAGTCAGTTTGCTTTCCTCGTGACAACACAGGAGAGTTCCAGTTTCTCTGCATCCTCACCAGCACTTGGTATTATCAGTTTTGGCTTGTTGGTTTTTTTTCTGCTTTAGCCACTCTAATAGGAGTAGAGTAGTATACAGTTGTCGTTTTATAAGTTGACAGCTTTAAAACAAGCGATAAAGAGTGAATTGATAATGCCCCACTCAGTTGATTTTGGCCTTGGGTAAATGGGTTGCTCTGGCCAATGGAATGTGGGCAGAAGTGACAACATGTGAGTTCTGAGCCTCAGCCTGAAGAGTGATTTTCCCATGGCCCCACCCCATGGGCTCCTGTCTATGTTCCTGGGAAGGAGAGAGGGACCTTACGCAAAAATAAAAAGAGCAATTTGGCTAAAATCCCCCCTAAGACCTTGGAGACATTGACATACTCCTTCGGCATTCCACTGAGAGAGAGGAGTCAGGCCAGCTGCCTGCCAGTCTGCTCGCTTCACTTCCCTTCTCCTGGGCAGCTGCTAAATCTCCTACTCCAGCCCCGTGGTTCAAGGGGGAGCTGTCAATCACAGGAGTGAACCTTATCGCCACATGGGAGAGGGCATGACCCAGGTCCGGCCAATCAGGCATCTTCTCTGAGAGTTTCAAATCAGAACTAAGGGAAAAGAGACAATCTTTCTCTGAAGGCAAAGCCATGAGGCAAAGTCATCCTCGAAATTATTGGTGACAACCTCTCCCACCCTGTGGGAGAGATCAGTCTGAGTAGGAGACAACAGAGCCAACACATTGAGAGAAGCAGACGTGAGAAATGGAGTGGGAGCATTTGGAGGACAGTCAAACTCCCAGCTCTGGTCATTTCTGAACTCCTGAGTACATCTCTCTACTTCCCATGGTTGTGAACCAATAACTTCTCATATAGCTGTTTCGGGTTGGGATTCTAGAACTTGACAGTCCCGACTAGGCGTTGGTACTGGTGATTCCAATGCACTGACGGTGGGTCTGGCTGGAGATGTTGGAAGCCCGTGGAGGGTAAGGGTGAGAGGGGTCATGCACAGCAAAGCTGGTGCTCTCCTGGGGACAGGCAGAGACCCCAAGAGGGGAGGCAGAGCTGGGGAGACAAGCAGCACCTAGGAAAAGCAGCAGACAGTGGAGGGTGGGTGGAAGTAGAGACATGTCATGTAATTGAGCAGACTTACTTGGAAGTGTATCGCCCATACAATCAATACAGTCCAGTAGTCTCTTTATTTCTACTTGAATTTATACCTCGGTCATCTTCCTGAAAACTAATTATGATTGGAAACATGATTCTTTTTTTTTTTTTTGTTAAAGATTTTATTTATTTATTTGACAGAGAGAGACAGCCAACGAGAGAGGGAACACAAGCAGGGGGAGTGGGAGAGGAAGAAGCAGGCTCATAGCGGAGGAGCCTGATGTGGGGCTCGATCCTGTAACGCCGGGATCACGCCCTGAGCCGAAGGCAGACGCTTAACCGCTGTGCCACCCAGGCGCCCCTGGAAACATGATTCTTGATGACCTCATAGCATTCCCTCATATGAATCTCACCTAATTTAGTCAACAACTCCCCTAGTGTAGGGGATCCTAAGTAAATATCTTCATTTTTCTGTTTGTTTTTATTCTTTCGTTATTGTGCACTATGCCACCAGGAACCTCCTTGGAAATAAATCTTTGTGCACGTGTCTAATTATTTCCTTAGGAGAAATGGTTATAAATGGAATTGTTTTATCAAAGGGTCTAGACATTTTAAAGCCTTTGATCCGTGTAAATAAATTGCCTTACCGAAGGGTTGTGACAATTCACACTCCCACCATAGGAGAGAGGAATTTCCTTTCTTTCAAGCCTTTGCCAGCCTGAAGTACTATGATTTTTTAAAAGCTTGGCTAAGATGACAAGCAGGCTATATGTCTCATTATTTTAATTTGAACTTCTTTTATTGCTAACGATGCTGAAATTTTTCCTATATTTATTGGCCAATATATTTTCTATTGTAAGTTTCTGATTTATGTCCTTTGCTCATTTTTCTAATAGGGTTTTGGATTTTCTTACTGATCTGTAAGACTTCTTCACCTCAACTATCATATATGTTACAAATATTATTTCCTAGTTTGTGGTTTGATTTTTAATTTTGTTTATGATATTTTTATCTACATTATGGTTTGATTTTTATGTTTTCAGATTTGTCATTCTTTCCCTTTGTGTGTTCTTCAAAACACTGTGCTCATACCTTCCTCACTACAAAATCAGACAGATATACGCCCATATTTCCTTCCGATTCTTCTAAAATTTAGTAGTTTAAATGACTCATCCATCTAGAATTTATTTTGATGACACCGAGGCAGAGGATCTAACTTTTTTCCCTTCCAAATAGTCAACCAGTTGCCCCAATGTCACGTGGTAACTAATCCATTGTTTACCGCACATTCTAAAGGGCACCTTTTCACCAATTTTAAGGGCTCGGATCTGTGTCTGGGCCTTCTCTTCGAGTCCTCTGGTTTATTTGACCATTCTTGGACTAGAATAGATGTAAGTTTATATTTTTGATCCAAACCAAGAGTTCTTGTTTTACATTAGGGAAATTTAATCCAGTTGTATTTGTTGTCAAAATTGATCATAGGGGGCGCCTGGGTGGCACAGCGGTTAAGCGTCTGCCTTCGGCTCAGGGCGTGATCCTGGCGTTATGGGATCGAGCCCCACATCAGGCTCCTCCGCTATGAGCCTGCTTCTTCCTCTCCCACTCTCCCTGCTTGTGTTCCCTCTCTCGCTGGCTGTCTCTATCTCTGTCGAATAAATAAATAACATCTTTGAAAAAAAAATTGATCATAGAATTTTGCATGTTCATGCTGCTTATGCTTTTCTTCTGCTTTCTTTTGTCTGTCTTGTCCACTGCTGTATCTTCAATGCCTGAAATAGTGCCTGGCAAAGAGTAGGAGTTCAATAAATGCATAGTAAGTTAAGGGACACGTGAATTTAGTGTTAAGATACAGGCGCCATTCACAGAAGTGAAGGGAAAGTAAGCGATGCTGAGTCAGTTGGATCACCATCCGGAAAATAAAAATAAATAAATGTCGATTCTTACCTCCTGTCATGCACAAAACCAAATTTCAGATTCATTAAAAACTCAATCTTCGAACTAAACTAGACAAATATTAGACGAAAGGATAGGAGGATGTATTCATAGCATGCGTTAGGTTTCATAAATCTTACCTCAGTAAAAAAGAGAGAGACAACGTCAGTGAAGCTCATAGTCCTGAGGCCGGCCCATCGTAAGTGCTCGTGTTAGAGGAGCTAATGTTTCAGACAGGTTGCAGGGACACAGCCTCTAAACCCCAAGCAGCCAGCTGCTGCCATGGGGTAGGCAAGACGGGGTGCAGGGGCCCTTCCCCAAGGACTAGAGCTTTAGCCGCAAACCCCGCCTGCTGTCTGAGGGCCAAGGTGGACCATGAGGGATTCAGGGGCTTAGTTCGCATCCCAGGCTGACAACAGCGAACGGGTCCAACAGCGTGTTTGGCACGTTTTGCCCCATTCACGCCCCAAATCCCTGCCCCCTAAATCTCACCACAGACAGGAAAGGAGACTAGGAAAGAAGTGGAGAAGAAGCAGTTGTCCCAATGCCTGGAGCAGAGCCAGCGTGACCACCGCCCTCAGGATCTCCCGGGAGAGGCTGTACCTGAACAGGAGGTGGCCCCAGGCTCCCCTGGCCACATTGGACGCCCTACACATGCCCATCCGAGAGCAGTCCAAGACAGCTGTGCTCCCAAGTACCCAGAACCAAGGAGGAAGGGACAGAGGAGTAACTTAGTGGAAGACGTGAAGCTCTATGCCCGGCATGGTCAAGCTCCATATTCCAGCTGATAAATGTCTTTGCCTCCATCCCAGTGCCCCCCTACCCCCACCCCGGGAAGGGGGAAGGCAGTGGGTACAGGAAGAAATGGAGTGACCCATACAACTTATCCCCTTCTTTCATGCTCCCTCAGCAGCACCCTGGATAGTGCTGAGCACAGGTGAGGACCCATTAGAGCCTGGAGATCCTCGCCCAGAGGGTCAGGGTCGGGACAGCCCCTCCCCTCCCAGGTCCACGTAGCCTACAGGTGGAGGCTGGGCTTGCTTCCTTCTTTCCTTCCTTCCAAGCCCACCTCCCCTCCCCACAAGGAGAGGCCTAGGATCTTGAAATGAAAGAATCCCCCTCCCTCTCACCCTGCAGGGCCTCTGAGCCCTGTCCTCCCGAGCTGGACCAGGACTCAGCCGCTTTGATACAGACCGGCTTCCTATTCAATTGAGCTGGCACTTGGGTGGCAGGGGTGGGGGTGGCAGGGGGTGAGGGAAAGGAAAAAAACTTCATGATTTCCTTCCTAGCTCCAAGATGAAGGAAAGCCCGCAATTCTCCACCAAGAGCCAGAAGCTTTTTTCTTACCTGTGATAATAGTGAGGGTTTGTTTTCTTTCATTTAAACTCTCCCAAACTTAATTTAAAGTTTCTCATTTTTAAATATGTCCTGGCTACAGAGTGAACAGCGACAAGCTGCCAGAGGAAAGCGGATGGGGAGAAATGATTGCCTGCGCAGATATTGCTGCAGTTTAAATGAAACCTTGTGCCCCTGGGAGCAGAGAGAGAGCAGGACGGTGGGAGGGAGGAGGGCAGCTCCAGGACCGGGACCAGGGCATGGGGGTGGGGGGGCTGGGCAGGGAGGCAGGGCAGGCCCAAGGAGACCCAGTCAGTGTCCCCTGGCTCCCTCCCACCTCTTCTCTCTGCCCAGTCCAGAAATGGGGTTGGCCACCTCCTTCCAGAGCTGAGCCCCTGTAGCCACCACCCCCAGCCTGCCTGGGGCCCCCGAGGCTGCACTTCAAAGCTATGGCACCCAGTCCCCATGCAGAAAGGACTTCTTCCAGGTAGACCCCGAGAGGAGGGGAAGAGAGGACCTGCCATGGAGCACCACAGCCCCTGAGGGAAGGCAGCTCATCCAAAAAACCAGTCCACACCCAACCGGCGCCCTCTCGCAGACCCTTGGAAGGGAGACACATTAAAGCATGAGCAGGGCTGAAGCACTAGGTCAGTAGTGACGGTGGGAAGGTGCCTCTCCTCTGCAGGCCTTCTAAATAAGAGCCAGAATGAGTATTTGTGGGGTGTTGATTACCCAAGACCCAGTTCCTAATATCACCTGGATTTGGGGAGCAGGAAGCAGGGTAAGGGCTCCTCTCCCACCATGTCTTCACAGGAAGAAAATTCCCGGTGACAGCCCTTGGGCCGAGAAGATGGCTTTTTCTTTCTCCTGACCCCAGTGCCATGAGCGTGGGACCTCTGCCCACCCACCCCCATGGTGTCCCTCCAAGGCGGGAACTGTTGGAGGGTGGCGTGGGCCCCGGCTACCCACCTGCATCCTGTCCAGGCTGGAGCGCACGCTCCCTTCGGCCCGGCGCACCACCCCCTTAGTTCTGCCCCGTGTCTGAGGCCAGGCCTCAGGTCCCCACTTGAGTCTGGGAGAACCTCAAGGCCCCACCGCTTAACTTGCCCAGAGTCCATCTTTGTCTCTTTTAAATGAGACCAGATTGGCCCCACCTGACCCAAGAAAGACCAGACGTTCCATCTCCAAATGACAGGCTTTCGTTCTCACAGGCTGTGCGTTTACGAGATTGGTTGAGGTCAACAGGCGGAGAGCAAGGCCCTTGCGGCGGGTCTGTCTGGAGAGAGGGCTGGAGGCAGCTTCCCCACCGCTGCTAATTGCCTCTCGCCCCTCCCTCCCAGAAGTAGGCTGTGCGTGTCCTTGACTGCTCGGTGGCGGTGCCTTCCCTTGCAGCCATTCAAAGACCTCTCCCAGCTTTGTTGTGTCCTGCAGAGATCTCATTAGTTTCTGCTGTCTCCCTCGGAGCGGAATCTGAAGGTTCCGTTCACCTTTGCGTCCTCTTCTCTTCTCCCGCTCCTCCTAACTCGGATGTGCTGTTGTGAATGCTCAGGGCAGGGGAGGGACGCAGGGGGAGAGCCCTCGGCTGGGCTGCAGGACCCCCAGCCCTGGTCCTCGCTTGCTCTGTGACGGGGGGCAAACCTCTGTCTCACTGGCCTCGATTTCCCCATCCGTAAAAAGATAGGCCAATGCCCCACGCAGCTCTCATCCCTGGTGGGGTGGGTGTGCTGCTGTGCACCGGCCAGCAGAGAGGCCGGGAAGCAAACTGGGGTCCGCTGATGGTTTTCTTTCCCTGGACTGTCGACCACAGCCTCCTGAAGTTCGGCCTCTGCCTCCAGCCTCCCCGGGGCTGTTCCTGTGCCCACGACTGCACCCCTGCTTTTGTTACTCCTTTGCTTGGTGACCTCAGAAGCTTGCCCTCGCCCCCGGCCCCATTCATCCAGACTAGGGGTGCGGGCCCAAACCCTGGACCCATGGGAGGCTGGGGCGGCCGCTCTCTCCTCCAGGAATGCGTTTCAGTGTATTATGTGCCCGGTGCTATTTGACGTCTGTACCTTTCCATCCTCTGTGGCACCGACGTCTGGCATTAAATCCCTCCTGTCTTACACGTTTACCCAGGCTCCTCTTCTCCTGGCTGGATCCTGAGTGATACAACATTGGACAGCAGAATTCCTCTTAGGGAAGCGAGTGTCTTTGTATAAGAAAATACCTTGATACGGCACTTGGGGGGAGGTAACGTCCTGAGGGCACGATTTGGCAGGAGACAAGGAACCAAAAGAGCTAGTTAAACTGCTCTGCATGGGAAATACGTGGGAATGTGGAGGTAGGAGAGAGACTGAGGGGAGCAAAGGGGAAAATAATAAAACAATGTAGCAGGAGGGTGAAGCTCAGGTGGTGGAAACGCTGAGGGGCTTTTAGGAACGGAAATATCAAAGATGGCCTTTTACGCTGCTGGCCTCACCATCCGTAAATCCCTTCTTCTCGCCTTCCTTTGGAAATGTCTGCTACCCACCGGGACTTTGTGTGCCCAGCCATGCTTTGTTTTAGGGGTGAGGCTGATGTGGTTTTTTTTTTGTTTTTTTTTTTTTAATGGAACAGAAAGAAAAGGATTGAGGTCCATCAAGAAAAGGATTGAGCACAGACTCAGGGTAGAACTGACAGCACCAGCAGGGCGGGGGGGAATGGAAAGATGCACAAACTGAATTAATTCAATGCAAGCGGGAGCTCCGAGCCAGAAATGACAATGAGACGAAAGAGCTAATCTTTTGGGGTGCTCACGATGTGCCCGGCCTGCCCTAAGTGCTGGCTAGCTGAAGTGGGTACCCTTGCTGGCTGCCTTCTAGGGATGTGGAAACCGAGGCACAGAGCCGCTGAGTACCGTGGGTCCCTCTAGCAAGGGGACAGCTGGATTTGCACCTGGGCCGTCTGCCCGCAGTCTGTGCTCCTGACCACACTACACAGGAGGAAGCCTCCAGGAACATGCAGGAATCTTGGAGGCTTTGGGCATCCAGGCTGTGGAACTAGGGTTTGAATCAATCCGGTCTTAAGGAACAGAAAGAGGCTAGCTGGCATCTGGCCTTACCTCTTTTCCCATCAGGGTCTGAGTAGCTCTAGGCTCCCCCAGGGCAGGGACCACACACATCTTATTTCTCTGTGTCCTCAGATCTACCCAGGGGCCTGGCATGCAGCAGGGAAGCGGCTCAAGTTCACATTTATTGTGTGAACCAGTGGGAGGGACAGGGGGAGGGAGGGTAAGAGGGAAAGACCCAAAGGGAAGCCAACCTGTTGGTCCAGGCCAGGCTGGGGCTGAAACCCTGGCCCAGGGAGGTATGTGTGGCCTCTGTCCTCCCCCCTCCCCTAGGGCTAATTACAGCACTGCCACCTCCCACGTGGGGCATGGAGCTGTGGATTTTTCCTAACTGAGAAGGAAAACATCTTGTCTAGTCAAGGCAGCCACATCAAGGCAGGGCCGCGGAGGCGAGCTGCACGAGCTGGCAGCAACCATTCAGCGCATTCCGGAACCACGTTTCTCACCGCTGTGGCGCATTTAACTCTCCTTGTGTTTTTAAATGTAAGAGCCGTGACACCCTCTTTGAAGGCCCCAAAGAGAGAAGAGTACTGACGTCTCAGTGGGGACAGCTCTTCTGGGAGGTGCAGAGGGGATCGGGGGCCTCGGCAGCAAAGGAGTTGTCTCTCTCGGCAGTATTGTTTCTTCGGGAGCTGGTCCAGCATTCTTTATTTCATTTTCATGTGATAAAAATTGAGATGTACAACTCTCGTCTCAGCAAACATGGGCGGCAGTCAGCTGGAAAGAGCTTTGTTCTCCCGTGTGGGCGGGTGACGGGCAAGAGACAGGCTCTTGGGAAACATGTTTAGGGACAGTGGGGATGGGAGCCCTTCCTGGATCACACCCCCTCCAGCGTGCACACGCACACACAGTGTGCACACGCACACCATGCACGCACACACACAGGCAGGCACGCAATGTACACACATGAATGCCCAGGCCCCGGGTCACAAGGAAACAGAACTCCCAATCTGTCCCAGGTTCAAGAGGCCTGTATCAGTGACATCTGCAGCCACCACCTCTCCTCCCTGGGGCAGAGCACCGCACGCATTGCTGGCATCTGGGACTAGAGGCTGGGACACCAGCAGGGGGCTGTGTGAATGATCTAAGCAGGAGATCCTGTTGGTCGGGGCTCACACACAGAAAGGAAGGGCAGGTTAGACAGGTATTTGGAAGGTAGACCCGGCAGGACCCAGTGACTGAATGGGAAGTAGGAGAGTAAGAGGGTAAGGAGTCAAAGGGGAAGGGCTGCAGGTTTCGGGCTTGGGCACCTGGGTTGGTAGAGCTGATGTTCCCTGACACAGAGAGCCCCGGAAGGCAAACTCCATGTTGGACGTGGTGAGCGTGAAGGGCGTCCAGACAGAGCTGGCCAGCGGGCAGTTGGCTCCGCAGGTCTGGAGCTCAGGAGGGAGGCCCAGGCTGGAGGTAGAGATTCAGGAGTCCTTGGCACGCAGATGGCAAGCATGGTCACCCAGTGGGTGGACTGACCCAGACTGTGTAGGAGTAGAAAGAGAAGAAGGCCAGGTGCAGATCCCTGGGGGACATGGATACTGAAGAGCCTCATGGGGCCGCATGGGGGCAGAAAACCGGGGCCAAGAGAGGTAGGACGCGAGCCAAGGTAAGGACCGAGGGGTCGCTGTAGGGCCGGGCATCACGGAAGCCACTGGTGACCTCGGAAAGGTCTTTATGGGAGCAGAAGATCAATGACAGGCATGGGAGATGAGGAAGTGAGGATGGGGGATAGAAACTGCTGGAGAAACTTGGCTTCAAGGCAAAAAGGACAGGATCAGAGCCACGGGAGCCACTGGCTCTTGGGAGGGGTGTTGTTATCTGTCTCTTCGTTGGCTTATTTTTATAATGGAAGAGGCTTCCGTAGGTTTGCAAGCTACAGGGGGAAAGGCAGTGTGGAGGCAAAGGTGGTGATAGCCCTGAGAGGAGTCACTCACTGGGAAAGGCCCCAGGAGAGGAGAGGAAGGGACAGAGTTGAGGGCACAGGGGGAGTTGACGAAACAACGAGAGGAACAGTTCCACATCAGAGGTGGAGGTGGGGCGAGAATGGGGAGGGACACAGAGGAGGAAGACGGCTGAGCAGGGCTGGAAGGGCAGCTAGAGGCCCCGTAGTGACCCTTCCTTCAATGCACCTGTCTACTGCTCTATTCTGTGATCTCCTCTTGCTGCAGTCCCAGGGTTTAGAAGCCTCTTAGACCTTCCCAAGCCTGTCTGGGGCCAGGGGGCTGATGGAGCCATGGAGAAAAAAATCAGTCTAGCTAAGGGAGAATTCCCAGCACAGCCTCTGGCAATGCCCTGGGCTACAGTGGGAGGCAGTGAGCTGCCTATCAGTCAGGAAGTCTAAGCCAAGAATCCCAGCTGGGTCCTGTCGTGGGGATCCCCCACCCGCTGGGAAGTGAGACTAGGCCCTTGGTGTCCTATCCTGCCCTGGGTTGTAAAGGCATGAGATGGGTTCTGCTTCCCCGTCTGCTGCCCCCCCGGTTCAGAGGCATGACGTTGAGTCTGGTCAAGCCTCAGAACCCCCCATGGCCCCACATGGCTCTTGGGAGCCCCTATACCCCCACCCGCCTGACATTTCAAGAGACCTTGTCTCCCTAATCTTTACAACATCCCCAGGGGTTTCTGGCGATTTGTTGTCTATAATTTTCAGATAGAGACACTAAGGGTCAGAGAAGTTAGGACTTTTGCCCAAGACCACAAAGCCAGTCAAGAAGCAGAACTACACTCGTTAGCTCCTGGTTTTATCCCATGCACGGCTGGGTCTGCTGCACCCCTGCCCCCTCGCAGACCTCCCGTCCAGCCCTAAGCAGCTGTACATAACTGAATAGTGACCTTGTCCCCGGCCGCCGAGCCTCCTCCATCACAATCACTGAGCTGGCCGCCACCCTGGAGCCTCCAAGGATGAATCCCAGATGCCCAAGTGCCCTCAGATCTTGGCTGTTCTCCCCCCACCCTGCCTCAAGAGGCGGTCCAGAGAACCCCCAACCCAGGTGAGTGTCCTGGCCCCACCAGGCAAGGCAACTGCTCCTGCCAACTCATTAAGCCCCATGGACAAGGCACTGAGGCTCAGAGAGGTAGAGTGACTTCCTCTAGGTCACACAACCAGGAGTATCCAGCCTGGATTGAGAATCCAAGTCTCCTGATCTCCAAACTGGGGTTGCCTTCCTTGCACCCCACCCCCTCCCTGGCTCCTCAGGAAGCCAGACCTCCTCCACTCTCCAGCCCAATTCCCTGTAGCCAGGATGGTGGCCCCACGATGGACCAGTCTCTCTTTAGGATGGAGTCAGTTCCCTGTCTGTGGTGGTGCGGGCACCTGCACGCCCTTCAGGATGCCAGAAAGAAAGTCCTGCCACAGTTAAAGGTCAAACTCAGTGATCCCAAATGCCCTTTCTCAGTCTTGAAATGGCGGCCTGTGGTTCCTGATCTCTTTCTCTCTCTGCCTCCCACACTGGCCCACCCGTCTCACACATCTGCATGCTTTTTTATGAATATTTAAATGTCATCTGATTGCATTATGCGTCACGAGTCCTGAAAGGCCCCCCTCTGCCTCGTCCCCCTCCCTTGCTGCCTCGTAGGAGCCAGAAAAATAAATCCGGCCCTGAGTCACGGCTCCTACAGCTTCCTTCTCCCCCGCTGCACCCTACCTGGCTCTGCCACAGCCTCGCGCAGGCCAGGACCTGCTGCCCCGTCCTCAGGCGCTGCAGGGGCAGGGGCAGGGGCAGGGGCCGGGGGCAGGGGGGTGGGGGGTGGAAAGGGGAGGGAAGCCAGCTTACAAGTCACGGGCAGTGGGGCCTTGTGACTCCCAAGTGTCTTCTCACACAGAAGGTCCCACCTCAGGGTCACGAGCCTCGTTTTTATGACCCCCCTCCCCCAACACATGCCCTGAACGTGCCCCCCCCAGCCCCGCCCTGTCACCACCCTTCCATCCACGCCAGCCCTTCCTCTCTGCCTGAGTCAGCTCAGGCTGCTGTGACAAAGCCCCGCAGGCCGGGTGCCTGATAAACAACAGACAGTCATTGCACATGGTTCTGAAGGCCGGAACTCTGAGCTCAGGGGCCAGCACAGACGGGTTCTGACGAGGCTCCTCTTCTGGGCACAGACCGCCAATTTCCCCGTGTGTCTCTCATGGCAGAGGGCCAGGGGAGCCCTGTGAGGTCCCTTTACTAGGGCACTCATCCCATTGTTGGGGGCTCCACCTGCATGACCCAGTCACCCCTCAAAGACCCCACCTCCTAAGACCACCACCTTGAGGGGTAGGATTTCAACATATGGATTTGGGGGACACAACGCTCAACGCCCAGCACTCCCCTCTGTGGTAGTCCCAAGCTATTAGCAGACAGCAGCATCCTGTCCCCCCCGCCCCCCCAGCAAACAGGTCAGGCCAAGCTGGAAAGGAACAGGAGGCACGTGTGGCTGTCGTTTGGGCGGGGGAGGGGGGGACCTCTCGGCAGGACCTGTGACCTCAGGTAGAGGCTGGAAGGGAGCCAGAGAGTAACCCCCCCAACCTCTCCCCTGCCCTCTGCTCTCCTGGCAGCATCTCCCGTGGGCCAACCCCAACTGGAAGCCAGAGGCCGAGGGACCTCTGAGGTCAGGGCTGTTCGAGGGGGTCAGGCTTGGGGTCCAGAGCAGGGTGGAGAAGGGAGGGGACAGATGTGGAGCGCAGGTGGGGAAGACCCAGCACCCCAGCCTCCCACTGGAGCCCTGGCTCTTCCTGCCCCTCCCTCCTGTCTTTCCTCTTTCTCCTTCCCTCTCAGGAGCAAAAATAATTCCTCTCCTTCTGCAGAGCAGTTTGGCCAAGTCCTTGTTCTCACTGAGCAGCTCCTGCCAGCATCTGCCCTCAGGGCCTTCCCTTCCCACCCAGGCAGCTCACCAAGGTATCCCCCTCACCCGGGCCCCCCAAACAAAGACCCTAAGAGGAATCCAGCGCTGTCAAGCTGTTAAGTAATCATTTTGTTGTTGTTGTTCATCTTTTTTTAAAAAAGATTTTATTTATTTATTTGACAGAGAGACAGCCAGAGAGAGAGGGAACACAAGCAGGGGGAGTGGGAGAGGGAGAAGCAGGCTCCCAGAAGAAAAGCCTAATGTGGGGCTCGATCCCAGAACGCCAGGATCACACCCTGAGCTGAAGGCAGACGCCCAATGACTGAGCAACCCAGGCGCCCCTGTTCATCTTAACTATAGAAAGAGAAAGGAGGAAGGGAGGGGAACATTCCCTAGGGGGGAGTTATCGTTCTGTCCCAGAAACCTTTGCAAAGTCTAGAGGCAGAGGGATGCGCTTTTTGGCTCTGGCCTAACGCCTCAGGTCCTGAGGGATTGACTGAAGTCCTGTTTCTTCCCATGTGCACCCTAGAAATCCTTTAGGATCTCTACCTACAGAGCTGCCATTCCTGTCCACCCAGAGCCCCAAATAGGCCACTCCTGCCCTTGAGGTTCTGTCGGTAGGCTCAGGGGGCACCCCGCCCTGGAGGAGGAGTCTGGCTGCTCCTCTCCCTCTGGCCCCAACAACGGTGCCCTTAACAAAGGCTCCCCGCTGAGGTCTGAGGTTCTCCTCCAGGAGCCACTTCGCTAGCTAAATACCAACCTCTCGATATTTGGTAATGACCTTTTTAAGTCTCCACTTTCCTGCCTTGGTATTTAGAGAGCAACCTGGTCTCTGGGGAGGGAAGGGAACTGAATACTTATTCATGGCACTTCAGAAGGCTGGCCCCAAAAAGGGAAAAGAGAAAAGGCTCCCCTCTCTCTGCTGGGGGCCGAGGCAACCATCAGAACCCTAATTCTCCCTGGTCTGCAGCAGGGACTTGGCCGATGCCCAGCAACGCCGCAGTCTGACAGCTGTCACTCAGCCTTCCCACACCGGCGTGGGCGGGCGTGTACCCACACCAGCGGGTGAGAATGTCCACGACGGGCCTCACATGTGTGTGCATGTGCGCGTGCCAGCAGGGAAACAGGCCCCGCCTGTGCGGGCACGGATGGGAGGGGATTAGGAGTGTAGACACAGGGCCGTGGGTATACACTGGGTTGTGGCAAGGCCATTTGTAAGTGTCTGTACACGGGGAACACGGATGCACCCATGGGCATGTCTCTGGGGAGCAGGAGGCATGATCTCCTGTTAAATGCACGAGCAACACTGATCTGTGTGTGGACACGTGTATCTGTGCGCGATTCCAAATCCACTGAGCCCAAAGGGACTGCGGGCCATTTCCCACGGCAGGGGGGCTGTTCTCGGCAAGTGGTGCCAACAGGTTCCCAGGGAGGGAGCCAGGGGCTGCGTGGGGTGGAAGGGAGGGCACCCTGCTCCACCAACCCTAAGCTTTAGTCGTCTGAGCCCCTGCCAGCCCTGGGCCCGAAGACTCACTTCTGCCATTGTCCCCGCGGGGCTGGCTTTTCCCTTCATCCCACTGCTTGGCTATGAGGAGTCTCCACAGTGAGTGCGGCACCGCCGGCCGGGGCAGCCCAGCCGGCTTCTCTGGACCCAGCAGGTTGATCCCAGGCCCAAGAGCCGACTTCCATTAAGCCCTGGCCAGGGCCCCGGGGCCCTGCACCATGCCTGGCCCAGAGCGGGCACCCCATAAACGTGCCTGGAATGAATGAGTGCAGACGAGGACAGGGCCGTAGGCGAAGGGAAGCAGCGGTGTCCCCGGCACACCGCATCTGGGGAACTGGAGCGGGCATGGGTGAATACGTGCAGTGCTTGCTCTGAAAATGGTCAGGACTGTCAATTGATTAGACGTGGGACTGGATCTTGGATGCCGTGGTGCAGTCCAGATCCCTGCTCAGGAACAACGCTGCATTTCCCCAGCTGCAGGGAGTGTTGGTGGCCAGCTGCTCTCGTTGGGCCATTCTTCAGGAGCTGCCTTTGGTGGAGGGAAGCCGCCTACCCCACGGCAATGCCCCTTGGGGCCAGCTCGCATCCAGGGACCAGACTTGCCCCAGCAGGGACACGAGAACTGAGCTCCCTCACCTCAATTTGGGAGAACTCTGAAGGGTCATCCCAGGTCCAAGCCCCCAAGGGCTCAGCCAAGGCCTTGGGTACCACAGCCTCCCCTTTCAAGCCCTCCTTCATGTGCCCCTGGTCCTTCATTCCGCTCAGATGTTCCTGGAAGCACTTCTCAGGAAGCTTCTGCCAGGGTCCCCGGGTGGCTCAGACGGTTAGGCGTCTGCCTTCGGCTCAGGTCATGATCTCAGGGTCCTGGGATGGGGCCCCGTGTCAGGCTCCCTGCTCAGTGGGGAGCCTGCTTCTCCCTCTCCTCCCCGCTCATGCTTTCTCACTATCTCTGTAGCTATCTCTGTCTCTCTCAAATAAATAAAATCTTTTTTAAAAAGTTTTTTAAATTAAAAAAAAAAGGAAGCTTCTGCCAACAATTCAGTTCTCCATCTTAGAGCCTGTTTCTGAGGACCTTGATCTAAGACAGGCATTGTTGCTGAATAGCATTAGATAAATGGCGGGGGTGGAGAGAGAGCCTGGGGACAGCATGTCCAGTGAGATGAGAAAGGAAAAAAAGGAGAGGGGACCAAAGACTAACCTCCAAGGAGCAAGGATTGGTGAACTTCAAACCAAAGAAGGATTGGTCTGAGAGGCAGAGAGAAAACCAAAAGATCCTATCGTCAGAGGGTCAAAAGAATAGAATATTCTAAGGAGAATGTAGTCAATAGCATCAAATTCTACAAAGTCCAATAAAATAAAAGCTTAAAAAAAAGTCATTGGATTAACAGAAGGTGGCCGATGACCTTACCAGGAGCCCTCCCCAGAGGGCAGAAGTAGGTGGCCCTGGGTGAGTGGCAAGAGGGAGGGATGTAATGGGGGAAGGGCTTAGGTCACTCATTGCAGAAGTGAAGGCAAGAAGGAAGGTGGCACAATGGCTATCAGGGCCTTTACCACCACCTCCATCATCATTGTTTTTAAGATCAGAGAGGATGGGGTCGCCTGGGTGGCTTGGTCATGATCTCAGGGTCATGGGATGGAGCCCCTGGTCAGGCTCCGAGCTCAGCATGGAGTCTGCTTGTCCCCCTCCATCTGCTCCTCCACCCCCCCCACACACACACTCATGCATGTGCTCTCTCTCTCTCTCTCAAATAAATAAATAAATCTTAAAAAAAAAAAAAAGATTGGAGAGGCTGGAGCACAAACCTGGAGAATTTTCCAGCCAGAAGGCTGAATCCATTCACAGCCCCCGGAGAAGTCACAATGTCTGACCATGTGGGTTTTTCTTTAGCCAAAAGCAAAATTAATCCCAACCACTTAAACAAGAGGAATCCATTACTTTGAACTGAAAGGACACTTGTCACTGCAGGAACACCCTTCACATGAGTAAAAATAGAGTGCCAGCTGGTGACAGCTTTGGCAGATTTCTAGGGTCTCCCTGAGAACCCCCTCCATTTGGTCATTGTTGTAGGCATTGTTTATCTGTCATTTGGCCTTGGAGGGCAGCCCAGAAAGAAAGCTCAGAGGCTACTGTTCTTATAGTGAGATAACATATGGAACTGCAGTCCCCGACCAAGGGACTCCCAAATTGTCCTCGCATGAGTTAGGTTTGTGGTTTCTGCAGACCTGGAAGGTGACCACTTACTCATTAGACAGTCCAAGCATGTGGTACCATTGCTCCTCCCATGCCAGCAGGCATGGAGGGAATGTGGAAACCAGCTTCAGGCAATACGGAAAGTCTGGGATTGGCTGCTCTTGCAGTACAGACTGGAAGGTTGGGTAGGGAGTAAACCCAGAGCCCAGGCTCTGGGGCCAAGCACACTAAATGTGAATTCTGACCTCATCACAGTATCAGCTACAGGAACAGAAACTGGCATAAAAGAAGTCCACCACCGTGTGGGTCAGGACTGGTGTGGTGGACCTACACATTCATCAGAGAATCCAGTTCCTATCTTTCTGTTCTGAAAACAGAACGTGCCTTCCATCCTCAAGGTCTCTTCGTTGCCCAATGTGGCTGAAAGAGCTCCAGCCATTACATCTGCATTCCGGGCATCAGGAATGAAGGTAAGAAAGAGGAAAAAAGGACTTGTTCCTTTGTTTTAAGGATGCTTTTTAAAGTGGTCCTTATAACACATCTGCCTATATGTTATTAGCCAGAATTTAATCACGTCTAACTACTGGGAGGCTGGGAAACATACTCTTATCTGGGCACACTGCCATTCCAAACAAAATAGGACTCTATTAGTAATGAGGAAGGGAAGAATGGAATAATCAAACGAGCAGCCTCTCCCACAACCTGTGACTTCAAGGCAATTTACTTGAGCCCTCTGGGCTGTAATATGGTAATAATGGCCCTTCATTATTGCTGCTATTGATTGCTACACGAAAACTCAAACGTCTGCAGAGCGCAAGGAGGTACTGTAAATAAGAGGCAACTGGGAGTCCTAAGGCCTGGGGCTAACGGGAGTGGTGAGCTCTGTCTGGAAAGGGAGATCCATATTCAACTCCAGCCTCCTGTAAGGATGAAAATGCTGGCTTAGCATTTCCGGATCGTCCCACTTTTCCAAAGAAACTGGAAATCAGGATGATCTGTTAAATATCTCTAGTTCTAAACTTTTCGGTAATTCACATTTTTTGGAAAGGATCAAAATACACACACGGACACACATATCTGTTTGCCAACTGTGGCTCTGCGGGGTCAGCTGCTAGGACAATACCCGGCAATGATACCATCACTGTTCTTCGCCTGTTCTCAAGACATCTTGATTTCTTTTTGGTAGAATATACATTCCTCCTCTGGTGACAAAGTCCTCTTTGGGCAAAGGGCAGTGTGGAGGTGCCATCCAAAAATCTATAATGATAAAATCTGGGTTTTGTGGGTCTGAGTGTGTTTGTGTTAATTACGAGCATTGAACACTGGATACAACCAAATAAACATCATAAGGAAGAGTGTGATTCTGCATACACTTTAATCCTTCAAGCAAACAATTGGAGCAAGTGAACCAAAGTTTGGACTGGCGACCTGGTTGCTGGCCACAATTTAAGTGTGAGCTCCTAGCCATGTGACTTGATCAATACCCCTTGGTAAACCATATTGCAAACTCGATGGTGTACAATCCAACTGCCCCCGGTGTACTTATATTCCCATTTTTCAATAGCCTGATAGACTTACACTCTCATTTGTGGACTTAGTTGGTTCCTGCCCATAATTCCTGATTTTTATGCTCCGATTGTCCCTACTGGGTCATCCCAGCAGGGGGTAAAGGACACTGTCTTTGGGCTGGCCTCTGGGCTCATCGCAATTTTCCTGCAGGCGCCTTTGAGAGCATCTTTGAAAGTCTTCTAACACTAAGACATCTGCACCCCAAGATCCAGTGCAGCTTATCCTCCAGGGAATCCTGTCTTCCTTTTGGTACCAAGTGATTTAAAAGACGGCTCCGTGGTCGGGAGGCCACACGGTTCTGTCACGACCCCCGGGGTGGGTGCAACCGGACTAGAGGCAGCCTGGGCTCTCTCGGTGCTCAAATGGAATGTTCAAGTCATACGTTCATGCTATTCTTTTCAATTCGACTCCAAGGCTTCTGAATCCTTTCTTATCATGCTCCAATACGTCTTTTCTCCATTTCTATTCTCCCTTCCCTTTCTGAGCAGCTAGCTCTTTTCCTCTCTTTTATATATGACATACTCATCTCAGATTCAGCATATCACACGAAATGTTGTCACATCAAAGCAGGTGTTGAATTACGATGCTGCCCAAAGCTTAAGAAACATCAACACTTAAATGCCAATCTGTTAATATCCCTTTGGGCCGATGGGCCCACGCTTCCAAGCCTCCTGCATTTAACTTCCCTACTTTACTCAATTTATTAAGAGCAGTTTTTGTAACTGATGGACTCAGGATGGTTTGTAATGGTGCCAATTTTACTCAAGGCTCTGTATCTTCCATGGATGAGATTGGACCTTGTCCACATGTCTCATAAAGAAATACTCATGGGCTATGTGTCTGTGTATAATGACACGATTACACAACGTTGCACATGGAAAATCATCTTAGACACAATGCATTCACTTTGGTCAGAATGGCACCCGGGGTAACAGCACTGGATACTCCAGGCAGGCTGTGCGCTGGCTGCTAGAGGACTGGGGCCAGTTTGGATTTTGCTAGTGGCATCAGCTCTAACAAAACCAGAATCATCGCTTCAAAACATAAATCAGATCCCGCCTCTCCCCTCTTTAAACCCCAATGGCTTCTCATCCCACTTAGGAGAAAAGCCAAACTCCTCGTGCCTGTGAAGAATCAGCCCTTGGCCTGCCTCGCCAGCCCCATGCGGCGCCATGTCCCTACCGCGTGCTCTGCTCCAGCCGGAGGGGCTTGCCTCTGCCCGGTGAACACCCCATGCTCCCCCCGCCTTAGAGCTCTTCTCCTAGACCCCACCTGGCCGCCACTGTCTTGTCATTCAAGGTCACTTCCTAAGATACACATTCCTGATCACCTGTACCAAAGGTGTCCCTTGGTCCCTCTCCCACCGCTCGGTTTGAATTCTCTTCACAGCCATGGGCATTCCCTGAGCTTTTGTGTTTCTCTACTGCATTTGTTGGCTTCTGCCCCCACTGGGCTCAAAGCTCCACAAAGACAGGCATCCTGGGGGGCTGGGTCCCTGCTCGATCCCCAGCACCTGGCACAGCACCTGCAAATGGCAGGTGTTCTGTGAGTATGTGTTGGATGGGCGGATGGTTGACAAGAGAGCAAGTGAGGAAGAGGTGTTCCCTACCAGTGTGCGCTGGGCAGTCAGAAGGACCAGGAAGTGGCAGGCATCAACCTCCCAGCCTCCACGTCCCTTCTGCCAGTCTGGCCAGGGTCACCGCACTGATGCCCGGCCCCGCTCACTAATCAAGATGCCCTAGAGGCATCCAGTGGGCACATCCTGCCCTCTGCTTCACCCCCCTGGAGCCAGGCTCACGTCCTCTGACAGCAGGTGGTGGAGCAGAGGCTCAAGGAGCCAGGGCATCCATCACTCAGACGGAAGAGCCACAAATTCTGCTGTCTCTGTCTGCACCTGTCACGCTCAAGGGTAAACTCGCCATGGTCATGGGGCAGGGCCACTCCCCCTGCTGACAGCTGTGCTGGCTCAGGACGCACCCGGTGACGAATCTGTTGTCTGCTCAGCAGCATCCCCTGACCAAGGCTGGGGCCAGGGCCGGGTGGCTGTGGAACGCAAAAAATTTACAGCCAAGTTCTCCTTGGATAAACTCTACTGGAGACAAGCCAGGGAAGTCCTATTGTGAATGCCAGCCAAGGGTAGGGGCTGCCCCAGTAGGAGGCATCCGCACCATTCCCCCGCAGTGCCGCCCCCTGGGCAGGACTCTGGATCATGGGCCGGACCCCCTACCTCCTGCCCAACACAGACCAGAACCCCCAGGGGTTCCTCGTGCCATGTTCTTCCGTTGACCTGAATCGAAGGGGCAGACCACATCCCTTGATCTTGAGTGGTGGTCAAGAGCATCCACTTGGAGTGAGACCAACCTGTGTGTGACTTCCTGGTCCTTCCTCGACTCACCACATGACCCTGAACCCTCTCCTCCATCTCCTCATTTGTGAACTGGGGTAATAACGGGGTCTCTGTGAGGATCACACGACATGCGTGTGAAGTAAGCGCTCCCAAGTGGCATTTGTCGTGTCGTTGTCATTGATATTTGTGTCACATCTACTTCTCAGCCCCAAATGCACCTCTGATGTAGCCAGGAGGGAAGAAGGCCAAGGTGAAGGACTCCTTCTCCTGGATCACAGGATCCTGTAGCCAGACGGAGTCTGCTCTGAAGAAAGGAAATGGGAAGACAGCGGGGTCCTTGAGGATTCTCCCGGAAGCCCCCGAGGGCAGCCCCACCGCGGTATTTGAAGGTCTCAAGAGTACACGCTTCTCAACGTGCATGCGTGTGTGTGTGTGTGTGTGTGTGTGTGTGTGTGTATGATTCAGAAAGCAGCCGATGAGGCCCATCTCTGCATCCCCCTCCTCCAGAGCCCCAACCCT
The DNA here is from genome assembly GCF_024610735.1 of Ursus americanus. Lineage (NCBI taxonomy): Eukaryota > Metazoa > Chordata > Mammalia > Carnivora > Ursidae > Ursus > Ursus americanus. The sequence goes on from NC_142159.1 coordinate 3,189,643, forward strand.
TCTCTGGAGGTCCTGTGGTCAGTCTGCTTGTCCCCACCCAGGTCACCCCTGATACCCCCCCACACACACACACACACCTGCCTGCCAGCTGCCCTGGGCCTTTGCTCCAACCAATCTGCCCTCTCCACTCCCTCCCGCCCGCAGCAGACCTCACCCTTCTCAGGTCCCAGCCGCTGAAAGCCCCACGTCAGGCACTTTCCAAGAGGCAGCAGTTCATCGAATCAAGCCACACACGTGCGCTCCCCGGGTGCCATCTGCATTTTCACGGGCCTCTGTTAGAGCCACAGCGTTCATCACAGGAGTGGCCCTAATGGTAGCATTCCCGGTGGGTGGGGGGTGCAGGGGAGTGAGAAGCGGCGTCACTACATCACAGCTGGCAGGGCTGCCCCCTTGACCGTGGTGTGTGGCCTGGAGCGTCTTTGCCTCCCCTCCTTCCCTCTTGTGAGACTTTAGATGCAAAGTCAGAGAGCTCCTCCACCCCCTGTGGGAGCTGAGGTGGGACCAAATCACACCCTGGGCCAGCCCTCAAGGCAATGTCAGTCCTTCCCTACCGCTCATCCCCAGAGGTCCAACCACTCAGCCCTACTCTTTGTGGTTTCCTCTAGGATCAGTACAGGAGGGGTGAGTGGGGCTGCGCCTGGACAGCTCCAGGCCCGGAGGAGCTGCGGCCTGATTCCCTCCTTGTCAGCATGGTTCTGTCCCCTTCACGACCAGCCTAGGGGCTTGAATGAGGACCCAGAGGTCCCCAAAGACTCCAGGGCGGTCAACCACAGTCACACGGAGGCAGGAAAATGGCCCGCTTTTCATATAATATGTTCAACTAATACCTGCGGAGTAGACAGTTGCCACCCGTCCCAACCCCACAGCCTTCCCTCCTTCTTACAGAGTGGGCACGGGGTACCCCCAAGCCAGCAATGCCACGCAGAGCTGCATCTGAGCTGGGTCTCTGCCCCAGAACCCCTCAGTCCAAAGAGACCAAGAGAGAGCAGTCAGTACCCCCTCCACTCCCAGCACAAGCACAACGAAATATCTCAGCCCCAATGGGATCCTGAAGAAGAAAGAGAAGAAACTTCCTTTTGTCATTCACTCATTCATTGGACGTCTACTGTATGTCCTGTGGCTGGGCAAGACCCTTCCCCTGCCACCAGACCTGGCTTCCTCCCTGACACAGTGAAAGGATGTCTCAGGGTCATGTCTGAAGCCTTAGTGGCTCTGACCCTGGAGAGCCCCTCCACCCTTCCCAGGTCCACCACGAATTTGTCTTAACCCAGTTCCTTCCAGCCCTCGATGGGATCCCCCATCCCCCACCACCGTTCTAGCGTCTGTGATGTAACGCTTAGTCTCCCACTCACTCCAGCAAGACCTTTTCTAACTTCTCCAGCTACTAACACCATTTATTAAAATCTTTGGTGTAGACTCCATGCTTGGGTTGCACACCTATTAGGAGGGCCAAAGCAGAACGTACTGGCAACTCCCAATTGCGGGAAAGGCTGTAGAGTAACGAGAATTCTCAATGGCTGGTGGAGATTCAGAGTGGTACAGCCACCCGAGAAAACAGGCTGGCAGGCTCCTAGAACGTTTATCATATGACTCAGCAACCTCACGGCTAGGTGTTTATTTACGGAGAGATGAAAACTGGTGTTCACACACACAAAATCCCCGTGCACAGATGTCTATAGCAGCATCATTCATTATCCATAATTACCAAAAACTGGAAAACTCTCAACTGTCTTTTAGCAGATGAATGAATAAAAATGCGGTAGAGCCGTGCATTGGAATAGTACTCGGCCGTAAACAAGAACGAACTATTGATACCCACGCTGCCGTGGATACGTCTCAAATACCTTATGTCCAGTGACAGAAGCCAGTCTCAAAAGATTCCAGGCTGATGATCCTATTTGTAGAACATTCTGGAAAAGGCAAACACAGATTCATTAGGGTGGGAGGAGGACTGATCACGACAGGCCAGCATGAGGGAATTTGGAGGGGGAGGGGTTGGGCTGGTCCTGTATTCTGTTTGTGGTAGGGCTTTCCGGACTCTGCATTCATTAAAATGCGTAGAATTTCACAGAAAATGAACCGTTTGGGTATATAAGTTAAAATTTTTTAAATAAGTGGAAAATTACCTTAAGCAAACAAACCAACCAACCAGAATCCATGTTTGCATGTTTAGGAGATGAGCTGTCTGGGTTCAAATCCCAGGCAGGCTACAAGAGCGGTCCCCACACCCCCTCCGGCGGTGTCAGTTCTCTGCCACTCTCGGTCCCTGGCCCTGGGGAGGACCGGCCGTCTCTGTGCTCCAGGGCTCCAAGGGGGGCATGTGACCAGGCCTAATCACACGCCCTCCCCCCAGCCACTGTGATCAGTTTAAGAGGAGGCACAGGACCCAGGTCAGTCCCATGTTTGTCAGATGTGGGCTCTCTGGGAGACGGGGGGGGGGCGGGGGGGCTTTCTCGCCACCTGGACTTTCTGAAGGTCGTACCAGCGGTCCACACACAGTCAAGTCCTGTTCCTGGCACTTCACACGCACAAGCCCATCACAACAGCCCCACGAGGTAAGTCCTCTTATCCCCATTTCACAAACAAGGACACAGAGGCCAGGAAAGCCGTGTAACTCGTCCAGGGTCACACAGCAAGGCCAGAGCTTGACCCAGCTCCTCTGACTTCAGAAATTGGGCCTTAACTTCCCCCAATTTTTTTTTTAACTCAGGATGGGAGTCCTCGCTGTCCATGGCTACCGGGAAGTAAGCAAGCAGGGGACAGAGGTAGGCCTGAAGTCATCGCTTGAGCTCCGGTGTCCAGCTCCCCCTGCACTTTACAGACATGCAAGCAGTAAATTGTCTTTTCTCCTTAAGCCTGTACGAGTTGCATTTCTGTGACAACCAGCTGAAAGAGTCCTGAGTAATATCATCACTCTGGTGGGTGCTGTCGGGCAAGGTACCCCTCTGTGCCTCGACTTTGTCATCTGTGAAGTGGGAAAATAGCAGAGCCCCCATCATCAGGTGGTTATGGAGATGTAATGAGACAACGAATGGGAAGTGCTGAGCGCAGAGCTGCTCACAGCCTAAGCAGTCGAGAGCGAGAGCGGGTCACCCGTACTGTTAGCTCTCCAGGTTCAAACAACCTCATTTGCCTTTCAAAAGTCACCCCCTGCTCATTCCGGTTACCAGCACAGACCACATTATTCAACAGAACCCTCATTTATTCAAAAAATACAGATCAGATGTCCCCTGGATACAGTCGCTGTCAGAGCAAGGAGTGATGTCAGAGGTCACCGGACACAATCTCCCCACTTTACAGATGGGAAGACTAAGGCCCAGAGAGAGGACAGGACCTGTTCAAGGTCACCCAGAAGGTTCGTGCTGGAGCTCCCAGGCCAGGCTCTTCTCACTAGACCAGGCTGTCTCTTTAGCTGGCAGTGCCCGTATTTGCCCTCAGAGCTGCTGGTCGATGGCCCCTGGTTCTTTCCAGGAGAGGAAGGACGGTCTTTAAAGACACACACTGTCGGACTGAAGGGCAGGCCTCCAGGCACGGAGGACAGAGAGGTTGCTACGTTCGCACGTGTCCCCCTCACTGAGATGTATGCCGAAACCCCCTGGCTATGGTAGGGACCTGTGAGAGAGAGGCTCCGGGACCACTCCTCCATCCTTCCCTCCCTGTCTGTCCCTCCGACCAGCCCAGAAGTAGGTTGGTAGGCTTTGCTCACCAGCCCTGCCCACCCAGCTTCCCAGGCGTCTATGCAGGGCCTCTGGGCCCCCTGTCAGCCTCTGTCCCCCAACCCTCTCGGCCACCGCATATAATGAAAAGAACAGAGCCACTCAGGGCCAGGAATATCCCCTACCTAGAGGCTGGTATCTACACCAGAACCCCTCTGCCTTCTCCCCATTCTATTGGCAGCCTCTCTCTACACACCTAAGGCAGGGAGCTCCCCAACCCCTTCCCACCTCCCCATCCCAATGCACTTCGGGGTTTCTATGGAACTGCCAGGCTCGGCTCCTGAGTAAGGGTATGAACGGCCAAGACCCGTTTGCTCAGGTGGGAGTAGGGAGCAGTCACAGAGGACAGGGGTTTCAGGGCTGAGTGCAGCTGGCCACCCAGGAAAGTCTGGGCCTCTCTCCCGGGCAGACAGCGAAGACCAGGGACTTGGAGCCACGCCCAGGTTCTTCACTGGTAGGAACACCATGGGACTTAGGGCAGCCCCTTCTCTTTGTGAGCCCCAAGTTCTTGCCCCGCAAAGCGGACTCACAATCCCAATGCCATAGGACTGTTTAAGGACTTCAAGTCACTTTGTTATTGGCCTGGTGCGGCAGAGCAGGGCTGAACCCACGGCTCCCTCGCTGTAAAGCTCCCAGTCTCGCCCCTCACACCCCTGCCTCTCCACTTCCTGCCAGAGGCTGGTCTCACAGCAGCTGCGGGGAGCTGAAAGCAGGTTCCAAGCCCCAGGCCTGTGACCTGACCTTGTGACGGTCTAGGTCATCAGAAACTGCCTCTCGGGTGCACGGACACTGGGAGAATCATGTAAACCAAGCACGTGGGTCTCCATGGGTCAAACGCCTGCCTCCACGCCGTTCCACAGACCAAAACTCATTTCCAAGCCAACCCCATGTTATAAAACACCAGCAATGCAGAGCACGGTTTAAATATTAATGCCCAATTTTTCTTCAAGTACCCATAAGGGTATGGATGGTAGATAATACGGGGCGTGAGCAGCAGACCCAGAAATATGGTGCTTGGCCCTGGTGCGCAGACGTGAGCCGACGGGCGCATCCAGGCACAGCTCGTGTGTTTAATTACAATCCAGCTTCTTGCGAGTTTATTCTGTGCCAGGGGCTCGCTAAGTGCTTTATGCAGATCTTCTCGCTGAGTCTCCCCAAAACCCGACGAGGCAGGTTCTATCACCCCCATTTTACAGAAGAAGAAATTGAGGCACTTGGTGTCCTCGGGTCCCTCAGCCAGCCAGTAACAGAGCGGAAACTGAGGGCAAAGCCCTCTGCCCCCTGCTTCCCGTGCCGGAGCCAGAGCCTTATTTTAAAGGATGTGAGTATTGCTCTCATTTTGAGCTGAGAGAACAGTTGAACAGAGCACTTTCTGGGAAGATGGGAAAAGTGTCTTCAGAGGCAGGATAGCGTGGGTCCCATCAGCATCCTCACCAACTCACCTCCAGAGCTACTGTTAAAATAATAATAATAATAATAATAATAATAATAACAATAATAATAATAATAAATGTTCTTAGATATGGGCAAGTAATGTTTTCTGAAGCTTATGTAAACTATCAAGTCATCTTTATAAAATGTTTGCCGCTTTCTTTGATCTCTCACAGACAACCTAAGTTAAAATTGCATGCCTCGACACAAGCGTAGCTTCAACATAAATCCCCCAGCCCGACCCCGAACTTCCAACCAGGTTGTTACCCAATCCCTCCCACTTGGAACCCCAAGAAACTTGGAGCCACCTCTGGGGGCTCTGCACAAGACAGAGGCCAGCCAGAAGCAGGCTAGACTGGCCAGTGCGTATTAACCTAGACTTTGACCATCGGAAGCCACCCCTAGGACTCTTTCATCTTACCTATCCAAGACCGATAGAAAAAGAAGATTGGAGAAGCCCCCCAGCCGTGGGGAAAAGTGAGGCAGGGTCAAGGAGCTGGGCCAGAAGCTGGGGGGAGACCTCAGGCCAAAAGATGTCACAGCCACACCCGCCGGAGTCTCCAGCAATGACCTTGAGCTTCAGAAATGTTTCTGCACTTCCTTTGCTTGACTTTGTGTCTTCGCAGGTATTAAAAGCCCTTGGGGACCCTCAGAAGGCGGTGTGCTCTCTCCGGGAGTGATGTCTCAGGTCTCTGGGCTCCCCGGGCACTTCCGCAGGACTTCACACCTTGCAGGGGCTCAGGATAAATGCGGGTTGGGTCGTGCTGGGCAGGGAGGGAAGAGAGACGAAAGCAGCGGCTTGAGCCTTGGCTATACGTTAGCATCGCTGAGTTGTTTAAATCATCCTTGCCCAGGTCGCACGCCCAGAAATGCAGATCCAATTGTTTGGTTGGACAGAGAATTAAACACACGCACACACACACACACACACACACACACGAAACTCCCTCGGGTAACCCAAGGGGGCAGCCAGGATTGGGAACCCCGGGATAGAGGGATGAAACGGAGCCACCAAGAACAAGGGCTGGTGAAGTCTGGCCCTAAAATCCACAGTAGAAGGGACCAGCGAGGAGGCTTCCCCTAGAAGCTGTGTGTTGTGCACTGCGCTGAGGACTCGGGATAAGCTAGGGAACAAGGTTTGGGGGCTGCTGGGGGACGTAGACACTAGTGAATCGAACTCTGCATCTGTGTGTATTAGTACACGCACAGTGCTGTACATCCATCAACACTATCTGTATTCCAGAACGTTTCCATCACCCCAAGAAGAAACCCAGTACCTGTTCGTAGTCACTCCCAATTCCCACCGCCCTCTATCCTCCGGCACCCACTGATCTGCTCTCGCCATGAACTCACCCATTCTGGGCATTTCCTGTAAGTGGAGGCAGACAACACTCGGCCTTGGGCGTGAGGCTTCCCTCACCTAGTGTCACGGTTTCAAGGTTCCTCCATGTCGCCCACATGCGTCAGCGTCTCATTCCTGTTTACAGCCAGATGGTATCCCATTGTGTGCTTAGACCACATGTTGTGTATCTGTTCGTCAGTGAGTGCACATTTGGGTTGTTTCCACTTTGGGGCTATCATGAGTGTCGCTGCTGTAAATATTCCTGTGCAGGCTGTTGTAAAAACGTGTCTTTTCAGTTCTCTTGAGTGCACACCTAGGAGTGGAGTTGCTGGGTCATATGGCAGCTCTGTCTAACTTTTTGAGGAAGCGCCAAACTGCTTTGTCCAGTGGCTGCCCGTGTTCGCCTTCCCCCCGACAATGTAGGAGGGTTCCGGCTTTTCCATACCCTCGCTGACACTTGTTAGGTTTGTTTTGTTTCTTATATTGCCATCCTAGTGGGTGTAAAATGGTATCTCGTGGTTTTGATTTTCATTTTCTTGAGGGCTAAGGATGCTGAACATCTTTTTTGTGTCCCTTTTGGCCATTAGCATATCTTTTTTGGAGAAAGATCTATTCAAATCCTTCCCCCATTTTTAAATTGGGTCATTTGTCTTTTTGTTATTGAGTTGTAAGAGCTCTTTATATATTCTGGATACCGGGCCTTTATCAGATACGTGATTTGCAAATATCTCCTTCCACTCTATAGGTTGTCTATTCACTCTCTTGATAGTGTCTTTTTTTTTTTAAAGATTTTATTTATTTATTTGACAGAGATAGAGACAGCCAGCGAGAGAGGGAACACAAGCAGGGGGAGTGGGAGAGGAAGAAGCAGGCTCCCAGCGGAGGAGCCTGATGTGGGGCTCGATCCCGCAACGCCGGGATCATGCCCTGAGCCAAAGGCAGACGCTTAACTGCTGTGCCACCCAGGCGCAGTGTCTTTTGATGCTCAAATGTTTTCATCTGTTGGCATCTACTTTACCTAATTTTTCTTTCGTTGCGTATGCTTTTGGTGTCATATTTAAAAAACCAGACGCTACTGGCGGCGGGGGGGGTGGAGGGGGGCAGGGTGGTGGAGGATGGATTAAATGGGTGGTGGGGATTAAGGAAAGCACTGGTTGTGATGAGCACTGGGTGTTATATGCAAGTGATGA